>NW_027478871.1:0-300000 GCF_051014685.1 Ptiloglossa arizonensis
AATCGTTTCGAGCATCAGAACTGCGAAAATTTTGAGTTTCTCAAGCGTTTCTTACTTCCAAACTGCCATATCTCGCGAACGGATTGACCAATCCGCAAAATTTCTGATGCATCTGAAGGTAGAAACTCGCCCGATTACAACGGTATGCGTACTTTTCCCCTTGGCGGTTCTGGTTAATCGTTTCGAGCATCAGGACTGCGAAAATTTTGAGTTTCTCCAGCGTTTCTTACTTCCAAACTGCCATATCTCGCGAACGGATTGACCAATCCGCAAAATTTCTGATGCATCTGAAAGTAGAAACTCGCCCGATTACAACGGTATGCGTACTTTTCCCCTAGGCCGCTCTAGTTATTCGTTTCGAGCAACAGAACTGCGAAAATGTTGAGTTTCTCAAGCGTTTCTTACCTACAAACTGCCATATCTCGCGAACGGATTGACCAATCCGCAAAATTTCTGTTGCATCTGAAAGTAGAAACTCGCCCGATTACAACGGTATGCGTACTTTTCCCCTAGGCCGTTCTAGTTATTCGTTTCGAGCATCAGAACTGCGAAAATTTTGAGTTTCTCAAGCGTTTCTTACTTCCAAACCGCCATATCTCGCGAACGGATTGACCAATCCGCAAAATTTCTGTTGCATCTGAAAGTAGAAACTCGCCCGATTACAACGGTATGCGTACTTTTCCCCTAGGCCGTTCTAGTTAATCGTTTCGAGCATCAGAACTGCGAAAATTTTGAGTTTCTCAAGCGTTTCTTACTTCCAAACTGCCATATCTCGCGAACGGATTGACCAATCCGCAAAATTTCTGATGCATCTGAAAGTAGAAAGTCGCCCGATTACAACGGTATGCGTACTTTTCCCCTAGAACGTTCTAGTTATGCTTGTCGAGCATCAGAACTGCGAAAATTTTGAGTTTCTCAAGCGTTTCTTACCTCCAAACTGCCATATCTCGCGAACGGATTGACCAATCCGCAAAATTTCTGTTGCATCTGAAAGTAGAAACTCGCCCGATTACAACGGTATGCGTACTTTTCCCCTAGGCCGTTCTAGTTAATCGTTTCGAGCATCAGAACTGCGAAAATTTTGAGTTTCTCAAGCGTTTCTTACTTCCAAATTGCCATACCTCGCGAACGGAGTGAGCAAACCGCAAAATTTCTGTTGCATCTGAAGGTAGAAACTCGCCCGTTTACAACGGTATGCGTACTTTTCCCCTAGGCCGTTCTAGTTATTCGTTTCGAGCATCAGAACTGCGAAAATTTTGAGTTTCTCAAGCGTTTCTTACTTCCAAACCGCCATATCTCGCGAACGGATTGACCAATCCGCAAAATTTCTGTTGCATCTGAAAGTAGAAACTCGCCCGATTACAACGGTATGCGTACTTTTCCCCTAGGCCGTTCTAGTTAATCGTTTCGAGCATCAGAACTGCGAAAATTTTGAGTTTCTCAAGCGTTTCTTACTTCCAAACTGCCATATCTCGCGAACGGATTGACCAATCCGCAAAATTTCTGATGCATCTGAAGGTAGAAACTCGCCCGATTACAACGGTATGCGTACTTTTCCCCTAGGCCGTTCTAGTTATTCGTTTCGAGCATCAGAACTGTGAAAATTTTGAGTTTCTCAAGCGTTTCTTACTTCCAAACCGCCATATCTCGCGAACGGATTGACCAATCCGCAAAATTTCTGTTGCATCTGAAAGTAGAAACTCGCCCGATTACAACGGTATGCGTACTTTTCCCCTAGGCCGTTCTAGTTAATCGTTTCGAGCATCAGAACTGCGAAAATTTTGAGTTTCTCAAGCGTTTCTTACTTCCAAACTGCCATATCTCGCGAACGGATTGACCAATCCGCAAAATTTCTGATGCATCTGAAGGTAGAAACTCGCCCGATTACAACGGTATGCGTACTTTTCCCCTTGGCCGTTCTCGTTAATCGTTTCGAGCATCAGAACTGCGAAAATTTTGAGTTTCTCAAGCGTTTCTTACCTCCAAACTGCCATATCTCGCGAACGGATTGACCAATCCTCAAAATTTCTGTTGCATCTGAAAGTAGAAACTCGCCCGATTACAACGGTATGCGTACTTTTCCCCTAGTCCGTTCTAGTTATTCGTTTCGAGCATCAGAACTGCGAAAATTTTGAGTTTTTCAAGCGTTTGTTACTTCCAAATTGCCATACCTCGCGAACGGATTGAGCAATCCGCAAAATTTCTGTTGCATCTGAAGGTAGAAACTCGCCCGTTTACAACGGTATGCGTACTTTTCCCCTAGGCCGTTCTAGTTATTCGTTTCGAGCATCAGAACTGCGAAAATTTTGAGTTTCTCAAGCGTTTCTTACTTCCAAACCGCCATATCTCGCGAACGGATTGACCAATCCGCAAAATTTCTGTTGCATCTGAAAGTAGAAACTCGCCCGATTACAACGGTATGCGTACTTTTCCCCTAGGCCGTTCTAGTTAATCGTTTCGAGCATCAGAACTGCGAAAATTTTGAGTTTCTCAAGCGTTTCTTACTTCCAAACTGCCATATCTCGCGAACGGATTGACCAATCCGCAAAATTTCTGATGCATCTGAAGGTAGAAACTCGCCCGATTACAACGGTATGCGTACTTTTCCCCTTGGCCGTTCTCGTTAATCGTTTCGAGCATCAGAACTGCAAAAATTTTGAGTTTCTCAAGCGTTTCTTACTTCCAAACTGCCATATCTCGCGAACGGATTGACCAATCCGCAAAATTTCTGATGCATCTGAAAGTAGAAACTCGCCCGATTACAACGGTATGCGTACTTTTCCCCTAGGCCGCTCTAGTTATTCGTTTCGAGCAACAGAGCTGCGAAAATGTTGAGTTTCTCAAGCGTTTCTTACCTACAAACTGCCATATCTCGCGAACGGATTGACCAATCCGCAAAATTTCTGTTGCATCTGAAAGTAGAAACTCGCCCGATTACAACGGTATGCGTACTTTTCCCCTAGGCCGTTCTAGTTATTCGTTTCGAGCATCAGAACTGCGAAAATTTTGAGTTTCTCAAGCGTTTCTTACTTCCAAACCGCCATATCTCGCGAACCGATTGACCAATCCGCAAAATTTCTGTTGCATCTGAAAGTAGAAACTCGCCCGATTACAACGGTATGCGTACTTTTCCCCTAGGCCGTTCTAGTTAATCGTTTCGAGCATCAGAACTGCGAAAATTTTGAGTTTCTCAAGCGTTTTTCTTACATCCAAACTGCCATATCTCGCGAACGGATTGACCAATCCGCAAAATTTCTGATGCATCTGAAAGTAGAAAGTCGCCCGATTACAACGGTATGCGTACTTTTCCCTTAGAACGTTCTAGTTATGCTTGTCGAGCATCAGAACTGCGAAAATTTTGAGTTTCTCAAGCGTTTCTTACTTCCAAACTGCCATATCTCGCGAACGGATTGACCAATCCGCAAAATTTCTGATGCATCTGAAAGTAGAAAGTCGCCCGATTACAACGGTATGCGTACTTTTCCCCTAGAACGTTCTAGTTATGCTTGTCGAGCATCAGAACTGCGAAAATTTTGAGTTTCTCAAGCGTTTCTTACCTCCAAACTGCCATATCTCGCGAACGGATTGACCAATCCTCAAAATTTCTGTTGCATCTGAAAGTAGAAACTCGCCCGATTACAACGGTATGCGTACTTTTCCCCTAGTCCGTTCTAGTTATTCGTTTCGAGCATCAGAACTGCGAAAATTTTGAGTTTCTCAAGCGTTTCTTACTTCCAAACCGCCATATCTCGCGAACGGATTGACCAATCCGCAAAATTTCTGTTGCATCTGAAAGTAGAAACTCGCCCGATTACAACGGTATGCGTACTTTTCCCCTAGGCCGTTCTAGTTAATCGTTTCGAGCATCAGAACTGCGAAAATTTTGAGTTTCTCAAGCGTTTCTTACTTCCAAACTGCCATATCTCGCGAACGGATTGACCAATCCGCAAAATTTCTGATGCATCTGAAGGTAGAAACTCGCCCGATTACAACGGTATGCGTACTTTTCCCCTTGGCGGTTCTGGTTAATCGTTTCGAGCATCAGGACTGCGAAAATTTTGAGTTTCTCCAGCGTTTCTTACTTCCAAAATGCCATATCTCGCGAACGGATTGACCAATCCGCAAAATTTCTGATGCATCTGAAAGTAGAAACTCGCCCGATTACAACGGTATGCGTACTTTTCCCCTAGGCCGCTCTAGTTATTCGTTTCGAGCAACAGAACTGCGAAAATGTTGAGTTTCTCAAGCGTTTCTTACCTACAAACTGCCATATCTCGCGAACGGATTGACCAATCCGCAAAATTTCTGTTGCATCTGAAAGTAGAAACTCGCCCGATTACAACGGTATGCGTACTTTTCCCCTAGGCCGTTCTAGTTATTCGTTTCGAGCATCAGAACTGCGAAAATTTTGAGTTTCTCAAGCGTTTCTTACTTCCAAACCGCCATATCTCGCGAACGGATTGACCAATCCGCAAAATTTCTGTTGCATCTGAAAGTAGAAACTCGCCCGATTACAACGGTATGCGTACTTTTCCCCTAGGCCGTTCTAGTTAATCGTTTCGAGCATCAGAACTGCGAAAATTTTGAGTTTCTCAAGCGTTTCTTACTTCCAAACTGCCATATCTCGCGAACGGATTGACCAATCCGCAAAATTTCTGATGCATCTGAAAGTAGAAAGTCGCCCGATTACAACGGTATGCGTACTTTTCCCCTAGAACGTTCTAGTTATGCTTGTCGAGCATCAGAACTGCGAAAATTTTGAGTTTCTCAAGCGTTTCTTACCTCCAAACTGCCATATCTCGCGAACGGATTGACCAATCCTCAAAATTTCTTTTGCATCTGAAAGTAGAAACTCGCCCGATTACAACGGTATGCGTACTTTTCCCCTAGTCCGTTCTAGTTATTCGTTTCGAGCATCAGAACTGCGAAAATTTTGAGTTTTTCAAGCGTTTCTTACTTCCAAATTGCCATACCTCGCGAACGGATTGAGCAATCCGCAAAATTTCTGTTGCATCTGAAGGTAGAAACTCGCCCGTTTACAACGGTATGCGTACTTTTCCCCTAGGCCGTTCTAGTTATTCGTTTCGAGCATCAGAACTGCGAAAATTTTGAGTTTCTCAAGCGTTTCTTACTTCCAAACCGCCATATCTCGCGAACGGATTGACCAATCCGCAAAATTTCTGTTGCATCTGAAAGTAGAAACTCGCCCGATTACAACGGTATGCGTACTTTTCCCCTAGGCCGTTCTAGTTAATCGTTTCGAGCATCAGAACTGCGAAAATTTTGAGTTTCTCAAGCGTTTCTTACTTCCAAACTGCCATATCTCGCGAACGGATTGACCAATCCGCAAAATTTCTGATGCATCTGAAGGTAGAAACTCGCCCGATTACAACGGTATGCGTACTTTTCCCCTAGGCCGTTCTAGTTATTCGTTTCGAGCATCAGAACTGTGAAAATTTTGAGTTTCTCAAGCGTTTCTTACTTCCAAACCGCCATATCTCGCGAACGGATTGACCAATCCGCAAAATTTCTGTTGCATCTGAAAGTAGAAACTCGCCCGATTACAACGGTATGCGTACTTTTCCCCTAGGCCGTTCTAGTTAATCGTTTCGAGCATCAGAACTGCGAAAATTTTGAGTTTCTCAAGCGTTTCTTACCTCCAAACTGCCATATCTCGCGAACGGATTGACCAATCCTCAAAATTTCTGTTGCATCTGAAAGTAGAAACTCGCCCGATTACAACGGTATGCGTACTTTTCCCCTAGTCCGTTCTAGTTATTCGTTTCGAGCATCAGAACTGCGAAAATTTTGAGTTTCTCAAGCGTTTCTTACTTCCAAACCGCCATATCTCGCGAACGGATTGACCAATCCGCAAAATTTCTGTTGCATCTGAAAGTAGAAACTCGCCCGATTACAACGGTATGCGTACTTTTCCCCTAGGCCGTTCTAGTTAATCGTTTCGAGCATCAGAACTGCGAAAATTTTGAGTTTCTCAAGCGTTTCTTACTTCCAAACTGCCATATCTCGCGAACGGATTGACCAATCCGCAAAATTTCTGATGCATCTGAAGGTAGAAACTCGCCCGATTACAACGGTATGCGTACTTTTCCCCTTGGCGGTTCTGGTTAATCGTTTCGAGCATCAGGACTGCGAAAATTTTGAGTTTCTCCAGCGTTTCTTACTTCCAAAATGCCATATCTCGCGAACGGATTGACCAATCCGCAAAATTTCTGATGCATCTGAAAGTAGAAACTCGCCCGATTACAACGGTATGCGTACTTTTCCCCTAGGCCGCTCTAGTTATTCGTTTCGAGCAACAGAACTGCGAAAATGTTGAGTTTCTCAAGCGTTTCTTACCTACAAACTGCCATATCTCGCGAACGGATTGACCAATCCGCAAAATTTCTGTTGCATCTGAAAGTAGAAACTCGCCCGATTACAACGGTATGCGTACTTTTCCCCTAGGCCGTTCTAGTTATTCGTTTCGAGCATCAGAACTGCGAAAATTTTGAGTTTCTCAAGCGTTTCTTACTTCCAAACCGCCATATCTCGCGAACGGATTGACCAATCCGCAAAATTTCTGTTGCATCTGAAAGTAGAAACTCGCCCGATTACAACGGTATGCGTACTTTTCCCCTAGGCCGTTCTAGTTAATCGTTTCGAGCATCAGAACTGCGAAAATTTTGAGTTTCTCAAGCGTTTCTTACTTCCAAACTGCCATATCTCGCGAACGGATTGACCAATCCGCAAAATTTCTGATGCATCTGAAAGTAGAAAGTCGCCCGATTACAACGGTATGCGTACTTTTCCCCTAGAACGTTCTAGTTATGCTTGTCGAGCATCAGAACTGCGAAAATTTTGAGTTTCTCAAGCGTTTCTTACCTCCAAACTGCCATATCTCGCGAACGGATTGACCAATCCTCAAAATTTCTTTTGCATCTGAAAGTAGAAACTCGCCCGATTACAACGGTATGCGTACTTTTCCCCTAGTCCGTTCTAGTTATTCGTTTCGAGCATCAGAACTGCGAAAATTTTGAGTTTTTCAAGCGTTTCTTACTTCCAAATTGCCATACCTCGCGAACGGATTGAGCAATCCGCAAAATTTCTGTTGCATCTGAAGGTAGAAACTCGCCCGTTTACAACGGTATGCGTACTTTTCCCCTAGGCCGTTCTAGTTATTCGTTTCGAGCATCAGAACTGCGAAAATTTTGAGTTTCTCAAGCGTTTCTTACTTCCAAACCGCCATATCTCGCGAACGGATTGACCAATCCGCAAAATTTCTGTTGCATCTGAAAGTAGAAACTCGCCCGATTACAACGGTATGCGTACTTTTCCCCTAGGCCGTTCTAGTTAATCGTTTCGAGCATCAGAACTGCGAAAATTTTGAGTTTCTCAAGCGTTTCTTACTTCCAAACTGCCATATCTCGCGAACGGATTGACCAATCCGCAAAATTTCTGATGCATCTGAAGGTAGAAACTCGCCCGATTACAACGGTATGCGTACTTTTCCCCTAGGCCGTTCTAGTTATTCGTTTCGAGCATCAGAACTGTGAAAATTTTGAGTTTCTCAAGCGTTTCTTACTTCCAAACCGCCATATCTCGCGAACGGATTGACCAATCCGCAAAATTTCTGTTGCATCTGAAAGTAGAAACTCGCCCGATTACAACGGTATGCGTACTTTTCCCCTAGGCCGTTCTAGTTAATCGTTTCGAGCATCAGAACTGCGAAAATTTTGAGTTTCTCAAGCGTTTCTTACCTCCAAACCGCCATATCTCGCGAACGGATTGACCAATCCTCAAAATTTCTGTTGCATCTGAAAGTAGAAACTCGCCCGATTACAACGGTATGCGTACTTTTCCCCTAGTCCGTTCTAGTTATTCGTTTCGAGCATCAGAACTGCGAAAATTTTGAGTTTTTCAAGCGTTTGTTACTTCCAAATTGCCATACCTCGCGAACGGATTGAGCAATCCGCAAAATTTCTGTTGCATCTGAAGGTAGAAACTCGCCCGTTTACAACGGTATGCGTACTTTTCCCCTAGGCCGTTCTAGTTATTCGTTTCGAGCATCAGAACTGCGAAAATTTTGAGTTTCTCAAGCGTTTCTTACTTCCAAACCGCCATATCTCGCGAACGGATTGACCAATCCGCAAAATTTCTGTTTCATCTGAAAGTAGAAACTCGCCCGATTACAACGGTATGCGTACTTTTCCCCTAGGCCGTTCTAGTTAATCGTTTCGAGCATCAGAACTGCGAAAATTTTGAGTTTCTCAAGCGTTTCTTACTTCCAAACTGCCATATCTCGCGAACGGATTGACCAATCCGCAAAATTTCTGATGCATCTGAAGGTAGAAACTCGCCCGATTACAACGGTATGCGTACTTTTCCCCTTGGCCGTTCTCGTTAATCGTTTCGAGCATCAGAACTGCGAAAATTTTGAGTTTCTCAAGCGTTTCTTACTTCCAAACTGCCATATCTCGCGAACGGATTGACCAATCCGCAAAATTTCTGATGCATCTGAAAGTAGAAACTCGCCCGATTACAACGGTATGCGTACTTTTCCCCTAGGCCGCTCTAGTTATTCGTTTCGAGCAACAGAGCTGCGAAAATGTTGAGTTTCTCAAGCGTTTCTTACCTACAAACTGCCATATCTCGCGAACGGATTGACCAATCCGCAAAATTTCTGTTGCATCTGAAAGTAGAATCTCGCCCGATTACAACGGTATGCGTACTTTTCCCCTAGGCCGTTCTAGTTATTCGTTTCGAGCATCAGAACTGCGAAAATTTTGAGTTTCTCAAGCGTTTCTTACTTCCAAACCGCCATATCTCGCGAACCGATTGACCAATCCGCAAAATTTCTGTTGCATCTGAAAGTAGAAACTCGCCCGATTACAACGGTATGCGTACTTTTCCCCTAGGCCGTTCTAGTTAATCGTTTCGAGCATCAGAACTGCGAAAATTTTGAGTTTCTCAAGCGTTTTTCTTACATCCAAACTGCCATATCTCGCGAACGGATTGACCAATCCGCAAAATTTCTGATGCATCTGAAAGTAGAAAGTCGCCCGATTACAACGGTATGCGTACTTTTCCCTTAGAACGTTCTAGTTATGCTTGTCGAGCATCAGAACTGCGAAAATTTTGAGTTTCTCAAGCGTTTCTTACCTCCAAACTGCCATATCTCGCGAACGGATTGACCAATCCTCAAAATTTCTGTTGCATCTGAAAGTAGAAACTCGCCCGATTACAACGGTATGCGTACTTTTCCCCTAGTCCGTTCTAGTTATTCGTTTCGAGCATCAGAACTGCGAAAATTTTGAGTTTTTCAAGCGTTTCTTACTTCCAAATTGCCATACCTCGCGAACGAATTGAGCAATCCGCAAAATTTCTGTTGCATCTGAAGGTAGAAACTCGCCCGTTTACAACGGTATGCGTACTTTTCCCCTAGGCCGTTCTAGTTATTCGTTTCGAGCATCAGAACTGCGAAAATTTTGAGTTTCTCAAGCGTTTCTTACTTCCAAACCGCCATATCTCGCGAACGGATTGACCAATCCGCAAAATTTCTGTTGCATCTGAAAGTAGAAACTCGCCCGATTACAACGGTATGCGTACTTTTCCCCTAGGCCGTTCTAGTTAATCGTTTCGAGCATCAGAACTGCGAAAATTTTGAGTTTCTCAAGCGTTTCTTACTTCCAAACTGCCATATCTCGCGAACGGATTGACCAATCCGCAAAATTTCTGATGCATCTGAAGGTAGAAACTCGCGCGATTACAACGGTATGCGTACTTTTCCCCTAGGCCGTTCTAGTTAATCGTTTCGAGCATCAGAACTGCGAAAATTTTGAGTTTCTCAAGCGTTTCTTACTTCCAAACTGCCATATCTCGCGAACGGATTGACCAATCCGCAAAATTTCTGATGCATCTGAAGGTAGAAACTCGCCCGATTACAACGGTATGCGTACTTTTCCCCTAGGCCGTTCTAGTTATTCGTTTCGAGCATCAGAACTGTGAAAATTTTGAGTTTCTCAAGCGTTTCTTACTTCCAAACCGCCATATCTCGCGAACGGATTGACCAATCCGCAAAATTTCTGTTGCATCTGAAAGTAGAAACTCGCCCGATTACAACGGTATGCGTACTTTTCCCCTAGGCCGTTCTAGTTAATCGTTTCGAGCATCAGAACTGCGAAAATTTTGAGTTTCTCAAGCGTTTCTTACTTCCAAACTGCCATATCTCGCGAACGGATTGACCAATCCGCAAAATTTCTGATGCATCTGAAGGTGGAAACTCGCCCGATTACAACGGTATGCGTACTTTTCCCCTTGGCCGTTCTGGTTAATCGTTTCGAGCATCAGAACTGCGAAAATTTTGAGTTTCTCAAGCGTTTCTTACTTCCAAACTGCCATATCTCGCGAACGGATTGACCAATCCGCAAAATTTCTGATGCATCTGAAAGTAGAAACTCGCCCGATTACAACGGTAAGCGTACTTTTCCCCTAGGCCGCTCTAGTTATTCGTTTCGAGCATCAGAACTGCGAAAATTTTGTGTTTCTCAAGTGTTTCATACTTCCAAACTGCCATATCTCGCGAACGGATTGACCAATCTGCAAAATTTCTGTTGCATCTGAAAGTAGAAAGTCGCCCGATTACAACGGTATGCGTACTTTTCCCCTAGAACGTTCTAGTTATGCTTGTCGAGCATCAGAACTGCGAAAATTTGGAGTTTCTCAAGCGTTTCTTACTTCCAAACCGCCATATCTCGCGAACGGATTGACCAATCCGCAAAATTTCTGATGCATCTGAAAGTAGAAAGTCGCCCGATTACAACGGTATGCGTACTTTTCCCCTAGAACGTTCTAGTTATGCTTGTCGAGCATCAGAACTGCGAAAATTTGGAGTTTCTCAAGCGTTTCTTACTTCCAAACCGCCATATCTCGCGAACGGATTGACCAATCCGCAAAATTTCTGTTGTATCTGAAAGTAGAAACTCGCCCGATTACAACGGTATGCGTACTTTTCCCCTAGGCCGTTCTAGTTAATCGTTTCGAGCATCAGAACTGCGAAAACTTTGAGTTTCTCAAGCGTTTCTTACTTCCAAACTGCCATATCTCGCGAACGGATTGACCAATCCGCAAAATTTCTGATGCATCTGAAAGTAGAAAGTCGCCCGATTACAACGGTATGCGTACTTTTCCCCTAGGCCGCTCTAGTTATTCGTTTCGGGCATCAGAACTGCGAAAATTTTGTGTTTCTCAAGTGTTTCTTACCTCCAAACTGCCATATCTCGCAAACGGATTGACCAATCCGCAAAATTTCTGTCGCATCTGAAAGTAGAAAGTCGCCCGATTACAACGGTATGCGTACTTTTCCCCTAGAACGTTCTAGTTATGCTGGTCGAGCATCAGAACTGCGAAAATTTTGAGTTTCTCAAGCGTTTCTTACCTCCAAACTGCCATATCTCGCGAACGGATTGACTAATCCGCAAAATTTCTGTTGCATCTGAAAGTAGAAACTCACCCGATATCAACGGTATGCGTACTTTTCCCCTAGGCCGTTCTAGTTAATCGTTTCGAGCATCAGAACTGCGAAAATTTTGAGTTTCTCAAGCGTTTCTTACTTCCAAACTGCCATATCTCGCGAACGGACTGACCAATCCGCAAAATTTCTGATGCATCTGAAAGTAGAAACTCGCCCGATTACAACGGTATGCGTACTTTTCCCCTAGGCCGTTCTGGTTAATCGTTTCGAGCATCAGAACTGCGAAAATTTTGAGTTTCTCAAGCGTTTCTTACTTCCAAACTGCCATATCTCGCGAACGGATTGACCAATCCGCAAAATTTCTGATGCATCTGAAAGTAGAAACTCGCCCGATTACAACGGTATGCGTACTTTTCCCCTAGGCCGCTCTAGTTATTCGTTTCGAGCATCAGAACTGCGAAAATTTTGTGTTTCTCAAGTGTTTCATACTTCCAAACTGCCATATCTCGCGAACGGTTTGACCAATCCGCAAAATTTCTGTTGCATCTGAAAGTAGAAACTCGCCCGATTACAACGGTATGCGTACTTTTCCCCTAGGCCGTTCTGGTTATTCGTTTCGAGCATCAGAACTGTGAAAATTTTGAGTTTCTCAACCGTTTCTTACCTCCAAACTGCCATATCTCGCGAACGGATTGACCAATCCGCAAAATTTCTGTTGCATCTGAAAGTAGAAAGTCGCCCGATTACAACGGTATGCGTACTTTTCCCCTAGAACGTTCTAGTTATGCTTGTCGAGCATCAGAACTGCGAAAATTTGGAGTTTCTCAAGCGTTTCTTACCTCCAAACTGCCATATCTCGCGAACGGATTGACCAATCCGCAAAATTTCTGTTGCATCTGAAAGTAGAAACTCGCCCGATTACAACGGTATGCGTACTTTCCCCCTAGGCCGTTCTAGTTATTCGTTTCGAGCATCAGAACTGCGAAAATTTTGAGTTTCTCAAGCGTTTCTTACTTCCAAACCGCCATATCTCGCGAACGGATTGACCAATCCGCAAAATTTCTGATGCATCTGAAAGTAGAAACTCGCCCGATTACAACGGTATGCGTACTTTTCCCCTAGGCCGTTCTGGTTAATCGTTTCGAGCATCAGAACTGCGAAAATTTTGAGTTTCTCAAGCGTTTCTTACTTCCAAACTGCCATATCTCGCGAACGGATTGACCAATCCGCAAAATTTCTGATGCATCTGAAAGTAGAAAGTCGCCCGATTACAACGGTATGCGTACTTTTCCCCTAGAACGTTCTAGTTATGCTTGTCGAGCATCAGAACTGCGAAAATTTTGAGTTTCTCAAGCATTTCTTACCTCCAAACTGCCATATCTCGCGAACGGATTGACCAATCCGGAAAATTTCTGTTGCATCTGAAAGTAGAAACTCGCCCGATTACAACGGTATGCGTACTTTTCCCCTAGTCCGTTCTAGTTATTCGTTTCGAGCATCAGAACTGCGAAAATTTTGAGTTTTTCAAGCGTTTCTTACTTCCAAATTGCCATACCTCGCGAACGGATTGAGCAATCCGCAAAATTTCTGTTGCATCTGAAGGTAGAAACTCGCCCGTTTACAACGGTATGCGTACTTTTCCCCTAGGCCGTTCTCGTTAATCGTTTCGAGCATCAGAACTGCGAAAATTTTGAGTTTCTCAAGCGTTTCTTACTTCCAAACTGCCATATCTCGCGAACGGAATGACCAATCCGCAAAATTTCTGATGCATCTGAAAGTAGAAACTCGCCCGATTACAACGGTATGCGTACTTTTCCCCTAGGCCGCTCTAGTTATTCGTTTCGGGCATCAGAACTGCGAAAATTTTGTGTTTCTCAAGTGTTTCATACTTCCAAACTGCCATATCTCGCGAACGGATTGACCAATCCGCAAAATTTCTGTTGCATCTGAAAGTAGAAACTCGCCCGATTACAACGGTATGCGTGCTTTTCCCCTAGGCCGTTCTGGTTATTCGTTTCGAGCATCAGAACTGTGAAAATTTTGAGTTTCTCAACCGTTTCTTACCTCCAAACTGCCATATCTCGCAAACGGATTGACCAATCCGCAAAATTTCTGTTGCATCTGAAAGTAGAAAGTCGCCCGATTACAACGGTATGCGTACTTTTCCCCTAGAACGTTCTAGTTATGCTGGTCGAGCATCAGAACTGCGAAAATTTTGAGTTTCTCAAGCGTTTCTTACCTCCAAACTGCCATATCTCGCGAACGGATTGACTAATCCGCAAAATTTCTGTTGCATCTGAAAGTAGAAACTCACCCGATATCAACGGTATGCGTACTTTTCACCTAGGCCGTTCTAGTTAATCGTTTCGAGCATCAGAACTGCGAAAATTTTGAGTTTCTCAAGCGTTTCTTACTTCCAAACTGCCATATCTCGCGAACGGATTGACCAATCCGCAAAATTTCTGTTGCATCGGAAAGTACAAACTCGCCCGATTACAACGGTATGCGTACTTTTCCCCTAGGCCGTTCTGCTTATTCGTTTCGAGCATCAGAACTGTGAAAATTTTGAGTTTCTCAACCGTTTCTTACCTCCAAACTGCCATATCTCGCGAACGGATTGACCAATCCGCAAAATTTCTGTTGCATCTGAAAGTAGAAAGTCGCCCGATTACAACGGTATGCGTACTTTTCCCCTAGAACGTTCTAGTTATGCTTGTCTAGCATCAGAACTGCGAAAATTTGGAGTTTCTCAAGCGTTTCTTACCTCCAAACTGCCATATCTCGCGAACGGATTGACCAATCCTCAAAATTTCTGTTGCATCTGAAAGTAGAAACTCGCCCGATTACAACGGTATGCGTACTTTTCCCCTAGTCCGTTCTAGTTATTCGTTTCGAGCATCAGAACTGCGAAAATTTTGAGTTTTTCAAGCGTTTCTTACTTCCAAATTGCCATACCTCGCGAACGAATTGAGCAATCCGCAAAATTTCTGTTGCATCTGAAGGTAGAAACTCGCCCGTTTACAACGGTATGCGTACTTTTCCCCTAGGCCGTTCTAGTTATTCGTTTCGAGCATCAGAACTGCGAAAATTTTGAGTTTCTCAAGCGTTTCTTACTTCCAAACCGCCATATCTCGCGAACGGATTGACCAATCCGCAAAATTTCTGTTGCATCTGAAAGTAGAAACTCGCCCGATTACAACGGTATGCGTACTTTTCCCCTAGGCCGTTCTAGTTAATCGTTTCGAGCATCAGAACTGCGAAAATTTTGAGTTTCTCAAGCGTTTCTTACTTCCAAACTGCCATATCTCGCGAACGGATTGACCAATCCGCAAAATTTCTGATGCATCTGAAGGTAGAAACTCGCGCGATTACAACGGTATGCGTACTTTTCCCCTAGGCCGTTCTAGTTAATCGTTTCGAGCATCAGAACTGCGAAAATTTTGAGTTTCTCAAGCGTTTCTTACTTCCAAACTGCCATATCTCGCGAACGGATTGACCAATCCGCAAAATTTCTGATGCATCTGAAGGTAGAAACTCGCCCGATTACAACGGTATGCGTACTTTTCCCCTAGGCCGTTCTAGTTATTCGTTTCGAGCATCAGAACTGTGAAAATTTTGAGTTTCTCAAGCGTTTCTTACTTCCAAACCGCCATATCTCGCGAACGGATTGACCAATCCGCAAAATTTCTGTTGCATCTGAAAGTAGAAACTCGCCCGATTACAACGGTATGCGTACTTTTCCCCTAGGCCGTTCTAGTTAATCGTTTCGAGCATCAGAACTGCGAAAATTTTGAGTTTCTCAAGCGTTTCTTACTTCCAAACTGCCATATCTCGCGAACGGATTGACCAATCCGCAAAATTTCTGATGCATCTGAAGGTGGAAACTCGCCCGATTACAACGGTATGCGTACTTTTCCCCTTGGCCGTTCTGGTTAATCGTTTCGAGCATCAGAACTGCGAAAATTTTGAGTTTCTCAAGCGTTTCTTACTTCCAAACTGCCATATCTCGCGAACGGATTGACCAATCCGCAAAATTTCTGATGCATCTGAAAGTAGAAACTCGCCCGATTACAACGGTAAGCGTACTTTTCCCCTAGGCCGCTCTAGTTATTCGTTTCGAGCATCAGAACTGCGAAAATTTTGTGTTTCTCAAGTGTTTCATACTTCCAAACTGCCATATCTCGCGAACGGATTGACCAATCTGCAAAATTTCTGTTGCATCTGAAAGTAGAAAGTCGCCCGATTACAACGGTATGCGTACTTTTCCCCTAGAACGTTCTAGTTATGCTTGTCGAGCATCAGAACTGCGAAAATTTGGAGTTTCTCAAGCGTTTCTTACTTCCAAACCGCCATATCTCGCGAACGGATTGACCAATCCGCAAAATTTCTGATGCATCTGAAAGTAGAAAGTCGCCCGATTACAACGGTATGCGTACTTTTCCCCTAGAACGTTCTAGTTATGCTTGTCGAGCATCAGAACTGCGAAAATTTGGAGTTTCTCAAGCGTTTCTTACTTCCAAACCGCCATATCTCGCGAACGGATTGACCAATCCGCAAAATTTCTGTTGTATCTGAAAGTAGAAACTCGCCCGATTACAACGGTATGCGTACTTTTCCCCTAGGCCGTTCTAGTTAATCGTTTCGAGCATCAGAACTGCGAAAACTTTGAGTTTCTCAAGCGTTTCTTACTTCCAAACTGCCATATCTCGCGAACGGATTGACCAATCCGCAAAATTTCTGATGCATCTGAAAGTAGAAAGTCGCCCGATTACAACGGTATGCGTACATTTCCCCTAGGCCGCTCTAGTTATTCGTTTCGGGCATCAGAACTGCGAAAATTTTGTGTTTCTCAAGTGTTTCTTACCTCCAAACTGCCATATCTCGCAAACGGATTGACCAATCCGCAAAATTTCTGTCGCATCTGAAAGTAGAAAGTCGCCCGATTACAACGGTATGCGTACTTTTCCCCTAGAACGTTCTAGTTATGCTGGTCGAGCATCAGAACTGCGAAAATTTTGAGTTTCTCAAGCGTTTCTTACCTCCAAACTGCCATATCTCGCGAACGGATTGACTAATCCGCAAAATTTCTGTTGCATCTGAAAGTAGAAACTCACCCGATATCAACGGTATGCGTACTTTTCCCCTAGGCCGTTCTAGTTAATCGTTTCGAGCATCAGAACTGCGAAAATTTTGAGTTTCTCAAGCGTTTCTTACTTCCAAACTGCCATATCTCGCGAACGGACTGACCAATCCGCAAAATTTCTGATGCATCTGAAAGTAGAAACTCGCCCGATTACAACGGTATGCGTACTTTTCCCCTAGGCCGTTCTGGTTAATCGTTTCGAGCATCAGAACTGCGAAAATTTTGAGTTTCTCAAGCGTTTCTTACTTCCAAACTGCCATATCTCGCGAACGGATTGACCAATCCGCAAAATTTCTGATGCATCTGAAAGTAGAAACTCGCCCGATTACAACGGTATGCGTACTTTTCCCCTAGGCCGCTCTAGTTATTCGTTTCGAGCATCAGAATTGCGAAAATTTTGTGTTTCTCAAGTGTTTCATACTTCCAAACTGCCATATCTCGCGAACGGTTTGACCAATCCGCAAAATTTCTGTTGCATCTGAAAGTAGAAACTCGCCCGATTACAACGGTATGCGTACTTTTCCCCTAGGCCGTTCTGGTTATTCGTTTCGAGCATCAGAACTGTGAAAATTTTGAGTTTCTCAACCGTTTCTTACCTCCAAACTGCCATATCTCGCGAACGGATTGACCAATCCGCAAAATTTCTGTTGCATCTGAAAGTAGAAAGTCGCCCGATTACAACGGTATGCGTACTTTTCCCCTAGAACGTTCTAGTTATGCTTGTCGAGCATCAGAACTGCGAAAATTTGGAGTTTCTCAAGCGTTTCTTACCTCCAAACTGCCATATCTCGCGAACGGATTGACCAATCCGCAAAATTTCTGTTGCATCTGAAAGTAGAAACTCGCCCGATTACAACGGTATGCGTACTTTCCCCCTAGGCCGTTCTAGTTATTCGTTTCGAGCATCAGAACTGCGAAAATTTTGAGTTTCTCAAGCGTTTCTTACTTCCAAACCGCCATATCTCGCGAACGGATTGACCAATCCGCAAAATTTCTGATGCATCTGAAAGTAGAAACTCGCCCGATTACAACGGTATGCGTACTTTTCCCCTAGGCCGTTCTGGTTAATCGTTTCGAGCATCAGAACTGCGAAAATTTTGAGTTTCTCAAGCGTTTCTTACTTCCAAACTGCCATATCTCGCGAACGGATTGACCAATCCGCAAAATTTCTGATGCATCTGAAAGTAGAAAGTCGCCCGATTACAACGGTATGCGTACTTTTCCCCTAGAACGTTCTAGTTATGCTTGTCGAGCATCAGAACTGCGAAAATTTTGAGTTTCTCAAGCATTTCTTACCTCCAAACTGCCATATCTCGCGAACGGATTGACCAATCCGGAAAATTTCTGTTGCATCTGAAAGTAGAAACTCGCCCGATTACAACGGTATGCGTACTTTTCCCCTAGTCCGTTCTAGTTATTCGTTTCGAGCATCAGAACTGCGAAAATTTTGAGTTTTTCAAGCGTTTCTTACTTCCAAATTGCCATACCTCGCGAACGGATTGAGCAATCCGCAAAATTTCTGTTGCATCTGAAGGTAGAAACTCGCCCGTTTACAACGGTATGCGTACTTTTCCCCTAGGCCGTTCTCGTTAATCGTTTCGAGCATCAGAACTGCGAAAATTTTGAGTTTCTCAAGCGTTTCTTACTTCCAAACTGCCATATCTCGCGAACGGAATGACCAATCCGCAAAATTTCTGATGCATCTGAAAGTAGAAACTCGCCCGATTACAACGGTATGCGTACTTTTCCCCTAGGCCGCTCTAGTTATTCGTTTCGGGCATCAGAACTGCGAAAATTTTGTGTTTCTCAAGTGTTTCATACTTCCAAACTGCCATATCTCGCGAACGGATTGACCAATCCGCAAAATTTCTGTTGCATCTGAAAGTAGAAACTCGCCCGATTACAACGGTATGCGTGCTTTTCCCCTAGGCCGTTCTGGTTATTCGTTTCGAGCATCAGAACTGTGAAAATTTTGAGTTTCTCAACCGTTTCTTACCTCCAAACTGCCATATCTCGCAAACGGATTGACCAATCCGCAAAATTTCTGTTGCATCTGAAAGTAGAAAGTCGCCCGATTACAACGGTATGCGTACTTTTCCCCTAGAACGTTCTAGTTATGCTGGTCGAGCATCAGAACTGCGAAAATTTTGAGTTTCTCAAGCGTTTCTTACCTCCAAACTGCCATATCTCGCGAACGGATTGACTAATCCGCAAAATTTCTGTTGCATCTGAAAGTAGAAACTCACCCGATATCAACGGTATGCGTACTTTTCACCTAGGCCGTTCTAGTTAATCGTTTCGAGCATCAGAACTGCGAAAATTTTGAGTTTCTCAAGCGTTTCTTACTTCCAAACTGCCATATCTCGCGAACGGATTGACCAATCCGCAAAATTTCTGTTGCATCGGAAAGTACAAACTCGCCCGATTACAACGGTATGCGTACTTTTCCCCTAGGCCGTTCTGCTTATTCGTTTCGAGCATCAGAACTGTGAAAATTTTGAGTTTCTCAACCGTTTCTTACCTCCAAACTGCCATATCTCGCGAACGGATTGACCAATCCGCAAAATTTCTGTTGCATCTGAAAGTAGAAAGTCGCCCGATTACAACGGTATGCGTACTTTTCCCCTAGAACGTTCTAGTTATGCTTGTCTAGCATCAGAACTGCGAAAATTTGGAGTTTCTCAAGCGTTTCTTACCTCCAAACTGCCATATCTCGCGAACGGATTGACCAATCCGCAAAATTTCTGTTGCATCTGAAAGTAGAAACTCGCCCGATTACAACGGTATGCGTACTTCCCCCCTAGGCCGTTCTAGTTATTCGTTTCGAGCATCAGAACTGCGAAAATTTTGAGTTTCTCAAACGTTTCTTACTTCCAAACCGCCATATCTCGCGAACGGATTGACCAATCCGCAAAATTTCTGTTGCATCTGAAAGTAGAAACTCGCCCGATTACAACGGTATGCGTACTTTTCCCCTAGGCCGTTCTAGTTAATCGTTTCGAGCATCAGAACTGCGAAAATTTTGAGTTTCTCAAGCGTTTCTTACTTCCAAACTGCCATATCTCGCGAACGGATTGACCAATCCGCAAAATTTCTGACGCATCTGAAAGTAGAAACTCGCCCGATTACAACGGTATGCGTACTTTTCCCCTAGGCCGTTCTGGTTAATCGTTTCGAGCATCAGAACTGCGAAAATTTTGAGTTTCTCAAGCGTTTCTTACTTCCAAACTGCCATATCTCGCGAACGGATTGACCAATCCGCAAAATTTCTGTTGTATCTGAAAGTAGAAACTCGCCCGATTACAACGGTATGCGTACTTTTCCCCTAGGCCGTTCTAGTTAATCGTTTCGAGCATCAGAACTGCGAAAATTTTGAGTTTCTCAAGCGTTTCTTACTTCCAAACTGCCATATCTCGCGAACGGATTGACCAATCCGCAAAATTTCTGATGCATCTGAAAGTAGAAAGTCGCCCGATTACAACGGTATGCGTACTTTTCCCCTAGAACGTTCTAGTTATGCTTGTCGAGCATCAGAACTGCGAAAATTTTGAGTTTCTCAAGCATTTCTTACCTCCAAACTGCCATATCTCGCAAACGGATTGACCAATCTGCAAAATTTCTGTTGCATCTGAAAGTAGAAACTCGCCCGATTACAACGGTATGCGTACTTTTCCCCTAGTCCGTTCTAGTTACTCGTTTCGAGCATCAGAACTGCGAAAATTTGGAGTTTCTCAAGCGTTTCTTACCTCCAAACTGCCATATCTCGCGAACGGATTGACCAATCCGCAAAATTTCTGTTGCATCTGAAAGTAGAAACTCGCCCGATTACAACGGTATGCGTACTTCCCCCCTAGGCCGTTCTAGTTATTCGTTTCGAGCATCAGAACTGCGAAAATTTTGAGTTTCTCAAACGTTTCTTACTTCCAAACCGCCATATCTCGCGAACGGATTGACCAATCCGCAAAATTTCTGTTGCATCTGAAAGTAGAAACTCGCCCGATTACAACGGTATGCGTACTTTTCCCCTAGGCCGTTCTAGTTAATCGTTTCGAGCATCAGAACTGCGAAAATTTTGAGTTTCTCAAGCGTTTCTTACTTCCAAACTGCCATATCTCGCGAACGGATTGACCAATCCGCAAAATTTCTGACGCATCTGAAAGTAGAAACTCGCCCGATTACAACGGTATGCGTACTTTTCCCCTAGGCCGTTCTAGTTAATCGTTTCGAGCATCAGAACTGCGAAAATTTTGAGTTTCTCAAGCGTTTCTTACTTCCAAACTGCCATATCTCGCGAACGGATTGACCAATCCGCAAAATTTCTGATGCATCTGAAGGTAGAAACTCGCCCGATTACAACGGTATGCGTACTTTTCCCCTAGGCCGTTCTGGTTAATCGTTTCGAGCATCAGAACTGCGAAAATTTTGAGTTTCTCAAGCGTTTCTTACTTCCAAACTGCCATATCTCGCGAACGGATTGACCAATCCGCAAAATTTCTGTTGTATCTGAAAGTAGAAACTCGCCCGATTACAACGGTATGCGTACTTTTCCCCTAGGCCGTTCTAGTTAATCGTTTCGAGCATCAGAACTGCGAAAATTTTGAGTTTCTCAAGCGTTTCTTACTTCCAAACTGCCATATCTCGCGAACGGATTGACCAATCCGCAAAATTTCTGATGCATCTGAAAGTAGAAAGTCGCCCGATTACAACGGTATGCGTACTTTTCCCCTAGAACGTTCTAGTTATGCTTGTCGAGCATCAGAACTGCGAAAATTTTGAGTTTCTCAAGCATTTCTTACCTCCAAACTGCCATATCTCGCAAACGGATTGACCAATCTGCAAAATTTCTGTTGCATCTGAAAGTAGAAACTCGCCCGATTACAACGGTATGCGTACTTTTCCCCTAGTCCGTTCTAGTTACTCGTTTCGAGCATCAGAACTGCGAAAATTTTGAGTTTTTCAAGCGTTCCTTACTTCCAAATTGCCATACCTCGCGAACGGATTGAGCAATCCGCAAAATTTCTGTTGCATCTGAAGGTAGAAACTCGCCCGTTTACAACGGTATGCGTACTTTTCCCCTAGGCCGTTCTGGTTAATCGTTTCGAGCATCAGAACTGCGAAAATTTTGAGTTTCTCTAGCGTTTCTTACTTCCAAACTGCCATATCTCGCGAACGGATTGACCAATCCGCAAAATTTCTGATGCATCTGAAAGTAGAAACTCGCCCGATTACAACGGTATGCGTACTTTTCCCCTAGGCCGCTCTAGTTATTCGTTTCGGGCATCAGAACTGCGAAAATTTTGTGTTTCTCAAGTGTTTCATACTTCCAAACTGCCATATCTCGCGAACGGATTGACCAATCCGCAAAATTTCTGTTGCATCTGAAAGTAGAAACTCGCCCGATTACAACGGTATGCGTACTTTTCCCCTAGGCCATTCTGGTTATTCGTTTCGAGCATCAGAACTGTGAAAATTTTGAGTTTCTCAACCGTTTCTTACCTTCAAACTGCCATATCTCGCAAGCGGATTGACCAATCCGCAAAATTTCTGTTGCATCTGAAAGTAGAAACTCACCCGATTACAACGGTATGCGTACTTTTCCCCTAGAACGTTCTAGTTATGCTTGTCGAGCATCAGAACTGCGAAAATTTGGAGTTTCTCAAGCGTTTCTTACCTCCAAACTGCCATATCTCGCGAACGGATTGACCAATCCTCAAAATTTCTGTTGCATCTGAAAGTAGAAACTCGCCCGATTACAACGGTATGCGTACTTTTCCCCTAGTCCGTTCTAGTTATTCGTTTCGAGCATCAGAACTGCGAAAATTTTGAGTTTCTCAAGCGTTTCTTACCTCCAAACTGCCATATCTCGGGAACGGATTGACCAATCCGCAAAATTTCTGTTGCATCTGAAAGTACAAACTCGCCCGATTACAACGGTATGCCTACTTTTCCCCTAGGCCGTTCTAGTTATTCGTTTCGAGCATCAGAACTGCGAAAATTTTGAGTTTCTCAAGCGTTTCTTACTTCCAAACCGCCATATCTCGCGAACGGATTGACCAATCCGCAAAATTTCTGTTGCATCTGAAAGTAGAAACTCGCCCGATTACAACGGTGTGCGTACTTTTCCCCTACGCCGTTCTGGTTAATCGTTTCGAGCATCAGAACTGCGAAAATTTTGAGTTTTTCAAGCGTTTCTTACTTCCAAATTGCCATACCTCGCGAACGGATTGAGCAATCCGCAAAATTTCTGTTGCATCTGAAGGTAGAAACTCGCCCGTTTACAACGGTATGCGTACTTTTCCCCTAGGCCGTTCTAGTTATTCGTTTCGAGCATCAGAACTGCGAAAATTTTGAGTTTCTCCAGCGTTTCTTACTTCCAAAAACCATATCTCGCGAACGGATTGACCAATCCGCAAAATTTCTGTTGCATCTGAAAGTAGAAACTCGCCCGATTACAACGGTATGCGTACTTTTCCACTAGGCCGTTCTAGTTAATCGTTTCAAGCATCAGAACTGCGAAAATTTTGAGTTTCTCAAGCGTTTCTTACTTCCAAACTGCCATATCTCGCGAACGGACTGACCAATCCGCAAAATTGCTGATGCATCTGAAAGTAGAAACTCGCCCGATTACAACGGTATGCGTACTTTTCCCCTAGGCCGTTCTGGTTAATCGTTTCGAGCATCAGAACTGCGAAAATTTTGAGATTCTCAAGCGTTTCTTACTTCCAAACTGCCATATCTCGCGAACGGATTGACCAATCCGCAAAATTTCTGATGCATCTGAAAGTATAATAGAAACTCGCCCGATTACAACGGTATGCGTACTTTTCCCCTAGGCCGCTCTAGTTATTCGTTTCGAGCATCAGAACTGCGAAAATTTTGTGTTTCTCAAGTGTTTCATACTTCCAAACTGCCATATCTCGCGAACGGATTGACCAATCCGCAAAATTTCTGTTGCATCTGAAAGTAGAAACTCGCCCGATTACAACGGTATGCGTACTTTTCCCCTAGGCCGTTCTGGTTATTCGTTTCGAGCATCAGAACTGTGAAAATTTTGAGTTTCTCAACCGTTTCTTACCTCCAAACTGCCATATCTCGCGAACGGATTGACCAATCCGCAAAATTTCTGTTGCATCTGAAAGTAGAAAGTCGCCCGATTACAACGGTATGCGTACTTTTCCCCTAGAACGTTCTAGTTATGCTTGTCGAGCATCAGAACTGCGAAAATTTTGAGTTTCTCAAGCGTTTCTTACTTCCAAACTGCCATATCTCGCGAACGGATTGACCAATCCGCAAAATTTCTGTTGCATCTGAAAGTAGAAACTCGCCCGATTACAACGGTATGCGTACTTTTCCCCTAGGCCGTTCTGGTTATTCGTTTCGAGCATCAGAACTGTGAAAATTTTGAGTTTCTCAACCGTTTCTTACCTCCAAACTGCCATATCTCGCGAACGGATTGACCAATCCGCAAAATTTCTGTTGCATCTGAAAGTAGAAAGTCGCCCGATTGCAACGGTATGCGTACTTTTCCCCTAGAACGTTCTAGTTATGCTTGTCGAGCATCAGAACTGCGAAAATTTTGAGTTTCTCAAGCGTTTCTTACCTCCAAACTGCCATATCTCGCGAACGGATTGACTAATCCGCAAAATTTCTGTTGCATCTGAAAGTAGAAACTCACCCGATATCAACGGTATGCGTACTTTTCCCCTAGGCCGTTCTGGTTAATCGTTTCGAGCATCAGAACTGCGAAAATTTTGAGTTTTTCAAGCGTTTCTTACTTCCAAATTGCCATACCTCGCGAACGGATTGAGCAATCCGCAAAATTTCTGTTGCATCTGAAGGTAGAAACTCGCCCGTTTACAACGGTATGCGTACTTTTCCCCTAGGCCGTTCTAGTTATTCGTTTCGAGCATCAGAACTGCGAAAATTTTGAGTTTCTCCAGCGTTTCTTACTTCCAAAAACCATATCTCGCGAACGGATTGACCAATCCGCAAAATTTCTGTTGCATCTGAAAGTAGAAACTCGCCCGATTACAACGGTATGCGTACTTTTCCACTAGGCCGTTCTAGTTAATCGTTTCAAGCATCAGAACTGCGAAAATTTTGAGTTTCTCAAGCGTTTCTTACTTCCAAACTGCCATATCTCGCGAACGGACTGACCAATCCGCAAAATTGCTGATGCATCTGAAAGTAGAAACTCGCCCGATTACAACGGTATGCGTACTTTTCCCCTAGGCCGTTCTGGTTAATCGTTTCGAGCATCAGAACTGCGAAAATTTTGAGATTCTCAAGCGTTTCTTACTTCCAAACTGCCATATCTCGCGAACGGATTGACCAATCCGCAAAATTTCTGATGCATCTGAAAGTATAATAGAAACTCGCCCGATTACAACGGTATGCGTACTTTTCCCCTAGGCCGCTCTAGTTATTCGTTTCGAGCATCAGAACTGCGAAAATTTTGTGTTTCTCAAGTGTTTCATACTTCCAAACTGCCATATCTCGCGAACGGATTGACCAATCCGCAAAATTTCTGTTGCATCTGAAAGTAGAAACTCGCCCGATTACAACGGTATGCGTACTTTTCCCCTAGGCCGTTCTGGTTATTCGTTTCGAGCATCAGAACTGTGAAAATTTTGAGTTTCTCAACCGTTTCTTACCTCCAAACTGCCATATCTCGCGAACGGATTGACCAATCCGCAAAATTTCTGTTGCATCTGAAAGTAGAAAGTCGCCCGATTACAACGGTATGCGTACTTTTCCCCTAGAACGTTCTAGTTATGCTTGTCGAGCATCAGAACTGCGAAAATTTTGAGTTTCTCAAGCGTTTCTTACTTCCAAACTGCCATATCTCGCGAACGGATTGACCAATCCGCAAAATTTCTGTTGCATCTGAAAGTAGAAACTCGCCCGATTACAACGGTATGCGTACTTTTCCCCTAGGCCGTTCTGGTTATTCGTTTCGAGCATCAGAACTGTGAAAATTTTGAGTTTCTCAACCGTTTCTTACCTCCAAACTGCCATATCTCGCGAACGGATTGACCAATCCGCAAAATTTCTGTTGCATCTGAAAGTAGAAAGTCGCCCGATTACAACGGTATGCGTACTTTTCCCCTAGAACGTTCTAGTTATGCTTGTCGAGCATCAGAACTGCGAAAATTTTGAGTTTCTCAAGCGTTTCTTACCTCCAAACTGCCATATCTCGCGAACGGATTGACTAATCCGCAAAATTTCTGTTGCATCTGAAAGTAGAAACTCACCCGATATCAACGGTATGCGTACTTTTCACCTAGGCCGTTCTAGTTAATCGTTTCGAGCATCAGAACTGCGAAAATTTTGAGTTTCTCAAGCGTTTCTTACTTCCAAACTGCCATATCTCGCGAACGGATTGACCAATCCGCAAAATTTCTGTTGCATCGGAAAGTACAAACTCGCCCGATTACAACGGTATGCGTACTTTTCCCCTAGGCCGTTCTGCTTATTCGTTTCGAGCATCAGAACTGTGAAAATTTTGAGTTTCTCAAGCGTTTCTTACTTCCAAACCGCCATATCTCGCGAACGGATTGACCAATCCGCAAAATTTCTGTTGCATCTGAAAGTAGAAACTCGCCCGATTACAACGGTATGCGTACTTTTCCCCTAGGCCGTTCTAGTTAATCGTTTCGAGCATCAGAACTGCGAAAATTTTGAGTTTCTCAAGCGTTTCTTACTTCCAAACTGCCATATCTCGCGAACGGATTGACCAATCCGCAAAATTTCTGTTGCATCTGAAAGTAGAAACTCGCCCGATTACAACGGTATGCGTACTTTTCCCCTAGGCCGCTCTAGTTATTCGTTTCGAGCAACAGAACTGCGAAAATGTTGAGTTTCTCAAGCGTTTCTTACCTACAAACTGCCATATCTCGCGAACGGATTGACCAATCCGCAAAATTTCTGTTGCATCTGAAAGTAGAAACTCGCCCGATTACAACGGTATGCGTACTTTTCCCCTAGGCCGTTCTAGTTATTCGTTTCGAGCATCAGAACTGCGAAAATTTTGAGTTTCTCAAGCGTTTCTTACTTCCAAACCGCCATATCTCGCGAACGGATTGACCAATCCGCAAAATTTCTGTTGTATCTGAAAGTAGAAACTCGCCCGATTACAACGGTATGCGTACTTTTCCCCTAGGCCGTTCTAGTTAATCGTTTCGAGCATCAGAACTGCGAAAATTTTGAGTTTCTCAAGCGTTTCTTACTTCCAAACTGCCATATCTCGCGAACGGATTGACCAATCCGCAAAATTTCTGATGCATCTGAAAGTAGAAAGTCGCCCGATTACAACGGTATGCGTACTTTTCCCCTAGAACGTTCTAGTTATGCTTGTCGAGCATCAGAACTGCGAAAATTTTGAGTTTCTCAAGCATTTCTTACCTCCAAACTGCCATATCTCGCGAACGGATTGACCAATCTGCAAAATTTCTGTTGCATCTGAAAGTAGAAACTCGCCCGATTACAACGGTATGCGTACTTTTCCCCTAGTCCGTTCTAGTTACTCGTTTCGAGCATCAGAACTGCGAAAATTTTGAGTTTTTCAAGCGTTCCTTACTTCCAAATTGCCATACCTCGCGAACGGATTGAGCAATCCGCAAAATTTCTGTTGCATCTGAAGGTAGAAACTCGCCCGTTTACAACGGTATGCGTACTTTTCCCCTAGGCCGTTCTGGTTAATCGTTTCGAGCATCAGAACTGCGAAAATTTTGAGTTTCTCAAGCGTTTCTTACATCCAAACTGCCATATCTCGCGAACGGATTGACCAATCCGCAAAATTTCTGATGCATCTGAAAGTAGAAACTCGCCCGATTACAACGGTATGCGTACTTTTCCCCTAGGCCGCTCTAGTTATTCGTTTCGGGCATCAGAACTGCGAAAATTTTGTGTTTCTCAAGTGTTTCATACTTCCAAACTGCCATATCTCGCGAACGGATTGACCAATCCGCAAAATTTCTGTTGCATCGGAAAGTACAAACTCGCCCGATTACAACGGTATGCGTACTTTTCCCCTAGAACGTTCTAGTTATGCTTGTCGAGCATCAGAACTGCGAAAATTTTGAGTTTCTCAAGCGTTTCTTACCTCCAAACTGCCATATCTCGCGAACGGATTGACTAATCCGCAAAATTTCTGTTGCATCTGAAAGTAGAAACTCACCCGATATCAACGGTATGCGTACTTTTCACCTAGGCCGTTCTAGTTAATCGTTTCGAGCATCAGAACTGCGAAAATTTTGAGTTTCTCAAGCGTTTCTTACTTCCAAACTGCCATATCTCGCGAACGGATTGACCAATCCGCAAAATTTCTGTTGCATCGGAAAGTACAAACTCGCCCGATTACAACGGTATGCGTACTTTTCCCCTAGGCCGTTCTGCTTATTCGTTTCGAGCATCAGAACTGTGAAAATTTTGAGTTTCTCAACCGTTTCTTACCTCCAAACTGCCATATCTCGCGAACGGATTGACCAATCCGCAAAATTTCTGTTGCATCTGAAAGTAGAAAGTCGCCCGATTACAACGGTATGCGTACTTTTCCCCTAGAACGTTCTAGTTATGCTTGTCGAGCATCAGAACTGCGAAAATTTGGAGTTTCTCAAGCGTTTCTTACCTCCAAACTGCCATATCTCGCGAACGGATTGACCAATCCGCAAAATTTCTGTTGCATCTGAAAGTAGAAACTCGCCCGATTACAACGGTATGCGTACTTTCCCCCTAGGCCGTTCTAGTTATTCGTTTCGAGCATCAGAACTGCGAAAATTTTGAGTTTCTCAAGCGTTTCTTACTTCCAAACCGCCATATCTCGCGAACGGATT
Source organism: Ptiloglossa arizonensis (assembly GCF_051014685.1). Lineage (NCBI taxonomy): Eukaryota > Metazoa > Arthropoda > Insecta > Hymenoptera > Colletidae > Ptiloglossa > Ptiloglossa arizonensis. Next base: position 28,448 of record NW_027478871.1, read on the forward strand.
GACCAATCCGCAAAATTTCTGTTGCATCTGAAAGTAGAAACTCGCCCGATTACAACGGTATGCGTACTTTTCCCCTAGGCCGTTCTAGTTAATCGTTTCGAGCATCAGAACTGCGAAAATTTTGAGTTTCTCAAGCGTTTCTTACTTCCAAACTGCCATATCTCGCGAACGGATTGACCAATCCGCAAAATTTCTGATGCATCTGAAATTGGAAACTCGCCCGATTACAACGGTATGCGTACTTTTCCCCTAGGCCGTTCTAGTTAATCGTTTCGAGCATCAGAACTGCGAAAATTTTGAGTTTCTCAAGCGTTTCTTACTTTCAAACTGCCATATCTCGCGAACGGATTGACCAATCCGCAAAATTTCTGTTGCATCTGAAAGTAGAAACTCGCCCGATTACAACGGTATGCGTACTTTTCCCCTAGGCCGTTCTAGTTATTCGTTTCGAGCATCAGAACTGCGAAAATTTTGAGTTTCTCAAGCGTTTCTTACTTCCAAACCGCCATATCTCGCGAACGGATTGACCAATCCGCAAAATTTCTGTTGCATCTGAAGGTAGAAACTCGCCCGATTACAACGGTATGCGTACTTTTCCCCTAGGCCGTTCTGGTTAATCGTTTCGAGCATCAGAACTGCGAAAATTTTGAGTTTCTCAAGCGTTTCTTACTTCCAAACTGCCATATCTCGCGAACGGATTGACCAATCCGCAAAATTTCTGATGCATCTGAAAGTAGAAACTCGCCCGATTACAACGGTATGCGTACTTTTCCCCTAGGCCGCTCTAGTTATTCGTTTCGAGCAACAGAACTGCGAAAATGTTGAGTTTCTCAAGCGTTTCTTACCTACAAACTGCCATATCTCGCGAACGGATTGACCAATCCGCAAAATTTCTGTTGCATCTGAAAGTAGAAACTCGCCCGATTACAACGGTATGCGTACTTTTCCCCTAGGCCGTTCTAGTTATTCGTTTCGAGCATCAGAACTGCGAAAATTTTGAGTTTCTCAAGCGTTTCTTACTTCCAAACCGCCATATGTCGCGAACGGATTGACCAATCCGCAAAATTTCTGTTGTATCTGAAAGTAGAAACTCGCCCGATTACAACGGTATGCGTACTTTTCCCCTAGGCCGTTCTAGTTAATCGTTTCGAGCATCAGAACTGCGAAAATTTTGAGTTTCTCAAGCGTTTCTTACTTCCAAACTGCCATATCTCGCGAACGGATTGACCAATCCGCAAAATTTCTGATGCATCTGAAAGTAGAAAGTCGCCCGATTACAACGGTATGCGTACTTTTCCCCTAGAACGTTCTAGTTATGCTTGTCGAGCATCAGAACTGCGAAAATTTTGAGTTTCTCAAGCATTTCTTACCTCCAAACTGCCATATCTCGCGAACGGATTGACCAATCTGCAAAATTTCTGTTGCATCTGAAAGTAGAAACTCGCCCGATTACAACGGTATGCGTACTTTTCCCCTAGTCCGTTCTAGTTACTCGTTTCGAGCATCAGAACTGCGAAAATTTTGAGTTTTTCAAGCGTTCCTTACTTCCAAATTGCCATACCTCGCGAACGGATTGAGCAATCCGCAAAATTTCTGTTGCATCTGAAGGTAGAAACTCGCCCGTTTACAACGGTATGCGTACTTTTCCCCTAGGCCGTTCTGGTTAATCGTTTCGAGCATCAGAACTGCGAAAATTTTGAGTTTCTCAAGCGTTTCTTACATCCAAACTGCCATATCTCGCGAACGGATTGACCAATCCGCAAAATTTCTGATGCATCTGAAAGTAGAAACTCGCCCGATTACAACGGTATGCGTACTTTTCCCCTAGGCCGCTCTAGTTATTCGTTTCGGGCATCAGAACTGCGAAAATTTTGTGTTTCTCAAGTGTTTCATACTTCCAAACTGCCATATCTCGCGAACGGATTGACCAATCCGCAAAATTTCTGTTGCATCTGAAAGTAGAAACTCGCCCGATTACAACGGTATGCGTACTTTTCCCCTAGGCCGTTCTGGTTATTCGTTTCGAGCATCAGAACTGTGAAAATTTTGAGTTTCTCAACCGTTTCTTACCTCCAAACTGCCATATCTCGCAAACGGATTGACCAATCCGCAAAATTTCTGTTGCATCTGAAAGTAGAAACTCACCCGATTACAACGGTATGCGTACTTTTCCCCTAGAACGTTCTAGTTATGCTTGTCGAGCATCAGAACTGCGAAAATTTGGAGTTTCTCAAGCGTTTCTTACCTCCAAACTGCCATATCTCGCGAACGGATTGACCAATCCTCAAAATTTCTGTTGCATCTGAAAGTAGAAACTCGCCCGATTACAACGGTATGCGTACTTTTCCCCTAGTCCGTTCTAGTTATTCGTTTCGAGCATCAGAACTGCGAAAATTTTGAGTTTCTCAAGCGTTTCTTACCTCCAAACTGCCATATCTCGCGAACGGATTGACCAATCCGCAAAATTTCTGTTGCATCTGAAAGTACAAACTCGCCCGATTACAACGGTATGCCTACTTTTCCCCTAGGCCGTTCTAGTTATTCGTTTCGAGCATCAGAACTGCGAAAATTTTGAGTTTCTCAAGCGTTTCTTACTTCCAAACCGCCATATCTCGCGAACGGATTGACCAATCCGCAAAATTTCTGTTGCATCTGAAAGTAGAAACTCGCCCGATTACAACGGTGTGCGTACTTTTCCCCTACGCCGTTCTGGTTAATCGTTTCGAGCATCAGAACTGCGAAAATTTTGAGTTTTTCAAGCGTTTCTTACTTCCAAATTGCCATACCTCGCGAAAGGATTGAGCAATCCGCAAAATTTCTGTTGCATCTGAAGGTAGAAACTCGCCCGTTTACAACGGTATGCGTACTTTTCCCCTAGGCCGTTCTAGTTATTCGTTTCGAGCATCAGAACTGCGAAAATTTTGAGTTTCTCAAGCGTTTCTTACCTCCAAACTGCCATATCTCGCGAACGGATTGACCAATCCGCAAAATTTCTGTTGCATCTGAAAGTACAAACTCGCCCGATTACAACGGTATGCCTACTTTTCCCCTAGGCCGTTCTAGTTATTCGTTTCGAGCATCAGAACTGCGAAAATTTTGAGTTTCTCAAGCGTTTCTTACTTCCAAACCGCCATATCTCGCGAACGGATTGACCAATCCGCAAAATTTCTGTTGCATCTGAAAGTAGAAACTCGCCCGATTACAACAGTGTGCGTACTTTTCCCCTACGCCGTTCTGGTTAATCGTTTCGAGCATCAGAACTGCGAAAATTTTGAGTTTTTCAAGCGTTTCTTACTTCCAAATTGCCATACCTCGCGAAAGGATTGAGCAATCCGCAAAATTTCTGTTGCATCTGAAGGTAGAAACTCGCCCGTTTACAACGGTATGCGTACTTTTCCCCTAGGCCGTTCTAGTTATTCGTTTCGAGCATCAGAACTGCGAAAATTTTGAGTTTCTCCAGCGTTTCTTACTTCCAAAAACCATATCTCGCGAACGGATTGACCAATCCGCAAAATTTCTGTTGCATCTGAAAGTAGAAACTCGCCCGATTACAACGGTATGCGTACTTTTCCACTAGGCCGTTCTAGTTAATCGTTTCGAGCATCAGAACTGCGAAAATTTTGAGTTTCTCAAGCGTTTCTTACTTCCAAACTGCCATATCTCGCGAACGGACTGACCAATCCGCAAAATTTCTGATGCATCTGAAAGTAGAAACTCGCCCGATTACAACGGTATGCGTACTTTTCCCCTAGGCCGTTCTGGTTAATCGTTTCGAGCATCAGAACTGCGAAAATTTTGAGATTCTCAAGCGTTTCTTACTTCCAAACTGCCATATCTCGCGAACGGATTGACCAATCCGCAAAATTTCTGATGCATCTGAAAGTATAATAGAAACTCGCCCGATTACAACGGTATGCGTACTTTTCCCCTAGGCCGCTCTAGTTATTCGTTTCGAGCATCAGAACTGCGAAAATTTTGTGTTTCTCAAGTGTTTCATACTTCCAAACTGCCATATCTCGCGAACGGATTGACCAATCCGCAAAATTTCTGTTGCATCTGAAAGTAGAAACTCGCCCGATTACAACGGTATGCGTACTTTTCCCCTAGGCCGTTCTGGTTATTCGTTTCGAGCATCAGAACTGTGAAAATTTTGAGTTTCTCAACCGTTTCTTACCTCCAAACTGCCATATCTCGCGAACGGATTGACCAATCCGCAAAATTTCTGTTGCATCTGAAAGTAGAAAGTCGCCCGATTACAACGGTATGCGTACTTTTCCCCTAGAACGTTCTAGTTATGCTTGTCGAGCATCAGAACTGCGAAAAATTTGAGTTTCTCAAGCGTTTCTTACCTCCAAACTGCCATATCTCGCGAACGGATTGACCAATCCGCAAAATTTCTGTTGCATCTGAAAGTACAAACTCGCCCGATTACAACGGTATGCCTACTTTTCCCCTAGGCCGTTCTAGTTATTCGTTTCGAGCATCAGAACTGCGAAAATTTTGAGTTTCTCAAGCGTTTCTTACTTCCAAACCGCCATATCTCGCGAACGGATTGACCAATCCGCAAAATTTCTGTTGCATCTGAAAGTAGAAACTCGCCCGATTACAACGGTGTGCGTACTTTTCCCCTACGCCGTTCTGGTTAATCGTTTCGAGCATCAGAACTGCGAAAATTTTGAGTTTTTCAAGCGTTTCTTACTTCCAAATTGCCATACCTCGCGAAAGGATTGAGCAATCCGCAAAATTTCTGTTGCATCTGAAGGTAGAAACTCGCCCGTTTACAACGGTATGCGTACTTTTCCCCTAGGCCGTTCTAGTTATTCGTTTCGAGCATCAGAACTGCGAAAATTTTGAGTTTCTCAAGCGTTTCTTACCTCCAAACTGCCATATCTCGCGAACGGATTGACCAATCCGCAAAATTTCTGTTGCATCTGAAAGTACAAACTCGCCCGATTACAACGGTATGCCTACTTTTCCCCTAGGCCGTTCTAGTTATTCGTTTCGAGCATCAGAACTGCGAAAATTTTGAGTTTCTCAAGCGTTTCTTACTTCCAAACCGCCATATCTCGCGAACGGATTGACCAATCCGCAAAATTTCTGTTGCATCTGAAAGTAGAAACTCGCCCGATTACAACAGTGTGCGTACTTTTCCCCTACGCCGTTCTGGTTAATCGTTTCGAGCATCAGAACTGCGAAAATTTTGAGTTTTTCAAGCGTTTCTTACTTCCAAATTGCCATACCTCGCGAAAGGATTGAGCAATCCGCAAAATTTCTGTTGCATCTGAAGGTAGAAACTCGCCCGTTTACAACGGTATGCGTACTTTTCCCCTAGGCCGTTCTAGTTATTCGTTTCGAGCATCAGAACTGCGAAAATTTTGAGTTTCTCCAGCGTTTCTTACTTCCAAAAACCATATCTCGCGAACGGATTGACCAATCCGCAAAATTTCTGTTGCATCTGAAAGTAGAAACTCGCCCGATTACAACGGTATGCGTACTTTTCCACTAGGCCGTTCTAGTTAATCGTTTCGAGCATCAGAACTGCGAAAATTTTGAGTTTCTCAAGCGTTTCTTACTTCCAAACTGCCATATCTCGCGAACGGACTGACCAATCCGCAAAATTTCTGATGCATCTGAAAGTAGAAACTCGCCCGATTACAACGGTATGCGTACTTTTCCCCTAGGCCGTTCTGGTTAATCGTTTCGAGCATCAGAACTGCGAAAATTTTGAGATTCTCAAGCGTTTCTTACTTCCAAACTGCCATATCTCGCGAACGGATTGACCAATCCGCAAAATTTCTGATGCATCTGAAAGTATAATAGAAACTCGCCCGATTACAACGGTATGCGTACTTTTCCCCTAGGCCGCTCTAGTTATTCGTTTCGAGCATCAGAACTGCGAAAATTTTGTGTTTCTCAAGTGTTTCATACTTCCAAACTGCCATATCTCGCGAACGGATTGACCAATCCGCAAAATTTCTGTTGCATCTGAAAGTAGAAACTCGCCCGATTACAACGGTATGCGTACTTTTCCCCTAGGCCGTTCTGGTTATTCGTTTCGAGCATCAGAACTGTGAAAATTTTGAGTTTCTCAACCGTTTCTTACCTCCAAACTGCCATATCTCGCGAACGGATTGACCAATCCGCAAAATTTCTGTTGCATCTGAAAGTAGAAAGTCGCCCGATTACAACGGTATGCGTACTTTTCCCCTAGAACGTTCTAGTTATGCTTGTCGAGCATCAGAACTGCGAAAAATTTGAGTTTCTCAAGCGTTTCTTACTTCCAAACTGCCATATCTCGCGAACGGATTGACCAATCCGCAAAATTTCTGATGCATCTGAAAGTAGAAAGTCGCCCGATTACAAGGGTATGCGTACTTTTCCCCTAGAACGTTCTAGTTATGCTTGTCGAGCATCAGAACTGCGAAAATTTTGTGTTTCTCAAGCGTTTCTTACCTCCAAATTGCCATACCTCGCGAACGGATTGAGCAATCCGCAAAATTTCTGTTGCATCTGAAGGTAGAAACTCGCCCGTTTACAACGGTATGCGTACTTTTCCCCTAGGCCGTTCTAGTTATTCGTTTCGAGCATCTGAACTGCGAAAATTTTGAGTTTCTCAAGCGTTTCTTACTTCCAAATTGCCATACCTCGCGAACGGATTGAGCAATCCGCAAAATTTCTGTTGCATCTGAAGGTAGAAACTCGCCCGTTTACAACGGTATGCGTACTTTTCCCCTAGGCCGTTCTGGTTAATCGTTTCGAGCATCAGAACTGCGAAAATTTTGAGTTTCTCAAGCGTTTCTTACTTCCAAACTGCCATATCTCGCGAACGGATTGACCAATCCGCAAAATTTCTGATGCATCTGAAAGTAGAAACTCGCCCGATTACAACGGTATGCGTACTTTTCCCCTAGGCCGCTCTAGTTATTCGTTTCGGGCATCAGAACTGCGAAAATTTTGTGTTTCTCAAGTGTTTCATACTTCCAAACTGCCATATCTCGCGAACGGATTGACCAATCCGCAAAATTTCTGTTGCATCTGAAAGTAGAAACTCGCCCGATTACAACGGTATGCGTACTTTTCCCCTAGGCCGTTCTGGTTATTCGTTTCGAGCATCAGAACTGTGAAAATTTTGAGTTTCTCAACCGTTTCTTACCTCCAAACTGCCATATCTCGCTAACGGATTGACCAATCCGCAAAATTTCTGTTGCATCTGAAAGTAGAAACTCGCCCGATTACAACGGTATGCGTACTTTTCCCCTAGGCCGTTCTAGTTAATCGTTTCGAGCATCAGAACTGCGAAAATTTTGAGTTTCTCAAGCGTTTCTTACTTCCAAACTGCCATATCTCGCGAACGGATTGACCAATCCGCAAAATTTCTGATGCATCTGAAAGTAGAAAGTCGCCCGATTACAACGGTATGCGTACTTTTCCCCTAGAACGTTCTAGTTATGCTTGTCGAGCATCAGAACTGCGAAAATTTTGAGTTTCTCAAGCGTTTCTTACCTCCAAACTGCCATATCTCGCGAACGGATTGACCAATCCTCAAAATTTCTGTTGCATCTGAAAGTAGAAACTCGCCCGATTACAACGGTATGCGTACTTTTCCCCTAGTCCGTTCTAGTTATTCGTTTCGAGCATCAGAACTGCGAAAATTTTGAGTTTCTCAAGCGTTTCTTACCTCCAAACTGCCATATCTCGCGAACGGATTGACCAATCCGCAAAATTTCTGTTGCATCTGAAAGTAGAAACTCGCCCGATTACAACGGTATGCCTACTTTTCCCCTAGGCCGTTCTAGTTATTCGTTTCGAGCATCAGAACTGCGAAAATGTTGAGTTTCTCAAGCGTTTCTTACCTACAAACTGCCATATCTCGCGAACGGATTGACCAATCCGCAAAATTTCTGTTGCATCTGAAAGTAGAAACACGCCCGATTACAACGGTATGCGTACTTTTCCCCTAGGCCGTTCTAGTTATTCGTTTCGAGAATCAGAACTGCGAAAATTTTGAGTTTTTCAAGCGTTTCTTACTTCCAAATTGCCATACCTCGCGAACGGATTGAGCAATCCGCAAAATTTCTGTTGCATCTGAAGGTAGAAACTCGCCCGTTTACAACGGTATGCGTACTTTTCCCCTAGGCCGTTCTAGTTATGCTTGTCGAGCATCAGAACTGCGAAAATGTTGAGTTTCTCAAGCGTTTCTTACCTACAAACTGCCATATCTCGCGAACGGATTGACCAATCCGCAAAATTTCTGTTGCATCTGAAAGTAGAATGTCGTCCGATTACAACGGTATGCGTACTTTTCCCCTAGACCGGTCTAGTTATGCTTGTCGAGCATCAGAACTGCGAAAATTTTGAGTTTATCAAGCGTTTCTTACCTCCAAACTGCCATATCTCGCGAACGGATTGACCAATCCGCAAAATTTCTGTTGCATCTGAAAGTAGAAACCCGCCCGATTACAACGGTATGCGTACTTTTCCCCTAGTCCGTTCTAGTTATTCGTTTCGAGCATCAGAACTGCGAAAATTTTGAGTTTCTCAAGCGTTTCTTACCTCCAAACTGCCATAACTCGCGAACGGATTGACCAATCCGCAAAATTTCTGTTGCATCTGAAAGTAGAAACTCGCCCGATTACAACGGTATGCGTACTTTTCCCCTAGTCCGTTCTAGTTATTCGTTTCGAGCATCAGAACTGCGAAAATTTTGAGTTTTTCAAGCGTTTCTTACTTCCAAATTGCCATACCTCGCGAACGGATTGAGCAATCCGCAAAATTTCTGTTGCATCTGAAGGTAGAAACTCGCCCGTTTACAACGGTATGCGTACTTTTCCCCTAGGCCGTTCTAGTTATTCGTTTCGAGCATCAGAACTGCGAAAATTTTGAGTTTCTCAAGCGTTTCTTACTTCCAAACCGCCATATCTCGCGAACGGATTGACCAATCCGCAAAATTTCTGTTGCATCTGAAAGTAGAAACTCGCCCGATTACAACGGTATGCGTACTTTTCCCCTAGGCCGTTCTAGTTATTCGTTTCGAGCATCAGAACTGCGAAAATGTTGAGTTTCTCAAGCGTTTCTTACCTACAAACTGCCATATCTCGCAAACGGATTGACCAATCCGCAAAATTTCTGTTGCATCTAAAGTAGAAACTCGCCCGATTACAACGGTATGCGTACTTTTCCCCTAGTCTGTTCTAGTTACTCGTTTCGAGCATCAGAACTGCGAAAATTTTGAGTTTCTCAACCGTTTCTTACTTCCAAACTGCCATATCTCGCGAACGGTTTGACCAATCCGCAAAATTTCTGTTGCATCTGAAAGTAGAAAGTCGCCCGATTACAACGGTATGCGTACTTTTCCCCTAGGCCGTTCTAGTTATTCGTTTCGAGCATCAGAACTGCGAAAATTTTGAGTTTCTCAAGCGTTTCTTACCTCCAAACTGCCATATCTCGCGAACGGATTGACCAATCCGCAAAATTTCTGTTGCATCTGAAAGTAGAAACTCGCCCGATTACAACGGTATGCGTACTTTTCCCCTAGGCCGTTCTAGTTATTCGTTTCGAGAATCAGAACTGCGAAAATTTTGAGTTTTTCAAGCGTTTCTTACTTCCAAATTGCCATACCTCGCGAACGGATTGAGCAATCCGCAAAATTTCTGTTGCATCTGAAGGTAGAAACTCGCCCGTTTACAACGGTATGCGTACTTTTCCCCTAGGCCGTTCTAGTTATGCTTGTCGAGCATCAGAACTGCGAAAATTTTGAGTTTCTCAAGCGTTTCTTACCTCCAAACTGCCATATCTCGCGAACGGATTGACCAATCCGCAAAATTTCTGTTGCATCTGAAAGTAGAATGTCGTCCGATTACAACGGTATGCGTACTTTTCCCCTAGACCGGTCTAGTTATGCTTGTCGAGCATCAGAACTGCGAAAATTTTGAGTTTATCAAGCGTTTCTTACCTCCAAACTGCCATATCTCGCGAACGGATTGACCAATCCGCAAAATTTCTGTTGCATCTGAAAGTAGAAACCCGCCCGATTACAACGGTATGCGTACTTTTCCCCTAGTCCGTTCTAGTTATTCGTTTCGAGCATCAGAACTGCGAAAATTTTGAGTTTCTCAAGCGTTTCTTACCTCCAAACTGCCATATCTCGCGAACGGATTGAACAATCCGCAAAATTTCTGTTGCATCTGAAAGTAGAAACTCGCCCGATTACAACGGTATGCGTACTTTTCCCCTAGTCCGTTCTAGTTATTCGTTTCGAGCATCAGAACTGCGAAAATTTTGAGTTTTTCAAGCGTTTCTTCCTTCCAAATTGCCATACCTCGCGAACGGATTGAGCAATCCGCAAAATTTCTGTTGCATCTGAAGGTAGAAACTCGCCCGTTTACAACGGTATGCGTACTTTTCCCCTAGGCCGTTCTAGTTATTCGTTTCGAGCATCAGAACTGCGAAAATTTTGAGTTTCTCAAGCGTTTCTTACTTCCAAACCGCCATATCTCGCGAACGGATTGACCAATCCGCAAAATTTCTGTTGCATCTGAAAGTAGAAACTCGCCCGATTACAACGGTATGCGTACTTTTCCCCTAGGCCGTTCTAGTTATTCGTTTCGAGCATCAGAACTGCGAAAATGTTGAGTTTCTCAAGCGTTTCTTACCTACAAACTGCCATATCTCGCGAACGGATTGACCAATCCGCAAAATTTCTGTTGCATCTGAAAGTAGAAACTCGCCCGATTACAACGGTATGCGTACTTTTCCCCTAGTCTGTTCTAGTTATTCGTTTCGAGCATCAGAACTGCGAAAATGTTGAGTTTCTCAAGCGTTTCTTACCTCCAAACTGCCATATCTCGCGAACGGATTGACCAATCCGCAAAATTTCTGTTGCATCTGAAAGTAGAATGTCGTCCGATTACAACGGTATGCGTACTTTTCCCCTAGACCGGTCTAGTTATGCTTGTCGAGCATCAGAACTGCGAAAATTTTGAGTTTCTCAAGCGTTTCTTACCTCCAAACTGCCATATCTCGCGAACGGATTGACCAATCCGCAAAATTTCTGTTACATCTGAAAGTAGAAACTCGCCCGATTACAACGGTATGCGTACTTTTCCCCTAGTCCGTTCTAGTTATTCGTTTCGAGCATCAGAACTGCGAAAATTTTGAGTTTTTCAAGCGTTTCTTACTTCCAAATTGCCATACCTCGCGAACGGGTTGAGCAATCCGCAAAATTTCTGTTGCATCTGAAGGTAGAAACTCGCCCGTTTACAACGGTATGCGTACTTTTCCCCTAGGCCGTTCTAGTTATGCTTGTCGAGCATCAGAACTGCGAAAATTTTGAGTTTCTCAAGCGTTTCTTACCTCCAAACTGCCATATCTCGCGAACGGATTGACCAATCCGCAAAATTTCTGTTGCATCTGAAAGTAGAATGTCGTCCGATTACAACGGTATGCGTACTTTTCCCCTAGACCGGTCTAGTTATGCTTGTCGAGCATCAGAACTGCGAAAATTTTGAGTTTCTCAAGCGTTTCTTACCTCCAAACTGCCATATCTCGCGAACGGATTGACTAATCCGCAAAATTTCTGTTGCATCTGAAAGTAGAAACTCGCCCGATTACAACGGTATGCGTCCTTTTCCCCTAGGCCGTTCTAGTTATTCGTTTCGAGCATCAGAACTGCGAAAATTTTGAGTTTCTCAAGCGTTTCTTACCTCCAAACTGCCATATCTCGCGAACGGATTGACTAATCCGCAAAATTTCTGTTGCATCTGAAAGTAGAAACTCACCCGATTACAACGGTATGCGTACTTTTCCCCTAGGCCGTTCTAGTTATTCGTTTCGAGCATCAGAACTGCGAAAATTTTGAGTTTCTCAAGCGTTTCTTACCTCCAAACTGCCATATCTCGCGAACGGATTGACCAATCCGCAAAATTTCTGTTGCATCTGAAAGTAGAAACTCGCCCGATTACAACGGTATGCGTACTTTTCCCCTAGGCCGTTCTAGTTATTCGTTTCGAGCATCAGAACTGCGAAAATTTTGAGTTTTTCAAGCGTTTCTTACTTCCAAATTGCCATACCTCGCGAACGGATTGAGCAATCCGCAAAATTTCTGTTGCATCTGAAGGTAGAAACTCGCCCGTTTACAACGGTATGCGTACTTTTCCCCTAGGCCGTTCTAGTTATGCTTGTCGAGCATCAGAACTGCGAAAATTTTGAGTTTCTCAAGCGTTTCTTACCTCCAAACTGCCATATCTCGCGAACGGATTGACCAATCCGCAAAATTTCTGTTGCATCTGAAAGTAGAATGTCGTCCGATTACAACGGTATGCGTACTTTTCCCCTAGACCGGTCTAGTTATGCTTGTCGAGCATCAGAACTGCGAAAATTTTGAGTTTCTCAAGCGTTTCTTACCTCCAAACTGCCATATCTCGCGAACGGATTGACTAATCCGCAAAATTTCTGTTGCATCAGAAAGTAGAAACTCACCCGATTACAACGGTATGCGTACTTTTCCCCTAGGCCGTTCTAGTTATTCGTTTCGAGCATCAGAACTGCGAAAATTTTGAGTTTCTCAAGCGTTTCTTACCTCCAAACTGCCATATCTCGCGAACGGATTGACCAATCCGCAAAATTTCTGTTGCATCTGAAAGTAGAAACTCGCCCGATTACAACGGTATGCGTACTTTTCCCCTAGGCCGTTCTAGTTATTCGTTTCGAGCATCAGAACTGCGAAAATTTTGAGTTTTTCAAGCGTTTCTTACTTCCAAATTGCCATACCTCGCGAACGGATTGAGCAATCCGCAAAATTTCTGTTGCATCTGAAGGTAGAAACTCGCCCGTTTACAACGGTATGCGTACTTTTCCCCTAGGCCGTTCTAGTTATGCTTGTCGAGCATCAGAACTGCGAAAATTTTGAGTTTCTCAAGCGTTTCTTACCTCCAAACTGCCATATCTCGCGAACGGATTGACCAATCCGCAAAATTTCTGTTGCATCTGAAAGTAGAATGTCGTCCGATTACAACGGTGTGCGTACTTTTCCCCTAGACCGGTCTAGTTATGCTTGTCGAGCATCAGAACTGCGAAAATTTTGAGTTTCTCAAGCGTTTCTTACCTCCAAACTGCCATATCTCGCGAACGGACTGACCAATCCGCAAAATTTCTGATGCATCTGAAAGTAGAAACTCGCCCGATTACAACGGTATGCGTACTTTTCCCCTAGGCCGTTCTGGTTAATCGTTTCGAGCATCAGAACTGCGAAAATTTTGAGTTTCTCAAGCGTTTCTTACTTCCAAACTGCCATATCTCGCGAACGGATTGACCAATCCGCAAAATTTCTGATGCATCTGAAAGTATAATAGAAACTCGCCCGATTACAACGGTATGCGTACTTTTCCCCTAGGCCGCTCTAGTTATTCGTTTCGAGCATCAGAACTGCGAAAATTTTGTGTTTCTCAAGTGTTTCATACTTCCAAACTGCCATATCTCGCGAACGGATTGACCAATCCGCAAAATTTCTGTTGCATCTGAAAGTAGAAACTCGCCCGATTACAACGGTATGCGTACTTTTCCCCTAGGCCGTTCTGGTTATTCGTTTCGAGCATCAGAACTGTGAAAATTTTGAGTTTCTCAACCGTTTCTTACCTCCAAACTGCCATATCTCGCGAACGGATTGACCAATCCGCAAAATTTCTGTTGCATCTGAAAGTAGAAAGTCGCCCGATTACAACGGTATGCGTACTTTTCCCCTAGAACGTTCTAGTTATGCTTGTCGAGCATCAGAACTGCGAAAATTTTGAGTTTCTCAAGCGTTTCTTACTTCCAAACTGCCATATCTCGCGAACGGATTGACCAATCCGCAAAATTTCTGATGCATCTGAAAGTATAATAGAAACTCGCCCGATTACAACGGTATGCGTACTTTTCCCCTAGGCCGCTCTAGTTATTCGTTTCGAGCATCAGAACTGCGAAAATTTTGTGTTTCTCAAGTGTTTCATACTTCCAAACTGCCATATCTCGCGAACGGATTGACCAATCCGCAAAATTTCTGTTGCATCTGAAAGTAGAAACTCGCCCGATTACAACGGTATGCGTACTTTTCCCCTAGGCCGTTCTGGTTATTCGTTTCGAGCATCAGAACTGTGAAAATTTTGAGTTTCTCAACCGTTTCTTACCTCCAAACTGCCATATCTCGCGAACGGATTGACCAATCCGCAAAATTTCTGTTGCATCTGAAAGTAGAAAGTCGCCCGATTACAACGGTATGCGTACTTTTCCCCTAGAACGTTCTAGTTATGCTTGTCGAGCATCAGAACTGCGAAAATTTTGAGTTTCTCAAGCGTTTCTTACTTCCAAACTGCCATATCTCGCGAACGGATTGACCAATCCGCAAAATTTCTGATGCATCTGAAAGTAGAAAGTCGCCCGATTACAACGGTATGCGTACTTTTCCCCTAGAACGTTCTAGTTATGCTTGTCGAGCATCAGAACTGCGAAAATTTTGTGTTTCTCAAGCGTTTCTTACCTCCAAATTGCCATACCTCGCGAACGGATTGAGCAATCCGCAAAATTTCTGTTGCATCTGAAGGTAGAAACTCGCCCGTTTACAACGGTATGCGTACTTTTCCCCTAGGCCGTTCTAGTTATTCGTTTCGAGCATCTGAACTGCGAAAATTTTGAGTTTCTCAAGCGTTTCTTACTTCCAAACCGCCATATCTCGCGAACGGATTGACCAATCCGCAAAATTTCTGTTGCATCTGAAAGTAGAAACTCGCTCGATTACAACGTTATGCGTACTTTTCCCCTAGGCCGTTCTGGTTATTCGTTTCGAGCATCAGAACTGTGAAAATTTTGAGTTTCTCAACCGTTTCTTACATCCAAACTGCCATATCTCGCGAACGGATTGACCAATCCGCAAAATTTCTGTTGCATCTGAAAGTAGAAACTCGCCCGATTACAACGGTATGCGTACTTTTCCCCTAGGCCGTTCTAGTTATTCGTTTCGAGCATCAGAACTGCGAAAATTTTGAGTTTCTCAAGCGTTTCTTACCTCCAAACTGCCATATCTCGCGAACGGATTGACTAATCCGCAAAATTTCTGTTGCATCTGAATGTAGAAACTCGCCCGATTACAACGGTATGCGTACTTTTCCCCTAGGCCGTTCTAGTTATTCGTTTCGAGCATCAGAACTGCGAAAATTTTGAGTTTCTCAAGCGTTTCTTACTTCCAAACTGCCATATCTCGCGAACGGATTGACCAATCCGCAAAATTTCTGATGCATCTGAAAGTATAATAGAAACTCGCCCGATTACAACGGTATGCGTACTTTTCCCCTAGGCCGCTCTAGTTATTCGTTTCGAGCATCAGAACTGCGAAAATTTTGTGTTTCTCAAGTGTTTCATACTTCCAAACTGCCATATCTCGCGAACGGATTGACCAATCCGCAAAATTTCTGTTGCATCTGAAAGTAGAAACTCGCCCGATTACAACGGTATGCGTACTTTTCCCCTAGGCCGTTCTGGTTATTCGTTTCGAGCATCAGAACTGTGAAAATTTTGAGTTTCTCAACCGTTTCTTACTTCCAAACTGCCATATCTCGCGAACGGATTGACCAATCCGCAAAATTTCTGTTGCATCTGAAAGTAGAAAGTCGCCCGATTACAACGGTATGCGTACTTTTCCCCTAGAACGTTCTAGTTATGCTTGTCGAGCATCAGAACTGCGAAAATTTTGAGTTTCTCAAGCGTTTCTTACTTCCAAACTGCCATATCTCGCGAACGGATTGACCAATCCGCAAAATTTCTGATGCATCTGAAAGTAGAAAGTCGCCCGATTACAACGGTATGCGTACTTTTCCCCTAGAACGTTCTAGTTATGCTTGTCGAGCATCAGAACTGCGAAAATTTTGTGTTTCTCAAGCGTTTCTTACCTCCAAATTGCCATACCTCGCGAACGGATTGAGCAATCCGCAAAATTTCTGTTGCATCTGAAGGTAGAAACTCGCCCGTTTACAACGGTATGCGTACTTTTCCCCTAGGCCGTTCTAGTTATTCGTTTCGAGCATCTGAACTGCGAAAATTTTGAGTTTCTCAAGCGTTTCTTACTTCCAAACCGCCATATCTCGCGAACGGATTGACCAATCCGCAAAATTTCTGTTGCATCTGAAAGTAGAAACTCGCCCGATTACAACGTTATGCGTACTTTTCCCCTAGGCCGTTCTGGTTATTCGTTTCGAGCATCAGAACTGTGAAAATTTTGAGTTTCTCAACCGTTTCTTACATCCAAACTGCCATATCTCGCGAACGGATTGACCAATCCGCAAAATTTCTGTTGCATCTGAAAGTAGAAACTCGCCCGATTACAACGGTATGCGTACTTTTCCCCTAGGCCGTTCTAGTTATTCGTTTCGAGCATCAGAACTGCGAAAATTTTGAGTTTCTCAAGCGTTTCTTACCTCCAAACTGCCATATCTCGCGAACGGATTGACTAATCCGCAAAATTTCTGTTGCATCTGAATGTAGAAACTCGCCCGATTACAACGGTATGCGTACTTTTCCCCTAGGCCGTTCTAGTTATTCGTTTCGAGCATCAGAACTGCGAAAATTTTGAGTTTCTCAAGCGTTTCTTACCTCCAAACTGCCATATCTCGCGAACGGATTGACCAATCCGCAAAATTTCTGTTGCATCTGAAAGTACAAACTCGCCCGATTACAACGGTATGCCTACTTTTCCCCTAGGCCGTTCTAGTTATTCGTTTCGAGCATCAGAACTGCGAAAATTTTGAGTTTCTCAAGCGTTTCTTACTTCCAAACCGCCATATCTCGCGAACGGATTGACCAATCCGCAAAATTTCTGTTGCATCTGAAAGTAGAAACTCGCCCGATTACAACGGTATTAGTACTTTTCCCCTAGGCCGTTCTAGTTAATCGTTTAGAGCATCAGAACTGCGAAAATTTTGAGTTTCTCAAGCGTTTCTTACTTCCAAACTGCCATATCTCGCGAACGGATTGACCAATCCCCAAAATTTCTGATGCATCTGAAAGTAGAAAGTCGCCCGATTACAACGGTATGCGTACATTTCCCCTAGAACGTTCTAGTTATGCTTGTCGAGCATCAGAACTGCGAAAATTTTGTGTTTCTCAAGCGTTTCTTACCTCCAAATTGCCATACCTCGCGAACGGATTGAGCAATCCCCAAAATTTCTGTTGCATCTGAAGGTAGAAACTCGCCCGTTTACAACGGTATGCGTACTTTTCCCCTAGGCCGTTCTAGTTATTCGTTTCGAGCATCAGAACTGCGAAAATTTTGAGTTTCTCAAGCGTTTCTTACTTCCAAACCGCCATATCTCGCGAACGGATTGACCAATGCGCAAAATTTCTGTTGCATCTGAAAGTAGAAACTCGCCCGATTACAACGGTATGCGTACTTTTCCCCTAGTCCGTTCTAGTTATTCGTTTCGAGCATCAGAACTGCGAAAATTTTGAGTTTCTCAAGCGTTTCTTACCTCCAAACTGCCACATCTCGCGAACGGATTGACTAATCCGCAAAATTTCTGTTGCATCTGAAAGTAGAAACTCACCCGATTACAACGGTATGCGTACTTTTCCCCTAGAACGTTCTAGTTATGCTTGTCAAGCATCAGAACTGCGAAAATTTGGAGTTTCTCAAGCGTTTCTTACCTCCAAACTGCCATATCTCGCGAACGGATTGACCAATCCGCAAAATTTCTGTTGCATCTGAAAGTAGAAACTCGCCCGATTACAACGGTATGCGTACTTTTCCCCTAGGCCGTTCTGGTTATTCGTTTCGAGCATCAGAACTGTGAAAATTTTGAGTTTCTCAACCGTTTCTTACATCCAAACTGCCATATCTCGCGAACGGATTGACCAATCCGCAAAATTTCTGTTGCATCTGAAAGTAGAAACTCGCCCGATTACAACGGTATGCGTACTTTTCCCCTAGAGCGGTCTAGTTATGCTTGTCGAGCATCAGAACTGCGAAAATTTTGAGTTTCTCAAGCGTTTCTTACTTCCAAACTGCCATATCTCGCGAACGGATTGACTAATCCGCAAAATTTCTGTTGCATCTGAAAGTAGAAACTCGCCCGATTACAACGGTATGCGTACTTTTCCCCTGGACCGTTCTTGTTATTCGTTTCGAGCATCAGAACTGCGAAAATTTTGAGTTTCTCAAGCGTTTCTTACCTCCAAACTGCCATATCTCGCGAACGGAATGACCAATGCGCAAAATTTCTGTTGCATCTGAAAGTAGAAACTCGCCCGATTACAACGGTATGCGTACTTTTCCCCTAGACCGTTCTAGTTATTCGTTTCGAGCATCAGAACTGCGAAAATTTTGAGTTTCTAAAGCGTTTCTTACTTCCAAACCGCCATATCTCGCGAACGGATTGACCAATCCGCAAAATTTCTGATGCATCTGAAAGTAGAAAGTCGCCCGATTACAACGGTATGCGTACATTTCCCCTAGAACGTTCTAGTTATGCTTGTCGAGCATCAGAACTGCGAAAATTTTGTGTTTCTCAAGCGTTTCTTACCTCCAAATTGCCATACCTCGCGAACGGATTGAGCAATCCGCAAAATTTCTGTTGCATCTGAAGGTAGAAACTCGCCCGTTTACAACGGTATGCGTACTTTTCCCCTAGGCCGTTCTAGTTATTCGTTTCGAGCATCAGAACTGTGAAAATTTTGAGTTTCTCAAGCGTTTCTTACTTCCAAACCGCCATATCTCGCGAACGGATTGACCAATGCGCAAAATTTCTGTTGCATCTGAAAGTAGAAACTCGCCCGATTACAACGGTATGAGTACGTTTCCCCTAGTCCGTTCTAGTTATTCGTTTCGAGCATCAGAACTGCGAAAATATTGAGTTTCTCAAGCGTTTCTTACCTCCAAACTGCCACATCTCGCGAACGGATTGACTAATCCGCAAAATTTCTGTTGCATCTGAAAGTAGAAACTCACCCGATTACAACGGTATGCGTACTTTTCCCCTAGAACGTTCTAGTTATGCTTGTCGAGCATCAGAACTGCGAAAATTTGGAGTTTCTCAAGCGTTTCTTACCTCCAAACTGCCATATCTCGCGAACGGATTGACCAATCCGCAAAATTTCTGTTGCATCTGAAAGTAGAAACTCGCCCGATTACAACGGTATGCGTACTTTTCCCCTAGTCCGTTCTAGTTATTCGTTTCGAGCATCAGAACTGCGAAAATTTTGAGTTTCTCAAGCGTTTCTTACCTCCAAACTGCCACATCTCGCGAACGGATTGACTAATCCGCAAAATTTCTGTTGCATCTGAAAGTAGAAACTCACCCGATTACAACGGTATGCGTACTTTTCCCCTAGAACGTTCTAGTTATGCTTGTCAAGCATCAGAACTGCGAAAATTTGGAGTTTCTCAAGCGTTTCTTACCTCCAAACTGCCATATCTCGCGAACGGATTGACCAATCCGCAAAATTTCTGTTGCATCTGAAAGTAGAAACTCGCCCGATTACAACGGTATTAGTACTTTTCCCCTAGGCCGTTCTAGTTAATCGTTTAGAGCATCAGAACTGCGAAAATTTTGAGTTTCTCAAGCGTTTCTTACTTCCAAACTGCCATATCTCGCGAACGGATTGACCAATCCCCAAAATTTCTGATGCATCTGAAAGTAGAAAGTCGCCCGATTACAACGGTATGCGTACATTTCCCCTAGAACGTTCTAGTTATGCTTGTCGAGCATCAGAACTGCGAAAATTTTGTGTTTCTCAAGCGTTTCTTACCTCCAAATTGCCATACCTCGCGAACGGATTGAGCAATCCCCAAAATTTCTGTTGCATCTGAAGGTAGAAACTCGCCCGTTTACAACGGTATGCGTACTTTTCCCCTAGGCCGTTCTAGTTATTCGTTTCGAGCATCAGAACTGCGAAAATTTTGAGTTTCTCAAGCGTTTCTTACTTCCAAACCGCCATATCTCGCGAACGGATTGACCAATGCGCAAAATTTCTGTTGCATCTGAAAGTAGAAACTCGCCCGATTACAACGGTATGCGTACTTTTCCCCTAGTCCGTTCTAGTTATTCGTTTCGAGCATCAGAACTGCGAAAATTTTGAGTTTCTCAAGCGTTTCTTACCTCCAAACTGCCACATCTCGCGAACGGATTGACTAATCCGCAAAATTTCTGTTGCATCTGAAAGTAGAAACTCACCCGATTACAACGGTATGCGTACTTTTCCCCTAGAACGTTCTAGTTATGCTTGTCAAGCATCAGAACTGCGAAAATTTGGAGTTTCTCAAGCGTTTCTTACCTCCAAACTGCCATATCTCGCGAACGGATTGACCAATCCGCAAAATTTCTGTTGCATCTGAAAGTAGAAACTCGCCCGATTACAACGGTATGCGTACTTTTCCCCTAGGCCGTTCTGGTTATTCGTTTCGAGCATCAGAACTGTGAAAATTTTGAGTTTCTCAACCGTTTCTTACATCCAAACTGCCATATCTCGCGAACGGATTGACCAATCCGCAAAATTTCTGTTGCATCTGAAAGTAGAAACTCGCCCGATTACAACGGTATGCGTACTTTTCCCCTAGAGCGGTCTAGTTATGCTTGTCGAGCATCAGAACTGCGAAAATTTTGAGTTTCTCAAGCGTTT
Source organism: Ptiloglossa arizonensis (assembly GCF_051014685.1). Taxonomy (NCBI): domain Eukaryota; kingdom Metazoa; phylum Arthropoda; class Insecta; order Hymenoptera; family Colletidae; genus Ptiloglossa; species Ptiloglossa arizonensis. The sequence goes on from NW_027478871.1 coordinate 49,085, forward strand.
CTTACTTCCAAACTGCCATATCTCGCGAACGGATTGACTAATCCGCAAAATTTCTGTTGCATCTGAAAGTAGAAACTCGCCCGATTACAACGGTATGCGTACTTTTCCCCTGGACCGTTCTTGTTATTCGTTTCGAGCATCAGAACTGCGAAAATTTTGAGTTTCTCAAGCGTTTCTTACCTCCAAACTGCCATATCTCGCGAACGGAATGACCAATGCGCAAAATTTCTGTTGCATCTGAAAGTAGAAACTCGCCCGATTACAACGGTATGCGTACTTTTCCCCTAGACCGTTCTAGTTATTCGTTTCGAGCATCAGAACTGCGAAAATTTTGAGTTTCTAAAGCGTTTCTTACTTCCAAACCGCCATATCTCGCGAACGGATTGACCAATCCGCAAAATTTCTGATGCATCTGAAAGTAGAAAGTCGCCCGATTACAACGGTATGCGTACATTTCCCCTAGAACGTTCTAGTTATGCTTGTCGAGCATCAGAACTGCGAAAATTTTGTGTTTCTCAAGCGTTTCTTACCTCCAAATTGCCATACCTCGCGAACGGATTGAGCAATCCGCAAAATTTCTGTTGCATCTGAAGGTAGAAACTCGCCCGTTTACAACGGTATGCGTACTTTTCCCCTAGGCCGTTCTAGTTAATCGTTTAGAGCATCAGAACTGCGAAAATTTTGAGTTTCTCAAGCGTTTCTTACTTCCAAACTGCCATATCTCGCGAACGGATTGACCAATCCCCAAAATTTCTGATGCATCTGAAAGTAGAAAGTCGCCCGATTACAACGGTATGCGTACATTTCCCCTAGAACGTTCTAGTTATGCTTGTCGAGCATCAGAACTGCGAAAATTTTGTGTTTCTCAAGCGTTTCTTACCTCCAAATTGCCATACCTCGCGAACGGATTGAGCAATCCCCAAAATTTCTGTTGCATCTGAAGGTAGAAACTCGCCCGTTTACAACGGTATGCGTACTTTTCCCCTAGGCCGTTCTAGTTATTCGTTTCGAGCATCAGAACTGCGAAAATTTTGAGTTTCTCAAGCGTTTCTTACTTCCAAACCGCCATATCTCGCGAACGGATTGACCAATGCGCAAAATTTCTGTTGCATCTGAAAGTAGAAACTCGCCCGATTACAACGGTATGCGTACTTTTCCCCTAGTCCGTTCTAGTTATTCGTTTCGAGCATCAGAACTGCGAAAATTTTGAGTTTCTCAAGCGTTTCTTACCTCCAAACTGCCACATCTCGCGAACGGATTGACTAATCCGCAAAATTTCTGTTGCATCTGAAAGTAGAAACTCACCCGATTACAACGGTATGCGTACTTTTCCCCTAGAACGTTCTAGTTATGCTTGTCAAGCATCAGAACTGCGAAAATTTGGAGTTTCTCAAGCGTTTCTTACCTCCAAACTGCCATATCTCGCGAACGGATTGACCAATCCGCAAAATTTCTGTTGCATCTGAAAGTAGAAACTCGCCCGATTACAACGGTATGCGTACTTTTCCCCTAGGCCGTTCTGGTTATTCGTTTCGAGCATCAGAACTGTGAAAATTTTGAGTTTCTCAACCGTTTCTTACATCCAAACTGCCATATCTCGCGAACGGATTGACCAATCCGCAAAATTTCTGTTGCATCTGAAAGTAGAAACTCGCCCGATTACAACGGTATGCGTACTTTTCCCCTAGAGCGGTCTAGTTATGCTTGTCGAGCATCAGAACTGCGAAAATTTTGAGTTTCTCAAGCGTTTCTTACTTCCAAACTGCCATATCTCGCGAACGGATTGACTAATCCGCAAAATTTCTGTTGCATCTGAAAGTAGAAACTCGCCCGATTACAACGGTATGCGTACTTTTCCCCTGGACCGTTCTTGTTATTCGTTTCGAGCATCAGAACTGCGAAAATTTTGAGTTTCTCAAGCGTTTCTTACCTCCAAACTGCCATATCTCGCGAACGGAATGACCAATGCGCAAAATTTCTGTTGCATCTGAAAGTAGAAACTCGCCCGATTACAACGGTATGCGTACTTTTCCCCTAGACCGTTCTAGTTATTCGTTTCGAGCATCAGAACTGCGAAAATTTTGAGTTTCTAAAGCGTTTCTTACTTCCAAACCGCCATATCTCGCGAACGGATTGACCAATCCGCAAAATTTCTGATGCATCTGAAAGTAGAAAGTCGCCCGATTACAACGGTATGCGTACATTTCCCCTAGAACGTTCTAGTTATGCTTGTCGAGCATCAGAACTGCGAAAATTTTGTGTTTCTCAAGCGTTTCTTACCTCCAAATTGCCATACCTCGCGAACGGATTGAGCAATCCGCAAAATTTCTGTTGCATCTGAAGGTAGAAACTCGCCCGTTTACAACGGTATGCGTACTTTTCCCCTAGGCCGTTCTAGTTATTCGTTTCGAGCATCAGAACTGTGAAAATTTTGAGTTTCTCAAGCGTTTCTTACTTCCAAACCGCCATATCTCGCGAACGGATTGACCAATGCGCAAAATTTCTGTTGCATCTGAAAGTAGAAACTCGCCCGATTACAACGGTATGAGTACGTTTCCCCTAGTCCGTTCTAGTTATTCGTTTCGAGCATCAGAACTGCGAAAATATTGAGTTTCTCAAGCGTTTCTTACCTCCAAACTGCCACATCTCGCGAACGGATTGACTAATCCGCAAAATTTCTGTTGCATCTGAAAGTAGAAACTCACCCGATTACAACGGTATGCGTACTTTTCCCCTAGAACGTTCTAGTTATGCTTGTCGAGCATCAGAACTGCGAAAATTTGGAGTTTCTCAAGCGTTTCTTACCTCCAAACTGCCATATCTCGCGAACGGATTGACCAATCCGCAAAATTTCTGTTGCATCTGAAAGTAGAAACTCGCCCGATTACAACGGTATGCGTACTTTTCCCCTAGTCCGTTCTAGTTATTCGTTTCGAGCATCAGAACTGCGAAAATTTTGAGTTTCTCAAGCGTTTCTTACTTCCAAACCGCCATATCTCGCGAACGGATTGACCAATCCGCAAAATTTCTATTGCATCTGAAAGTAGAAACTCGCCCGATTACAACGGTATGCGTACTTTTCCCCTAGAGCGGTCTAGTTATGCTTGTCGAGCATCAGAACTGCGAAAATTTTGAGTTTCTCAAGCGTTTCTTACCTCCAAACTGCCATATCTCGCGAACGGATTGACTAATCCGCAAAATTTCTGTTGCATCTGAAAGTAGAAACTCGCCCGATTACAACGGTATGCGTACTTTTCCCCTAGACCGTTCTTGTTATTCGTTTCGAGCATCAGAACTGCGAAAATTTTGAGTTTCTCAAGCGTTTCTTACCTCCAAACTGCCATATCTCGCGAACGGATTGACCAATGCGCAAAATTTCTGTTGCATCTGAAAGTAGAAACTCGCCCGATTACAACGGTTGCGTACTTTTCCCCTAGACCGTTCTAGTTATTCGTTTCGAGCATCAGAACTGCGAAAATTTTGAGTTTCTCAAGCGTTGCTTACCTCCAAACTGCCATATCTCGTGAACGGATTGACCAATCCGCAAAATTTCTGTTGCATCTGAAAGTAGAAACTCGCCCGATTACAACGGTATGCGTACTTTTCCCCTAGGCCGTTCTAGTTATTCGTTTCGAGCATCAGAACTGCGAAAATTTTGAGTTTCTAAAGCGTTTCTTACTTCCAAACCGCCATATCTCGCGAACGGATTGACCAATCCGCAAAATTTCTGTTGCATCTGAAAGTAGAAAGTCGCCCGATTACAACGGTATGCGTAGTTTTCCCCTAGAACGTTCTAGTTATGCTTGTCGAGCATCAGAACTGCGAAAATTTTGTGTTTCTCAAGCGTTTCTTACCTCCAAATTGCCATACCTCGCGAACGGATTGAGCAATCCGCAAAATTTCTGTTGCATCTGAAAGTAGAAACTCGCCCGATTACAACGGTATGCGTACTTTTCCCCTAGTCCGTTCTAGTTATTCGTTTCGAGCATCAGAACTGTGAAAATTTTGAGTTTCTCAACCGTTTCTTACCACCAAACTGCCATATCTCGCGAACGGATTGACCAATCCGCAAAATTTCTGTTGCATCTGAAAGTAGAAACTCGCCCGATTACAACGGTATGCGTACTTTTCCCCTAGGCCGTTCTAGTTATTCGTTTCGAGCATCAGAACTGCGAAAATTTTGAGTTCCTCAAGCGTTTCTTACTTCCAAACTGCCATATCTCGCGAACGGATTGACCAATCCGCAAAATTTCTGTTGCATCTGAAAGTAGAAACTCGCCCGATTACAACGGTATGCGTACTTTTCCCGTAGGCCGTTGTAGTTATTCGTTTCGAGCATGAGAACTGCGAAAATTTTGGGTTTCTCAAGCGTTGCTTACCTCCAAACTGCCATATCTCGTGAACGGATTGACCAATCCGCAAAATTTCTGTTGCATCTGAAAGTAGAAACTCGCCCGATTACAACGGTATGCGTACTTTTCCCCTAGGCCGTTCTAGTTATTCGTTTCGAGCATCAGAACTGCGAAAATTTTGAGTTTCTAAAGCGTTTCTTACTTCCAAACCGCCATATCTCGCGAACGGATTGACCAATCCGCAAAATTTCTGTTGCATCTGAAAGTAGAAAGTCGCCCGATTACAACGGTATGCGTACTTTTCCCCTAGACCGTTCTAGTTATGCTTGTCGAGCATCAGAACTGCGAAAATTTTGAGTTTCTCAAGCGTTTCTTACTTCCAAACTGCCATATCTCGCGAACGGATTGACCAATCCGCAAAATTTCTGATGCATCTGAAAGTAGAAAGTCGCCCGATTACAACGGTATGCGTACTTTTCCCCTAGAACGTTCTAGTTATGCTTGTCGAGCATCAGAACTGCGAAAATTTTGAGTTTCTCAAGCGTTTCTTACCTCCAAACTGCCATATCTCGCGAACGGATTGACCAATCCGCAAAATTTCTGTTGCATCTGAAAGTAGAAACTCGCCCGATTACAACGGTATGCGTACTTTTCCCCTAGTCCGTTCTAGTTATTCGTTTCGAGCATCAGAACTGCGAAAATTTTGAGTTTTTCAAGCGTTTCTTACTTCCAAATTGCCATACCTCGCGAACGGATTGAGCAATCCGCAAAATTTCTGTTGCATCTGAAAGTAGAAACTCGCCCGATTACAACGGTATGCGTACTTTTCCCCTAGGCCGTACTGGTTATTCGTTTCGAGCATCAGAACTGTGAAAATTTTGAGTTTCTCAACCGTTTCATACCTCCAAACTGCCATATCTCACGAACGGATTGACCAATCCGCAAAATTTCTGTTGCATCTGAAAGTAGAAAGTCGCCCGATTACAACGGTATGCGTACTTTTCCCCTAGACCGCTCTAGTTATGCTTGTCGAGCATCAGAACTGCGAAAATTTTGAGTTTCTCAAGCGTTTCTTACCTCCAAACTGCCATATCTCGCGAACGGATTGAGCAATCCGCAAAATTTCTGTTGCATCTGAAGGTAGAAACTCGCCCGTTTACAACGGTATACGTACTTTTCCCCTAGGCCGTTCTAGTTATGCTTGTCGAGCACCAGAACTGCGAAAATTTTGAGTTTCTCGACCGTTTCTTACCTCCAAACTGCCATATCTCGCGAACGGATTGACCAATCCGCAAAATGTCTGTTGCATCTGAAAGTAGAAAGTCGCCCGATTACAACGGTATGCGTACTTTTCCCCTAGACCGTTCTAGTTATGCTTGTCGAGCATCAGAACTGCGAAAATTTTGAGTTTCTCAAGCGTTTCTTACTTCCAAACTGCCATATCTCGCGAACGGATTGACCAATCCGCAAAATTTCTGATGCATCTGAAAGTAGAAAGTCGCCCGATTACAACGGTATGCGTACTTTTCCCCTAGAACGTTCTAGTTATGCTTGTCGAGCATCAGAACTGCGAAAATTTTGAGTTTCTCAAGCGTTTCTTACCTCCAAACTGCCATATCTCGCGAACGGATTGACCAATCCGCAAAATTTCTGTTGCATCTGAAAGTAGAAACTCGCCCGATTACAACGGTATGCGTACTTTTCCCCTAGTCCGTTCTAGTTATTCGTTTCGAGCATCAGAACTGCGAAAATTTTGAGTTTTTCAAGCGTTTCTTACTTCCAAATTGCCATACCTCGCGAACGGATTGAGCAATCCGCAAAATTTCTGTTGCATCTGAAAGTAGAAACTCGCCCGATTACAACGGTATGCGTACTTTTCCCCTAGGCCGTACTGGTTATTCGTTTCGAGCATCAGAACTGTGAAAATTTTGAGTTTCTCAACCGTTTCATACCTCCAAACTGCCATATCTCACGAACGGATTGACCAATCCGCAAAATTTCTGTTGCATCTGAAAGTAGAAAGTCGCCCGATTACAACGGTATGCGTACTTTTCCCCTAGACCGCTCTAGTTATGCTTGTCGAGCATCAGAACTGCGAAAATTTTGAGTTTCTCAAGCGTTTCTTACCTCCAAACTGCCATATCTCGCGAACGGATTGAGCAATCCGCAAAATTTCTGTTGCATCTGAAGGTAGAAACTCGCCCGTTTACAACGGTATACGTACTTTTCCCCTAGGCCGTTCTAGTTATGCTTGTCGAGCACCAGAACTGCGAAAATTTTGAGTTTCTCGACCGTTTCTTACCTCCAAACTGCCATATCTCGCGAACGGATTGACCAATCCGCAAAATGTCTGTTGCATCTGAAAGTAGAAAGTCGCCCGATTACAACGGTATGCGTACTTTTCCCCTAGACCGTTCTAGTTATGCTTGTCGAGCATCAGAACTGCGAAAATTTTGAGTTTCTCAAGCGTTTCTTACCTCCAAACTGCCATATCTCGCGAACGGATTGACCAATCCGCAAAATTTCTGTTGCATCTGAAAGTTGAAACTCGCCCGATTACAACGGTATGCGTACTTTTCCCCTAGGCCGTTCTAGTTAATCGTTTCGAGAATCAGAACTGCGAAAATTTTGAGTTTCTCAAGCGTTTCTTACTTCCAAACTGCCATATCTCGCGAATGGACTGACCAATCCGCAAAATTTCTGATGCATCTGAAAGTAGAAACTCGCCCGATGACAACGGTATGCGTACTTTTCCCCTAGGCCGTTCTGGTTAATCGTTTCGAGCATCAGAACTGCGAAAATTTTGAGTTTCTCAAGCGTTTCTTACTTCCAAACTGTCATATCTCGCGAACGGATTGACCAATCCGCAAAATTTCTGTTGCATCTGAAAGTAGAAATTCGCCCGATTACAACGGTATGCGTACTTTTCCCCTAGACCGTTCTAGTTATGCTTGTCGAGCATCAGAACTGCGAAAATTTTGAGTTTCTCAAGCGTTTCTTACCTCCAAACTGCCATATCTCGCGAACGGATTGACCAATCCGCAAAATTTCTGTTGCATCTGAAAGTAGAAACTCGCCCGATTACAACGGTATGCGTACTTTTCCCGTAGGCCGTTGTAGTTATTCGTTTCGAGCATGAGAACTGCGAAAATTTTGTGTTTCTCAAGTGTTTCATACTTCCAAACTGCCATATCTCGCGAACGGATTGACCAATCCGCAAAATTTCTGTTGCATCTGAAAGTAGAAACTCGCCCGATTACAACGGTATGCGTACTTTTCCCCTAGGCCGTACTGGTTATTCGTTTCGAGCATCAGAACTGTGAAAATTTTGAGTTTCTCAACCGTTTCATACCTCCAAACTGCCATATCTCGCGAACGGATTGACCAATCCGCAAAATTTCTGTTGCATCTGAAAGTAGAAAGTCGCCCGATTACAACGGTATGCGTACTTTTCCCCTAGACCGCTCTAGTTATGCTTGTCGAGCATCAGAACTGCGAAAATTTTGAGTTTCTCAAGCGTTTCTTACTTCCAAACTGCCATATCTCGCGAACGGATTGACCAATCCGCAAAATTTCTGTTGCATCTGAAAGTAGAAACTCGCCCGATTACAACGGTATGCGTACTTTTCCCCTAGGCCGTTCTAGTTATTCGTTTCGAGCATCAGAACTGCGAAAATTTTGAGTTTCTCAAGCGTTTCTTACCTCCAAACTGCCATATCTCGCGAACGGATTGACCAATCCGCAAAATTTCTGTTGCATCTGAAAGTAGAAACTCGCCCGATTACAACGGTATGCGTACTTTTCCCCTAGGCCGTTCTAGTTATTCGTTTCGAGCATCAGAACTGCGAAAATTTTGAGTTTCTCAAGCGTTTCTTACTTCCAAACCGCCATATCTCGCGAACGGATTGACCAATCCGCAAAATTTCTGTTGCATCTGAAAGTAGAAACTCGCCCGATTACAACGGTATGCGTACTTTTCCCCTAGGCCGTTCTAGTTAATCGTTTCGAGCATCAGAACTGCGAAAATTTTGAGTTTCTCAAGCGTTTCTTACTTCCAAACTGCCATATCTCGCGAACGGATTGACCAATCCGCAAAATTTCTTATGCATCTGAAAGTAGAAACTCGCCCGATTACAACGGTATGCGTACTTTTCCCTTCGGCCGTTCTGGTTATTCGTTTCGAGCATCAGAACTGCGAAAATGTTGAGTTTCTCAAGCGTTTCTTACCTACAAACTGCCATATCTCGCGAACGGATTGACCAATCCGCAAAATTTCTGTTGCATCTGAAAGTAGATACTCACCCGATTACACCGGTATGCGTACTTTTCCCCTAGGCCGTTCTAGTTATTCGTTTCGAGCATCAGAACTGCGAAAATTTTGAGTTTCTGAAGGGTTTCTTACCTCCAAACTGCCATATCTCGCGAACGGATTGACCAATCCGCAAAATTTCTGTTGCATCTGAAAGTAGAAACTCGCCCGATTACAACGGTATGCGTACTTTTCCCCTAGTCCGTTCTAGTTATTCGTTTCGAGCATCAGAACTGCGAAAATTTTGAGTTTCTCAAGCGTTTCTTACCTCCAAACTGCCATATCTCGCGAACGGATTGACCAGTCCGCAAAATTTCTGTTGCATCTGAAAGTACAAACTCGCCCGATTACAACGGTATGCCTACTTTTCCCCTAGGCCGTTCTAGTTATTCGTTTCGAGCATCAGAACTGCGAAAATGTTGAGTTTCTCAAGCGTTTCTTACCTCCAAACTGCCATATCTCGCGAACGGATTGACCAATCCGCAAAATTTCTGTTGCATCTGAAAGTAGAAACTCGCCCGATTACAACGGTATGCGTACTTTTCCCCTAGACCGTTCTAGTTATTCGTTTCGAGCATCAGAACTGCGAAAAATTTGAGTTTCTCAAGCGTTTCTTACTTCCAAACTGCCATATCTCGCGAACAGATTGACCAATCCTCAAAATTTCTGTTGCATCTGAAAGTAGAAAGTCGCCCGATTACAACGGTATGCGTACTTTTCCCCTAGACCGTTCTAGTTATGCTTGTCGAGCATCAGAACTGCGAAAATTTTGAGTTTCTCAAGCGTTTCTTACTTCCAAACTGCCATATCTCGCGAACGGATTGACCAATCCACAAAATTTCTGATGCATCTGAAAGTAGAAACTCGCCCGATTAAAACGGTATGCGTACTTTTCCCCTAGGCCGTTCTGGTTATTCGTTTCGAGCATCAGAACTGTGAAAATTTTGAGTTTCTCAACCGTTTCTTACCTCCAAACTGCCATATCTCGCGAACGGATTGACCAATCCGCAAAATTTTAGTTGCATCTGAAAGTAGAAAGTCGCCCGATTACAACGGTTTGCGTACTTTTCCCCTAGACCGTTCTATTTATGCTTGTCGAGCATCAGAACTGCGAAAATTTTGAGTTTCTCAAGCGTTTCTTACCTCCAAACTGCCATATCTCGCGAACGGATTGAACAATCCGCAAAATTTCTGTTGCATCTGAAAGTAGAAACTCGCCCGATTACAACGGTATGCGTACTTTTACCCTAGGCCGTTCTAGTTATGCTTGTCGAGCATCAGAACTGCGAAAATTTTGAGTTTCTCAAGCGTTTCTTACTTCCAAACTGCCATATCTCGTGAACGGATTGACCAATCCGCAAAATTTCTGTTGCATCTGAAAGTAGAAACTCGCCCGATTAAAACGGTATGCGTACTTTTCCCCTAGGCCGTTCTGGTTATTCGTTTCGAGCATCAGAACTGTGAAAATTTTGAGTTTCTCAACCGTTTCTTACCTCCAAACTGCCATATCTCGCGAACGGATTGACCAATCCGCAAAATTTTAGTTGCATCTGAAAGTAGAAACTCGCCCGATTACAACGGTATGCGTACTTTTCCCCTAGGCCGTTCTAGTTATTCGTTTCGAGCATCAGAACTGCGAAAATTTTGAGTTTCTCAAGCGTTTCTTACTTCCAAACTGCCATATCTCGCGAACGGATTGACCAATCCGCAAAATTTCTGTTGCATCTGAAAGTAGAAACTCGCCCGATTACAACGGTATGCGTACTTTTCCCGTAGGCCGTTGTAGTTATTCGTTTCGAGCATGAGAACTGCGAAAATTTTGGGTTTCTCAAGCGTTGCTTACCTCCAAACTGCCATATCTCGTGAACGGATTGACCAATCCGCAAAATTTCTGTTGCATCTGAAAGTAGAAACTCGCCCGATTACAACGGTATGCGTACTTTTCCCCTAGGCCGTTCTAGTTATTCGTTTCGAGCATCAGAACTGCGAAAATTTTGAGTTTCTAAAGCGTTTCTTACTTCCAAACCGCCATATCTCGCGAACGGATTGACCAATCCGCAAAATTTCTGTTGCATCTGAAAGTAGAAAGTCGCCCGATTACAACGGTATGCGTACTTTTCCCCTAGACCGTTCTAGTTATGCTTGTCGAGCATCAGAACTGCGAAAATTTTGAGTTTCTCAAGCGTTTCTTACTTCCAAACTGCCATATCTCGCGAACGGATTGACCAATCCGCAAAATTTCTGATGCATCTGAAAGTAGAAAGTCGCCCGATTACAACGGTATGCGTACTTTTCCCCTAGAACGTTCTAGTTATGCTTGTCGAGCATCAGAACTGCGAAAATTTTGAGTTTCTCAAGCGTTTCTTACCTCCAAACTGCCATATCTCGCGAACGGATTGACCAATCCGCAAAATTTCTGTTGCATCTGAAAGTAGAAACTCGCCCGATTACAACGGTATGCGTACTTTTCCCCTAGTCCGTTCTAGTTATTCGTTTCGAGCATCAGAACTGCGAAAATTTTGAGTTTTTCAAGCGTTTCTTACTTCCAAATTGCCATACCTCGCGAACGGATTGAGCAATCCGCAAAATTTCTGTTGCATCTGAAAGTAGAAACTCGCCCGATTACAACGGTATGCGTACTTTTCCCCTAGGCCGTACTGGTTATTCGTTTCGAGCATCAGAACTGTGAAAATTTTGAGTTTCTCAACCGTTTCATACCTCCAAACTGCCATATCTCACGAACGGATTGACCAATCCGCAAAATTTCTGTTGCATCTGAAAGTAGAAAGTCGCCCGATTACAACGGTATGCGTACTTTTCCCCTAGACCGCTCTAGTTATGCTTGTCGAGCATCAGAACTGCGAAAATTTTGAGTTTCTCAAGCGTTTCTTACCTCCAAACTGCCATATCTCGCGAACGGATTGAGCAATCCGCAAAATTTCTGTTGCATCTGAAGGTAGAAACTCGCCCGTTTACAACGGTATACGTACTTTTCCCCTAGGCCGTTCTAGTTATGCTTGTCGAGCACCAGAACTGCGAAAATTTTGAGTTTCTCGACCGTTTCTTACCTCCAAACTGCCATATCTCGCGAACGGATTGACCAATCCGCAAAATGTCTGTTGCATCTGAAAGTAGAAAGTCGCCCGATTACAACGGTATGCGTACTTTTCCCCTAGACCGTTCTAGTTATGCTTGTCGAGCATCAGAACTGCGAAAATTTTGAGTTTCTCAAGCGTTTCTTACCTCCAAACTGCCATATCTCGCGAACGGATTGACCAATCCGCAAAATTTCTGTTGCATCTGAAAGTTGAAACTCGCCCGATTACAACGGTATGCGTACTTTTCCCCTAGGCCGTTCTAGTTAATCGTTTCGAGAATCAGAACTGCGAAAATTTTGAGTTTCTCAAGCGTTTCTTACTTCCAAACTGCCATATCTCGCGAATGGACTGACCAATCCGCAAAATTTCTGATGCATCTGAAAGTAGAAACTCGCCCGATGACAACGGTATGCGTACTTTTCCCCTAGGCCGTTCTGGTTAATCGTTTCGAGCATCAGAACTGCGAAAATTTTGAGTTTCTCAAGCGTTTCTTACTTCCAAACTGTCATATCTCGCGAACGGATTGACCAATCCGCAAAATTTCTGTTGCATCTGAAAGTAGAAATTCGCCCGATTACAACGGTATGCGTACTTTTCCCCTAGACCGTTCTAGTTATGCTTGTCGAGCATCAGAACTGCGAAAATTTTGAGTTTCTCAAGCGTTTCTTACCTCCAAACTGCCATATCTCGCGAACGGATTGACCAATCCGCAAAATTTCTGTTGCATCTGAAAGTAGAAACTCGCCCGATTACAACGGTATGCGTACTTTTCCCGTAGGCCGTTGTAGTTATTCGTTTCGAGCATGAGAACTGCGAAAATTTTGTGTTTCTCAAGTGTTTCATACTTCCAAACTGCCATATCTCGCGAACGGATTGACCAATCCGCAAAATTTCTGTTGCATCTGAAAGTAGAAACTCGCCCGATTACAACGGTATGCGTACTTTTCCCCTAGGCCGTACTGGTTATTCGTTTCGAGCATCAGAACTGTGAAAATTTTGAGTTTCTCAACCGTTTCATACCTCCAAACTGCCATATCTCGCGAACGGATTGACCAATCCGCAAAATTTCTGTTGCATCTGAAAGTAGAAAGTCGCCCGATTACAACGGTATGCGTACTTTTCCCCTAGACCGCTCTAGTTATGCTTGTCGAGCATCAGAACTGCGAAAATTTTGAGTTTCTCAAGCGTTTCTTACTTCCAAACTGCCATATCTCGCGAACGGATTGACCAATCCGCAAAATTTCTGTTGCATCTGAAAGTAGAAACTCGCCCGATTACAACGGTATGCGTACTTTTCCCCTAGGCCGTTCTAGTTATTCGTTTCGAGCATCAGAACTGCGAAAATTTTGAGTTTCTCAAGCGTTTCTTACCTCCAAACTGCCATATCTCGCGAACGGATTGACCAATCCGCAAAATTTCTGTTGCATCTGAAAGTAGAAACTCGCCCGATTACAACGGTATGCGTACTTTTCCCCTAGGCCGTTCTAGTTATTCGTTTCGAGCATCAGAACTGCGAAAATTTTGAGTTTCTCAAGCGTTTCTTACTTCCAAACCGCCATATCTCGCGAACGGATTGACCAATCCGCAAAATTTCTGTTGCATCTGAAAGTAGAAACTCGCCCGATTACAACGGTATGCGTACTTTTCCCCTAGGCCGTTCTAGTTAATCGTTTCGAGCATCAGAACTGCGAAAATTTTGAGTTTCTCAAGCGTTTCTTACTTCCAAACTGCCATATCTCGCGAACGGATTGACCAATCCGCAAAATTTCTTATGCATCTGAAAGTAGAAACTCGCCCGATTACAACGGTATGCGTACTTTTCCCTTCGGCCGTTCTGGTTATTCGTTTCGAGCATCAGAACTGCGAAAATGTTGAGTTTCTCAAGCGTTTCTTACCTACAAACTGCCATATCTCGCGAACGGATTGACCAATCCGCAAAATTTCTGTTGCATCTGAAAGTAGATACTCACCCGATTACACCGGTATGCGTACTTTTCCCCTAGGCCGTTCTAGTTATTCGTTTCGAGCATCAGAACTGCGAAAATTTTGAGTTTCTGAAGCGTTTCTTACCTCCAAACTGCCATATCTCGCGAACGGATTGACCAATCCGCAAAATTTCTGTTGCATCTGAAAGTAGAAACTCGCCCGATTACAACGGTATGCGTACTTTTCCCCTAGTCCGTTCTAGTTATTCGTTTCGAGCATCAGAACTGCGAAAATTTTGAGTTTCTCAAGCGTTTCTTACCTCCAAACGGCCATATCTCGCGAACGGATTGACCAGTCCGCAAAATTTCTGTTGCATCTGAAAGTACAAACTCGCCCGATTACAACGGTATGCCTACTTTTCCCCTAGGCCGTTCTAGTTATTCGTTTCGAGCATCAGAACTGCGAAAATGTTGAGTTTCTCAAGCGTTTCTTACCTCCAAACTGCCATATCTCGCGAACGGATTGACCAATCCGCAAAATTTCTGTTGCATCTGAAAGTAGAAACTCGCCCGATTACAACGGTATGCGTACTTTTCCCCTAGACCGTTCTAGTTATTCGTTTCGAGCATCAGAACTGCGAAAAATTTGAGTTTCTCAAGCGTTTCTTACTTCCAAACTGCCATATCTCGCGAACAGATTGACCAATCCTCAAAATTTCTGTTGCATCTGAAAGTAGAAAGTCGCCCGATTACAACGGTATGCGTACTTTTCCCCTAGACCGTTCTAGTTATGCTTGTCGAGCATCAGAACTGCGAAAATTTTGAGTTTCTCAAGCGTTTCTTACTTCCAAACTGCCATATCTCGCGAACGGATTGACCAATCCACAAAATTTCTGATGCATCTGAAAGTAGAAACTCGCCCGATTAAAACGGTATGCGTACTTTTCCCCTAGGCCGTTCTGGTTATTCGTTTCGAGCATCAGAACTGTGAAAATTTTGAGTTTCTCAACCGTTTCTTACCTCCAAACTGCCATATCTCGCGAACGGATTGACCAATCCGCAAAATTTTAGTTGCATCTGAAAGTAGAAAGTCGCCCGATTACAACGGTTTGCGTACTTTTCCCCTAGACCGTTCTATTTATGCTTGTCGAGCATCAGAACTGCGAAAATTTTGAGTTTCTCAAGCGTTTCTTACCTCCAAACTGCCATATCTCGCGAACGGATTGAACAATCCGCAAAATTTCTGTTGCATCTGAAAGTAGAAACTCGCCCGATTACAACGGTATGCGTACTTTTACCCTAGGCCGTTCTAGTTAATCGTTTCGAGCATCAGAACTGCGAAAATTTTGAGTTTCCCAAGCGTTTCTTACTTCCAAACTGCCATATCTCGCGAACGGATTGACCAATCCGCAAAATTTCTGATGCATCTGAAAGTAGAAACTCGCCCGATTACAACGGTATGCGTACTTTTCCCCTAGGCCGTTCTGGTTAATCGTTTCGAGCATCAGAACTGCGAAAATTTTGAGTTTCTCAAGCGTTTCTTACTTCCAAACTGTCATATCTCGCGAACGGATTGACCAATCCGCAAAATTTCTGTTGCATCTGAAAGTAGAAATTCGCCCGATTACAACGGTATGCGTACTTTTCCCCTAGACCGTTCTAGTTATGCTTGTCGAGCATCAGAACTGCGAAAATTTTGAGTTTCTCAAGCGTTTCTTACCTCCAAACTGCCATATCTCGCGAACGGATTGACCAATCCGCAAAATTTCTGTTGCATCTGAAAGTAGAAACTCGCCCGATTACAACGGTATGCGTACTTTTCCCGTAGGCCGTTGTAGTTATTCGTTTCGAGCATGAGAACTGCGAAAATTTTGTGTTTCTCAAGTGTTTCATACTTCCAAACTGCCATATCTCGCGAACGGATTGACCAATCCGCAAAATTTCTGTTGCATCTGAAAGTAGAAACTCGCCCGATTACAACGGTATGCGTACTTTTCCCCTAGGCCGTACTGGTTATTCGTTTCGAGCATCAGAACTGTGAAAATTTTGAGTTTCTCAACCGTTTCATACCTCCAAACTGCCATATCTCGCGAACGGATTGACCAATCCGCAAAATTTCTGTTGCATCTGAAAGTAGAAAGTCGCCCGATTACAACGGTATGCGTACTTTTCCCCTAGACCGCTCTAGTTATGCTTGTCGAGCATCAGAACTGCGAAAATTTTGAGTTTCTCAAGCGTTTCTTACCTCCAAACTGCCATATCTCGCGAACGGATTGACCAATCCGCAAAATTTCTGTTGCATCTGAAAGTAGAAACTCGCCCGATTACAACGGTATGCGTACTTTTCCCCTAGGCCGTTCTAGTTATTCGTTTCGAGCATCAGAACTGCGAAAATTTTGAGTTTCTCAAGCGTTTCTTACCTCCAAACTGCCATATCTCGCGAACGGATTGACCAATCCGCAAAATTTCTGTTGCATCTGAAAGTAGAAACTCGCCCGATTACAACGGTATGCGTACTTTTCCCCTAGGCCGTTCTAGTTATTCGTTTCGAGCATCAGAACTGCGAAAATTTTGAGTTTCTCAAGCGTTTCTTACTTCCAAACCGCCATATCTCGCGAACGGATTGACCAATCCGCAAAATTTCTGTTGCATCTGAAAGTAGAAACTCGCCCGATTACAACGGTATGCGTACTTTTCCCCTAGGCCGTTCTTGTTAATCGTTTCGAGCATCAGAACTGCGAAAATTTTGAGTTTCTCAAGCGTTTCTTACTTCCAAACTGCCATATCTCGCGAACGGATTGACCAATCCGCAAAATTTCTTATGCATCTGAAAGTAGAAACTCGCCCGATTACAACGGTATGCGTACTTTTCCCTTCGGCCGTTCTGGTTATTCGTTTCGAGCATCAGAACTGCGAAAATGTTGAGTTTCTCAAGCGTTTCTTACCTACAAACTGCCATATCTCGCGAACGGATTGACCAATCCGCAAAATTTCTGTTGCATCTGAAAGTAGATACTCACCCGATTACACCGGTATGCGTACTTTTCCCCTAGGCCGTTCTAGTTATTCGTTTCGAGCATCAGAACTGCGAAAATTTTGAGTTTCTCAAGCGTTTCTTACCTCCAAACTGCCATATCTCGCGAACGGATTGACCAATCCGCAAAATTTCTGTTGCATCTGAAAGTAGAAACTCGCCCGATTACAACGGTATGCGTACTTTTCCCCTAGTCCGTTCTAGTTATTCGTTTCGAGCATCAGAACTGCGAAAATTTTGAGTTTCTCAAGCGTTTCTTACCTCCAAACTGCCATATCTCGCGAACGGATTGACCAGTCCGCAAAATTTCTGTTGCATCTGAAAGTACAAACTCGCCCGATTACAACGGTATGCCTACTTTTCCCCTAGGCCGTTCTAGTTATTCGTTTCGAGCATCAGAACTGCGAAAATGTTGAGTTTCTCAAGCGTTTCTTACCTCCAAACTGCCATATCTCGCGAACGGATTGACCAATCCGCAAAATTTCTGTTGCATCTGAAAGTAGAAACTCGCCCGATTACAACGGTATGCGTACTTTTCCCCTAGACCGTTCTAGTTATTCGTTTCGAGCATCAGAACTGCGAAAAATTTGAGTTTCTCAAGCGTTTCTTACTTCCAAACTGCCATATCTCGCGAACGGATTGACCAATCCTCAAAATTTCTGTTGCATCTGAAAGTAGAAAGTCGCCCGATTACAACGGTATGCGTACTTTTCCCCTAGACCGTTCTAGTTATGCTTGTCGAGCATCAGAACTGCGAAAATTTTGAGTTTCTCAAGCGTTTCTTACTTCCAAACTGCCATATCTCGCGAACGGATTGACCAATCCACAAAATTTCTGATGCATCTGAAAGTAGAAACTCGCCCGATTAAAACGGTATGCGTACTTTTCCCCTAGGCCGTTCTGGTTATTCGTTTCGAGCATCAGAACTGTGAAAATTTTGAGTTTCTCAACCGTTTCTTACCTCCAAACTGCCATATCTCGCGAACGGATTGACCAATCCGCAAAATTTTAGTTGCATCTGAAAGTAGAAAGTCGCCCGATTACAACGGTTTGCGTACTTTTCCCCTAGACCGTTCTATTTATGCTTGTCGAGCATCAGAACTGCGAAAATTTTGAGTTTCTCAAGCGTTTCTTACCTCCAAACTGCCATATCTCGCGAACGGATTGAACAATCCGCAAAATTTCTGTTGCATCTGAAAGTAGAAACTCGCCCGATTACAACGGTATGCGTACTTTTACCCTAGGCCGTTCTAGTTAATCGTTTCGAGCATCAGAACTGCGAAAATTTTGAGTCTCTCAAGCGTTTCTTACTTCCAAACTGCCATATCTCGCGAACGGATTGACCAATCCGCAAAATTTCTGATGCATCTGAAAGTAGAAACTCGCCCGATTACAACGGTATGCGTACTTTTCCCCTCGGCCGTTCTGGTTATTCGTTTCGAGTATCAGAACTGCGAAAATGTTGAGTTTCTCAAGCGTTTCTTACCTACAAACTGCCATATCTCGCGAACGGATTGACCAATCCGCAAAATTTCTGTTGCATCTGAAAGTAGAAATTCGCCCGATTACAACGGTATGCGTACTTCTCACCTAGACCGTTCTAGTTATGCTTGTCGAGCATCAGAACTGCGAAAATTTTGAGTTTCTCAAGCGTTTCTTACCTCCAAACTGCCATATCTCGCGAACGGATTGACCAATCCGCAAAATTTCTGTTGCATCTGAAAGTAGAAACTCGCCCGATTACAACGGTATGCGTACTTTTCCCGTCGGCCGTTGTAGTTATTCGTTTCGAGCATGAGAACTGCGAAAATTTTGTGTTTCTCAAGTGTTTCATACTTCCAAACTGCCATATCTCGCGAACAGATTGACCAATCCGCAAAATTTCTGTTGCATCTGAAAGTAGAAACTCGCCCGATTACAACGGTATGCGTACTTTTCCCCTAGGCCGTACTGGTTATTCGTTTCGAGCATCAGAACTGTGAAAATTTTGAGTTTCTCAACCGTTTCATACCTCCAAACTGCCATATCTCGCGAACGGATTGACCAATTCGCAAAATTTCTGTTGCATCTGAAAGTAGAAAGTCGCCCGATTACAACGGTATGCGTACTTTTCCCCTAGACCGCTCTAGTTATGCTTGTCGAGCATCAGAACTGCGAAAATTTTGAGTTTCTCAAGCGTTTCTTACCTCCAAACTGCCATATCTCGCGAACGGATTGACTAATCCGCAAAATTTCTGTTGCATCTGAAAGTAGAAACTCGCCCGATTACAACGGTATGCGTACTTTTCCCCTAGGCCGTTCTAGTTATTCGTTTCGAGCATCAGAACTGCGAAAATTTTGAGTTTCTCAAGCGTTTCTTACCGCCAAACTGCCATATCTCGCGAACGGATTGACCAATCCGCAAAATTTCTGTTGCATCTGAAAGTAGAAACTCGCCCGATTACAACGGTATGCGTACTTTTCCCGTCGGCCGTTGTAGTTATTCGTTTCGAGCATGAGAACTGCGAAAATTTTGTGTTTCTCAAGTGTTTCATACTTCCAAACTGCCATATCTCGCGAACGGATTGACCAATCCGCAAAATTTCTGTTGCATCTGAAAGTAGAAACTCGCCCGATTACAACCGTATGCGTACTTTTCCCCTAGGCCGTACTGGTTATTCGTTTCGAGCATCAGAACTGTGAAAATTTTGAGTTTCTCAACCGTTTCATACCTCCAAACTGCCATATCTCGCGAACGGATTGACCAATTCGCAAAATTTCTGTTGCATCTGAAAGTAGAAAGTCGCCCGATTACAACGGTATGCGTACTTTTCCCCTAGACCGCTCTAGTTATGCTTGTCGAGCATCAGAACTGCGAAAATTTTGAGTTTCTCAAGCGTTTCTTATTTCCAAACCGCCATATCTCGCGAACGGATTGACCAATCCGCAAAATTTCTGTTGCATCTGAAAGTAGAAACTCGCCCGATTACAACGGTATGCGTACTTTTCCCCTAGGCCGTTCTAGTTAATCGTTTCGAGCATCAGAACTGCGAAAATTTTGAGTTTCTCAAGCGTTTCTTACTTCCAAACTGCCATATCTCGCGAACGGATTGACCAATCCGCAAAATTTCTGATGCATCTGAAAGTAGAAACTCGCCCGATTACAACGGTATGCGTACTTTTCCCTTCGGCCGTTCTGGTTATTCGTTTCGAGCATCAGAACTGCGAAAATGTTGAGTTTCTCAAGCGTTTCTTACCTCCAAACTGCCATATCTCGCGAACGGATTGACCAATCCGCAAAATTTCTGTTGCATCTGAAAGTAGAAACTCGCCCGATTACAACGGTATGCGTACTTTTCCCCTGGGCCGTTCTGGTTATTCGTTTCGAGTATCAGAACTGTGATAATTTTGAGTTTCTCGACCGTTTCTTACCTCCAAACTGCCATATCTCGCGAACGGATTGACCAATCCGCAAAATTTCTGTTGCATCTGAAAGTAGAAAGTCGCCCGATTACAACGGTATGCGTACTTTTCCCCTAGACCGCTCTAGTTATGCTTGTCGAGCATCAGAACTGCGAAAATTTTGAGTTTCTCAAGCGTTTCTTACCTCCAAACTGCCATATCTCGCGAACGGATTGACCAATCCGCAAAATTTCTGTTGCATCTGAAAGTAGAAACTCGCCCGATTACAACGGTATGCGTACTTTTCCCCTAGGCCGTTCTAGTTATTCGTTTCGAGCATCAGAACTGCGAAAATTTTGAGTTTCTCAAGCGTTTCTTACTTCCAAACTGCCATATCTCGCGAACGGATTGAACAATCCGCAAAATTTCTGTTGCATCTGAAAGTAGAAACTCGCCCGATTACAACGGTATGCGTACTTTTCCCCTAGTCCGTTCTAGTTATTCGTTTCGAGCATCAGAACTGCGAAAATTTTGAGTTTCTCAAGCGTTTCTTTCCTCCAAACTGCCATATCTCGCGAACGGATTGACCAATCCGCAAAATTTCTGTTGCATCTGAAAGTAGAAACTCGCCCGATTACAACGGTATGCGTACTTTTCCCCTAGGCCGTTCTAGTTATTCGTTTCGAGCATCAGAACTGCGAAAATTTTGAGTTTCTCAAGCGTTTCTTACATCCAAACCGCCATATCTCGCGAACGGATTGACCAATCCGCAAAATTTCTGTTGCATCTGAAAGTAGAAACGCGCCGATTACAACGGTATGCGTACTTTTCCCCTAGGCCGTTCTAGTTAATCGTTTCGAGCATCAGAACTGCGAAAATTTTGAGATTCTCAAGCGTTTCTTACTTCCAAACTGCCATATCTCGCGAACGGATTGACCAATCCGCAAAATTTCTGTTGCATCTTAAAGTGGAAACTCGCCCGATTACAACGGTATGCGTACTTTTCCCCTAGTCCGTTCTAGTTATTCGTTTCGAGCATCAGAACTGCGAAAATTTTGAGTTTTTCAAGCGTTTCTTACCTCCAAACTGCCATATCTCGTGAACGGAATGACCAATCCGCAAAATTTCTGTTGCATCTTAAAGTAGAAACTCGCCCGATTACAACGGTATGCGTACTTTTCCCCTAGTCCGTTCTAGTTATTCGTTTCGAGCATCAGAACTGCGAAAATTTTGAGTTTTTCAAGCGTTTCTTACTTCCAAATTGCCATACCTCGCGAACGGATTGAGCAATCCGCAAAATTTCTGTTGCATCTGAAGGTAGAAACTCGCCCGTTTACAACGGTATGCGTACTTTTCCCCTAGGCCGTTCTAGTTATTCGTTTCGAGCATCAGAACTGCGAAAATTTTGAGTTTCTCAAGCGTTTCTTACTTCCAAACCGCCATATCTCGCGAACCGATTGACCAATCCGCAAAATTTCTGTTGCATCTGAAAGTAGAAACTCGCCCGATTACAACGGTATGCGTACTTTTCCCCTAGGCCGTTCTGGTTATTCGTTTCGAGCATCAGAACTGTGAAAATTTTGAGTTTCTCAACCGTTTCTTACCTCCAAACTGCCGTATCTCGCGAACGGATTGACCAATCCGCAAAATTTCTGTTGCATCTGAAAGTAGAAAGTCGCCCGATTACAACGGTATGCGTACTTTTCCCCTAGAACGTTCTAGTTATGCTTGTCGAGCATCAGAACTGCGAAAATTTTGAGTTTCTCAAGCGTTTCTTACGTCCAAACTGCCATATCTCGCGAACGGATTGACCAATCCGTAAAATTTCTGTTGCATCTGAAAGTAGAAACTCGCCCGATTACAACGGTATGCGTACTTTTCCCCTAGGCCGTTCTAGTTATTCGTTTCGAGCATCAGAACTGCGAAAATGTTGAGTTTCTCAAGCGTTTCTTACCTACAAACTGCCATATCTCGCGAACGGATTGACCAATCCTCAAAATTTCTGTTGCATCTGAAAGTAGAAATTCGCCCGATTACAACGGTATGCGTACTTTTCCCCTAGACCGTTCTAGTTATGCTTGTCGAGCATCAGAACTGCGAAAATTTTGAGTTTTTCAAGCGTTTCTTACCTCCAAACTGCCATATCTCGCGAACGGATTGACCAATCCGCAAAATTTCTGTTGCATCTGAAAGTAGAAAGTCGCCCGATTACAACGGTATGCGTACTTTTCCCCTAGACCGCTCTAGTTATGCTTGTCGAGCATCAGAACTGCGAAAATTTTGAGTTTCTCAAGCGTTTCTTACCTCCAAACTGCCATATCTCGCGAACGGATTGACCAATCCGCAAAATTTCTGTTGCATCTGAAAGTAGAAACGCGCCCGATTACAACGGTATGCGTACTTTTCCCCTAGGCCGTTCTAGTTATTCGTTTCGAGCATCAGAACTGCGAAAATTTTGAGTTTCTCAAGCGTTTCTTACTTCCAAACTGCCATATCTCGCGAACGGATTGAACAATCCGCAAAATTTCTGTTGCATCTGAAAGTAGAAACTCGCCCGATTACAACGGTATGCGTACTTTTCCCGTAGGCCGTTGTAGTTATTCGTTTCGAGCATGAGAACTGCGAAAATTTTGGGTTTCTCAAGCGTTGCTTACCTCCAAACTGCCATATCTCGCGAACGGATTGACCAATCCGCAAAATTTCTGTTGCATCTGAAAGTAGAAACTCGCCCGATTACAACGGTATGTGTACTTTTCCCCTGGGCCGTTCTGGTTATTCGTTTCGAGTATCAGAACTGTGATAATTTTGAGTTTCTCGACCGTTTCTTACCTCCAAACTGCCATATCTCGCGAACGGATTGACCAATCCGCAAAATTTCTGTTGCATCTGAAAGTAGAAAGTCGCCCGATTACAACGGTATGCGTACTTTTCCCCTAGACCGTTCTAGTTATGCTTGTCGAGCATCAGAACTGCGAAAATTTTGAGTTTCTCAAGCGTTTCTTACCTCCAAACTGCCATATCTCGCGAACGGATTGACTAATCCGCAAAATTTCTGTTGCATCTAAAAGTAGAAACTCGCCCGATTACAACGGTATGCGTACTTTTCCCCTAGGCCGTTCTAGTTATTCGTTGCGAGCATCAGAACTGCGAAAATTTTGAGTTTCTCAAGCGTTTCTTACCTCCAAACTGCCATATCACGCGAACGGATTGACCAATCCGCAAAATTTCTGTTGCATCTGAAAGTAGAAACTCGCCCGATTACAACGGTATGCGTACTTTTCCCCTAGTCCGTTCTAGTTATTCGTTTCGAGCATCAGAACTGCGAAAATTTTGAGTTTCTCAAGCGTTTCTTTCCTCCAAACTGCCATATCTCGCGAACGGATTGACCAATCCGCAAAATTTCTGTTGCATCTGAAAGTAGAAACTCGCCCGATTACAACGGTATGCGTACTTTTCCCCTAGGCCGTTCTAGTTATTCGTTTCGAGCATCAGAACTGCGAAAATTTTGAGTTTCTCAAGCGTTTCTTACTTCCAAACCGCCATATCTCGCGAACGGATTGACCAATCCGCAAAATTTCTGTTGCATCTGAAAGTAGAAACGCGCCCGATTACAACGGTATGCGTACTTTTCCCCTAGGCCGTTCTAGTTAATCGTTTCGAGCATCAGAACTGCGAAAATTTTGAGATTCTCAAGCGTTTCTTACTTCCAAACTGCCATATCTCGCGAACGGATTGACCAATCCGCAAAATTTCTGATGCATCTGAAAGTAGAAAGTCGCCCGATTACAACGGTATGCGTACTTTTCCCCTAGAACGTTCTAGTTATGCTTGTCGAGCATCAGAACTGCGAAAATTTTGAGTTTCTCAAGCGTTTCTTACCTCCAAACTGCCATATCTCGTGAACGGAATGACCAATCCGCAAAATTTCTGTTGCATCTTAAAGTAGAAACTCGCCCGATTACAACGGTATGCGTACTTTTCCCCTAGTCCGTTCTAGTTATTCGTTTCGAGCATCAGAACTGCGAAAATTTTGAGTTTTTCAAGCGTTTCTTACTTCCAAATTGCCATACCTCGCGAACGGATTGAGCAATCCGCAAAATTTCTGTTGCATCTGAAGGTAGAAACTCGCCCGTTTACAACGGTATACGTACTTTTCCCCTAGGCCGTTCTAGTTATTCGTTTCGAGCATCAGAACTGCGAAAATTTTGAGTTTCTCAAGCGTCTCTTACTTCCAAACCGCCATATCTCGCGAACGGATTGACCAATCCGCAAAATTTCTGTTGCATCTGAAAGTAGAAACTCGCCCGATTACAACGGTATGCGTACTTTTCCCCTAGGCCGTTCTGGTTATTCGTTTCGAGCATCAGAACTGTGAAAATTTTGAGTTTCTCAACCGTTTCTTACCTCCAAACTGCCGTATCTCGCGAACGGATTGACCAATCCGCAAAATTTCTGTTGCATCTGAAAGTAGAAAGTCGCCCGATTACAACGGTATGCGTACTTTTCCCCTAGAACGTTCTAGTTATGCTTGTCGAGCATCAGAACTGCGAAAATTTTGAGTTTCTCAAGCGTTTCTTACCTCCAAACTGCCATATCTCGCGAACGGATTGACCAATCCGTAAAATTTCTGTTGCATCTGAAAGTAGAAACTCGCCCGATTACAACGGTATGCGTACTTTTCCCCTAGGCCGTTCTAGTTATTCGTTTCGAGCATCAGAACTGCGAAAATGTTGAGTTTCTCAAGCGTTTCTTACCTACAAACTGCCATATCTCGCGAACGGATTGACCAATCCTCAAAATTTCTGTTGCATCTGAAAGTAGAAATTCGCCCGATTACAACGGTATGCGTACTTTTCCCCTAGACCGTTCTAGTTATGCTTGTCGAGCATCAGAACTGCGAAAATTTTGAGTTTTTCAAGCGTTTCTTACCTCCAAACTGCCATATCTCGCGAACGGATTGACCAATCCGCAAAATTTCTGTTGCATCTGAAAGTAGAAAGTCGCCCGATTACAACGGTATGCGTACTTTTCCCCTAGACCGCTCTAGTTATGCTTGTCGAGCATCAGAACTGCGAAAATTTTGAGTTTCTCAAGCGTTTCTTACCTCCAAACTGCCATATCTCGCGAACGGATTGACCAATCCGTAAAATTTCTGTTGCATCTGAAAGTAGAAACTCGCCCGATTACAACGGTATGCGTACTTTTCCCCTAGGCCGTTCTAGTTATTCGTTTCGAGCATCAGAACTGCGAAAATGTTGAGTTTCTCAAGCGTTTCTTACCTACAAACTGCCATATCTCGCGAACGGATTGACCAATCCTCAAAATTTCTGTTGCATCTGAAAGTAGAAATTCGCCCGATTACAACGGTATGCGTACTTTTAGCCTAGGCCGTTCTAGTTATTCGTTTCGAGCATCAGAACTGCGAAAATGTTGAGTTTCTCAAGAGTTTCTTACCTACAAACTGCCATATCTCGCGAACGGATTGACCAATCCGCAAAATTTCTGTTGCATCTGAAAGTAGAAACTCGCCCGATTACAACGGTAGGTGTAGTTTTCCCCTAGGCCGTTCTAGTTATTCGTTTCGAGCATCAGAACTGCGAAAATTTTGAGTTTCTCAAGCGTTTCTTACCTCCAAACTGCCATATCTCGCGAACGGATTGACCGATCCGCAAAATTTCTGTTGCATCTGAAAGTAGAAACTCGCCCAATTACAACGGTATGCGTACTTTTCCCCTAGGCCGTACTGGTTATTCGTTTCGAGCATCAGAACTGTGAAAATTTTGAGTTTCTCAACCGTTTCTTACCTCCAAACTGCCATATCTCGCGAACGGATTGACCAATCCGCAAAATTTCTGTTGCATCTGAAAGTAGAAACTCGCCCGATTACAACGGTATGCGTCCTTTTCCCCTAGGCCGTTCTAGTTATTCGTTTCGAGCATCAGAACTGCGAAAATTTTGAGTTTTTCAAGCGTTTCTTACTTCCAAATTGCCATACCTCGCGAACGGATTGAGCAAACCGCAAAATTTCTGTTGCATCTGAAGGTAGAAACTCGCCCGTTTACAACCGTATGCGTACTTTTCCCCTAGGCCGTTCTAGTTATTCGTTTCGAGCATCAGAACTGCGAAAATTTTGAGTTTCTCAAGCGTTTCTTACTTCCAAACCGCCATATCTCGCGAACGGATTGACCAATCCGCAAAATTTCTGTTGCATCTGAAAGTAGAAACTCGCCCGATTACAACGGTATGCGTACTTTTCCCCTAGGCCGTTCTGGTTATTCGTTTCGAGCATCAGAACTGTGAAAATTTTGAGTTTCTCAACCGTTTCTTATCTCCAAACTGCCGTATCTCGCGAACGGATTGACCAATCCGCAAAATTTCTGTTGCATCTGAAAGTAGAAAGTCGCCCGATTACAACGGTATGCGTACTTTTCCCCTAGAACGTTCTAGTTATGCTTGTCGAGCATCAGAACTGCGAAAATTTTGAGTTTCTCAAGCGTTTCTTACCTCCAAACTGCCATATCTCGCGAACGGATTGACCAATCCGTAAAATTTCTGTTGCATCTGAAAGTAGAAACTCGCCCGATTACAACGGTATGCGTACTTTTCCCCTAGGCCGTTCTAGTTATTCGTTTCGAGCATCAGAACTGCGAAAATGTTGAGTTTCTCAAGCGTTTCTTACCTACAAACTGCCATATCTCGCGAACGGATTGACCAATCCTCAAAATTTCTGTTGCATCTGAAAGTAGAAATTCGCCCGATTACAACGGTATGCGTACTTTTCCCCTAGACCGTTCTAGTTATGCTTGTCGAGCATCAGAACTGCGAAAATTTTGAGTTTTTCAAGCGTTTCTTACCTCCAAACTGCCATATCTCGCGAACGGATTGACCAATCCGCAAAATTTCTGTTGCATCTGAAAGTAGAAAGTCGCCCGATTACAACGGTATGCGTACTTTTCCCCTAGACCGCTCTAGTTATGCTTGTCGAGCATCAGAACTGCGAAAATTTTGAGTTTCTCAAGCGTTTCTTACCTCCAAACTGCCATATCTCGCGAACGGATTGACCAATCCGTAAAATTTCTGTTGCATCTGAAAGTAGAAACTCGCCCGATTACAACGGTATGCGTACTTTTCCCCTAGGCCGTTCTAGTTATTCGTTTCGAGCATCAGAACTGCGAAAATGTTGAGTTTCTCAAGCGTTTCTTACCTACAAACTGCCATATCTCGCGAACGGATTGACCAATCCTCAAAATTTCTGTTGCATCTGAAGGTAGAAATTCGCCCGATTACAACGGTATGCGTACTTTTAGCCTAGGCCGTTCTAGTTATTCGTTTCGAGCATCAGAACTGCGAAAATGTTGAGTTTCTCAAGAGTTTCTTACCTACAAACTGCCATATCTCGCGAACGGATTGACCAATCCGCAAAATTTCTGTTGCATCTGAAAGTAGAAACTCGCCCGATTACAACGGTAGGTGTAGTTTTCCCCTAGGCCGTTCTAGTTATTCGTTTCGAGCATCAGAACTGCGAAAATTTTGAGTTTCTCAAGCGTTTCTTACCTCCAAACTGCCATATCTCGCGAACGGATTGACCGATCCGCAAAATTTCTGTTGCATCTGAAAGTAGAAACTCGCCCAATTACAACGGTATGCGTAGTTTTCCCCTAGGCCGTACTGGTTATTCGTTTCGAGCATCAGAACTGTGAAAATTTTGAGTTTCTCAACCGTTTCTTACCTCCAAACTGCCATATCTCGCGAACGGATTGACCAATCCGCAAAATTTCTGTTGCATCTGAAAGTAGAAACTCGCCCGATTACAACGGTATGCGTCCTTTTCCCCTAGGCCGTTCTAGTTATTCGTTTCGAGCATCAGAACTGCGAAAATTTTGAGTTTCTCAAGCGTTTCTTACCTCCAAACTGCCATATCTCGCGAACGGATTGACTAATCCGCAAAATTTCTGTTGCATCTGAAAGTAGAAACTCACCCGATTACAACGGTATGCGTACTTTTCCCCTAGGCCGTTCTAGTTATTCGTTTCGAGCATCAGAACTGCGAAAATTTTGAGTTTTTCAAGCGTTTCTTACTTCCAAATTGCCATACCTCGCGAACGGATTGAGCAATCCGCAAAATTTCTGTTGCATCTGAAGGTAGAAACTCGCCCGTTTACAACGGTATGCGTACTTTTCCCCTAGGCCGTTCTAGTTATGCTTGTCGAGCACCAGAACTGCGAAAATTTTGAGTTTCTCAAGCGTTTCTTACCTCCAAACTGCCATATCTCGCGAACGGATTGACCAATCCGCAAAATTTCTGTTGCATCTGATAGTAGAATGTCGTCCGATTACAACGGTATGCGTACTTTTCCC
Organism: Ptiloglossa arizonensis; assembly: GCF_051014685.1. Classification (NCBI taxonomy): domain Eukaryota; kingdom Metazoa; phylum Arthropoda; class Insecta; order Hymenoptera; family Colletidae; genus Ptiloglossa; species Ptiloglossa arizonensis. The sequence continues at coordinate 77,542 of NW_027478871.1, forward strand.
CTAGACCGGTCTAGTTATGCTTGTCGAGCATCAGAACTGCGAAAATTTTGAGTTTCTCAAGCGTTTCTTACCTCCAAACTGCCATATCTCGCGAACGGATTGACTAATCCGCAAAATTTCTGTTGCATCTGAAAGTAGAAACTCACCCGATTACAACGGTATGCGTACTTTTCCCCTAGGCCGTTCTAGTTATTCGTTTCGAGCATCAGAACTGCGAAAATTTTGAGTTTCTCAAGCGTTTCTTACCTCCAAACTGCCATATCTCGCGAACGGATTGACCAATCCGCAAAATTTCTGTTGCATCTGAAAGTAGAAACTCGCCCGATTACAACGGTATGCCTACTTTTCCCCTAGGCCGTTCTAGTTATTCGTTTCGAGCATCAGAACTGCGAAAATGTTGAGTTTCTCAAGCGTTTCTTACCTACAAACTGCCATATCTCGCGAACGGATTGACCAATCCGCAAAATTTCTGTTGCATCTGAAAGTAGAAACACGCCCGATTACAACGGTATGCGTACTTTTCCCCTAGTCCGTTCTGGTTATTCGTTTCGAGCATCAGAACTGCGAAAATTTTGAGTTTCTCAAGCGTTTCTTACCTCCAAACTGCCATATCTCGCGAACGGATTGACTAATCCGCAAAATTTCTGTTGCATCTGAAAGTAGAAACTCACCCGATTACAACGGTATGCGTACTTTTCCCCTAGGCCGTTCTAGTTATTCGTTTCGAGCATCAGAACTGCGAAAATTTTGAGTTTCTCAAGCGTTTCTTACCTCCAAACTGCCATATCTCGCGAACGGATTGACCAATCCGCAAAATTTCTGTTGCATCTGAAAGTAGAAACTCGCCCGATTACAACGGTATGCGTACTTTTCCCCTAGGCCGTTCTAGTTATTCGTTTCGAGAATCAGAACTGCGAAAATTTTGAGTTTTTCAAGCGTTTCTTACTTCCAAATTGCCATACCTCGCGAACGGATTGAGCAATCCGCAAAATTTCTGTTGCATCTGAAGGTAGAAACTCGCCCGTTTACAACGGTATGCGTACTTTTCCCCTAGACCGTTCTAGTTATGCTTGTCGAGCATCAGAACTGCGAAAATTTTGAGTTTCTCAAGCGTTTCTTACCTCCAAACTGCCATATCTCGCGAACGGATTGACCAATCCGCAAAATTTCTGTTGCATCTGAAAGTAGAATGTCGTCCGATTACAACGGTATGCGTACTTTTCCCCTAGACCGGTCTAGTTATGCTTGTCGAGCATCAGAACTGCGAAAATTTTGAGTTTATCAAGCGTTTCTTACCTCCAAACTGCCATATCTCGCGAACGGATTGACCAATCCGCAAAATTTCTGTTGCATCTGAAAGTAGAAACCCGCCCGATTACAACGGTATGCGTACTTTTCCCCTAGTCCGTTCTAGTTATTCGTTTCGAGAATCAGAACTGCGAAAATTTTGAGTTTCTCAAGCGTTTCTTACCTCCAAACTGCCATATCTCGCGAACGGATTGACCAATCCGCAAAATTTCTGTTGCATCTGAAAGTAGAAACTCGCCCGATTACAACGGTATGCGTACTTTTCCCCTAGTCCGTTCTAGTTATTCGTTTCGAGCATCAGAACTGCGAAAATTTTGAGTTTTTCAAGCGTTTCTTACTTCCAAATTGCCATACCTCGCGAACGGATTGAGCAATCCGCAAAATTTCTGTTGCATCTGAAGGTAGAAACTCGCCCGTTTACAACGGTATGCGTACTTTTCCCCTAGGCCGTTCTAGTTATTCGTTTCGAGCATCAGAACTGCGAAAATTTTGAGTTTCTCAAGCGTTTCTTACTTCCAAACCGCCATATCTCGCGAACGGATAGACCAATCCGCAAAATTTCTGTTGCATCTGAAAGTAGAAACTCGCCCGATTACAACGGTATGCGTACTTTTCCCCTAGGCCGGTCTAGTTATTCGTTTCGAGCATCAGAACTGCGAAAATGTTGAGTTTCTCAAGCGTTTCTTACCTACAAACTGCCATATCTCGCGAACGGATTGACCAATCCGCAAAATTTCTGTTGCATCTGAAAGTAGAAACTCGCCCGATTACAACGGTATGCGTACTTTTCCCCTAGTCTGTTCTAGTTACTCGTTTCGAGCATCAGAACTGCGAAAATTTTGAGTTTCTCAACCGTTTCTTACTTCCAAACTGCCATATCTCGCGAACGGTTTGACCAATCCGCAAAATTTCTGTTGCATCTGAAAGTAGAAACTCGCCCGATTACAACGGTAGGTGTAGTTTTCCCCTAGGCCGTTCTAGTTATTCGTTTCGAGCATCAGAACTGCGAAAATTTTGAGTTTCTCAAGCGTTTCTTACCTCCAAACTGCCATATCTCGCGAACGGATTGACCGATCCGCAAAATTTCTGTTGCATCTGAAAGTAGAAACTCGCCCAATTACAACGGTATGCGTACTTTTCCCCTAGGCCGTACTGGTTATTCGTTTCGAGCATCAGAACTGTGAAAATTTTGAGTTTCTCAACCGTTTCTTACCTCCAAACTGCCATATCTCGCGAACGGATTGACCAATCCGCAAAATTTCTGTTGCATCTGAAAGTAGAAACTCGCCCGATTACAACGGTATGCGTCCTTTTCCCCTAGGCCGTTCTAGTTATTCGTTTCGAGCATCAGAACTGCGAAAATTTTGAGTTTTTCAAGCGTTTCTTACTTCCAAATTGCCATACCTCGCGAACGGATTGAGCAAACCGCAAAATTTCTGTTGCATCTGAAGGTAGAAACTCGCCCGTTTACAACGGTATGCGTACTTTTCCCCTAGGCCGTTCTAGTTATTCGTTTCGAGCATCAGAACTGCGAAAATTTTGAGTTTCTCAAGCGTTTCTTACTTCCAAACCGCCATATCTCGCGAACGGATTGACCAATCCGCAAAATTTCTGTTGCATCTGAAAGTAGAAACTCGCCCGATTACAACGGTATGCGTACTTTTCCCCTAGGCCGTTCTGGTTATTCGTTTCGAGCATCAGAACTGTGAAAATTTTGAGTTTCTCAACCGTTTCTTATCTCCAAACTGCCGTATCTCGCGAACGGATTGACCAATCCGCAAAATTTCTGTTGCATCTGAAAGTAGAAAGTCGCCCGATTACAACGGTATGCGTACTTTTCCCCTAGAACGTTCTAGTTATGCTTGTCGAGCATCAGAACTGCGAAAATTTTGAGTTTCTCAAGCGTTTCTTACCTCCAAACTGCCATATCTCGCGAACGGATTGACCAATCCGTAAAATTTCTGTTGCATCTGAAAGTAGAAACTCGCCCGATTACAACGGTATGCGTACTTTTCCCCTAGGCCGTTCTAGTTATTCGTTTCGAGCATCAGAACTGCGAAAATGTTGAGTTTCTCAAGCGTTTCTTACCTACAAACTGCCATATCTCGCGAACGGATTGACCAATCCTCAAAATTTCTGTTGCATCTGAAAGTAGAAATTCGCCCGATTACAACGGTATGCGTACTTTTCCCCTAGACCGTTCTAGTTATGCTTGTCGAGCATCAGAACTGCGAAAATTTTGAGTTTTTCAAGCGTTTCTTACCTCCAAACTGCCATATCTCGCGAACGGATTGACCAATCCGCAAAATTTCTGTTGCATCTGAAAGTAGAAAGTCGCCCGATTACAACGGTATGCGTACTTCTCCCCTAGACCGCTCTAGTTATGCTTGTCGAGCATCAGAACTGCGAAAATTTTGAGTTTCTCAAGCGTTTCTTACCTCCAAACTGCCATATCTCGCGAACGGATTGACCAATCCGTAAAATTTCTGTTGCATCTGAAAGTAGAAACTCGCCCGATTACAACGGTATGCGTACTTTTCCCCTAGGCCGTTCTAGTTATTCGTTTCGAGCATCAGAACTGCGAAAATGTTGAGTTTCTCAAGCGTTTCTTACCTACAAACTGCCATATCTCGCGAACGGATTGACCAATCCTCAAAATTTCTGTTGCATCTGAAGGTAGAAATTCGCCCGATTACAACGGTATGCGTACTTTTAGCCTAGGCCGTTCTAGTTATTCGTTTCGAGTATCAGAACTGCGAAAATGTTGAGTTTCTCAAGAGTTTCTTACCTACAAACTGCCATATCTCGCGAACGGATTGACCAATCCGCAAAATTTCTGTTGCATCTGAAAGTAGAAACTCGCCCGATTACAACGGTAGGTGTAGTTTTCCCCTAGGCCGTTCTAGTTATTCGTTTCGAGCATCAGAACTGCGAAAATTTTGAGTTTCTCAAGCGTTTCTTACCTCCAAACTGCCATATCTCGCGAACGGATTGACCGATCCGCAAAATTTCTGTTGCATCTGAAAGTAGAAACTCGCCCAATTACAACGGTATGCGTAGTTTTCCCCTAGGCCGTACTGGTTATTCGTTTCGAGCATCAGAACTGTGAAAATTTTGAGTTTCTCAACCGTTTCTTACCTCCAAACTGCCATATCTCGCGAACGGATTGACCAATCCGCAAAATTTCTGTTGCATCTGAAAGTAGAAACTCGCCCGATTACAACGGTATGCGTCCTTTTCCCCTAGGCCGTTCTAGTTATTCGTTTCGAGCATCAGAACTGCGAAAATTTTGAGTTTCTCAAGCGTTTCTTACCTCCAAACTGCCATATCTCGCGAACGGATTGACTAATCCGCAAAATTTCTGTTGCATCTGAAAGTAGAAACTCACCCGATTACAACGGTATGCGTACTTTTCCCCTAGGCCGTTCTAGTTATTCGTTTCGAGCATCAGAACTGCGAAAATTTTGAGTTTTTCAAGCGTTTCTTACTTCCAAATTGCCATACCTCGCGAACGGATTGAGCAATCCGCAAAATTTCTGTTGCATCTGAAGGTAGAAACTCGCCCGTTTACAACGGTATGCGTACTTTTCCCCTAGGCCGTTCTAGTTATGCTTGTCGAGCACCAGAACTGCGAAAATTTTGAGTTTCTCAAGCGTTTCTTACCTCCAAACTGCCATATCTCGCGAACGGATTGACCAATCCGCAAAATTTCTGTTGCATCTGAAAGTAGAATGTCGTCCGATTACAACGGTATGCGTACTTTTCCCCTAGACCGGTCTAGTTATGCTTGTCGAGCATCAGAACTGCGAAAATTTTGAGTTTCTCAAGCGTTTCTTACCTCCAAACTGCCATATCTCGCGAACGGATTGACTAATCCGCAAAATTTCTGTTGCATCTGAAAGTAGAAACTCACCCGATTACAACGGTATGCGTACTTTTCCCCTAGGCCGTTCTAGTTATTCGTTTCGAGCATCAGAACTGCGAAAATTTTGAGTTTCTCAAGCGTTTCTTACCTCCAAACTGCCATATCTCGCGAACGGATTGACCAATCCGCAAAATTTCTGTTGCATCTGAAAGTAGAAACTCGCCCGATTACAACGGTATGCCTACTTTTCCCCTAGGCCGTTCTAGTTATTCGTTTCGAGCATCAGAACTGCGAAAATGTTGAGTTTCTCAAGCGTTTCTTACCTACAAACTGCCATATCTCGCGAACGGATTGACCAATCCGCAAAATTTCTGTTGCATCTGAAAGTAGAAACACGCCCGATTATAACGGTATGCGTACTTTTCCCCTAGTCCGTTCTGGTTATTCGTTTCGAGCATCAGAACTGCGAAAATTTTGAGTTTCTCAAGCGTTTCTTACCTCCAAACTGCCATATCTCGCGAACGGATTGACTAATCCGCAAAATTTCTGTTGCATCTGAAAGTAGAAACTCACCCGATTACAACGGTATGCGTACTTTTCCCCTAGGCCGTTCTAGTTATTCGTTTCGAGCATCAGAACTGCGAAAATTTTGAGTTTCTCAAGCGTTTCTTACCTCCAAACTGCCATATCTCGCGAACGGATTGACCAATCCGCAAAATTTCTGTTGCATCTGAAAGTAGAAACTCGCCCGATTACAACGGTATGCGTACTTTTCCCCTAGGCCGTTCTAGTTATTCGTTTCGAGAATCAGAACTGCGAAAATTTTGAGTTTTTCAAGCGTTTCTTACTTCCAAATTGCCATACCTCGCGAACGGATTGAGCAATCCGCAAAATTTCTGTTGCATCTGAAGGTAGAAACTCGCCCGTTTACAACGGTATGCGTACTTTTCCCCTAGACCGTTCTAGTTATGCTTGTCGAGCATCAGAACTGCGAAAATTTTGAGTTTCTCAAGCGTTTCTTACCTCCAAACTGCCATATCTCGCGAACGGATTGACCAATCCGCAAAATTTCTGTTGCATCTGAAAGTAGAATGTCGTCCGATTACAACGGTATGCGTACTTTTCCCCTAGACCGGTCTAGTTATGCTTGTCGAGCATCAGAACTGCGAAAATTTTGAGTTTATCAAGCGTTTCTTACCTCCAAACTGCCATATCTCGCGAACGGATTGACCAATCCGCAAAATTTCTGTTGCATCTGAAAGTAGAAACCCGCCCGATTACAACGGTATGCGTACTTTTCCCCTAGTCCGTTCTAGTTATTCGTTTCGAGAATCAGAACTGCGAAAATTTTGAGTTTCTCAAGCGTTTCTTACCTCCAAACTGCCATATCTCGCGAACGGATTGACCAATCCGCAAAATTTCTGTTGCATCTGAAAGTAGAAACTCGCCCGATTACAACGGTATGCGTACTTTTCCCCTAGTCCGTTCTAGTTATTCGTTTCGAGCATCAGAACTGCGAAAATTTTGAGTTTTTCAAGCGTTTCTTACTTCCAAATTGCCATACCTCGCGAACGGATTGAGCAATCCGCAAAATTTCTGTTGCATCTGAAGGTAGAAACTCGCCCGTTTACAACGGTATGCGTACTTTTCCCCTAGGCCGTTCTAGTTATTCGTTTCGAGCATCAGAACTGCGAAAATTTTGAGTTTCTCAAGCGTTTCTTACTTCCAAACCGCCATATCTCGCGAACGGATTGACCAATCCGCAAAATTTCTGTTGCATCTGAAAGTAGAAACTCGCCCGATTACAACGGTATGCGTACTTTTCCCCTAGGCCGGTCTAGTTATTCGTTTCGAGCATCAGAACTGCGAAAATGTTGAGTTTCTCAAGCGTTTCTTACCTACAAACTGCCATATCTCGCGAACGGATTGACCAATCCGCAAAATTTCTGTTGCATCTGAAAGTAGAAACTCGCCCGATTACAACGGTATGCGTACTTTTCCCCTAGTCTGTTCTAGTTACTCGTTTCGAGCATCAGAACTGCGAAAATTTTGAGTTTCTCAACCGTTTCTTACTTCCAAACTGCCATATCTCGCGAACGGTTTGACCAATCCGCAAAATTTCTGTTGCATCTGAAAGTAGAAAGTCGCCCGATTACAACGGTATGCGTACTTTTCCCCTAGACCGCTCTAGTTATGCTTGTCGAGCATCAGAACTGCGAAAATTTTGAGTTTCTCAAGCGTTTCTTACCTCCAAACTGCCATATCTCGCGAACGGATTGACCAATCCGCAAAATTTCTGTTGCATCTGAAAGTAGAAAGTCGCCCGATTACAACGGTATGCGTACTTTTCCCCTAGAACGTTCTAGTTATGCTTGTCGAGCATCAGAACTGCGAAAATTTTGAGTTTCTCAAGCGTTTCTTACCTCCAAACTGCCATATCTCGCGAACGGATTGACCAATCCGTAAAATTTCTGTTGCATCTGAAAGTAGAAACTCGCCCGATTACAACGGTATGCGTACTTTTCCCCTAGGCCGTTCTAGTTATTCGTTTCGAGCATCAGAACTGCGAAAATGTTGAGTTTCTCAAGCGTTCCTTACCTACAAAATGCCATATCTCGCGAACGGATTGACCAATCCGCAAAATTTCTGTTGCACCTGAAAGTAGAAATTCGCCCGATTACAACGGTGTGCGTACTTTTCCCCTAGACCGTTCTAGTTATGCTTGTCGAGCATCAGAACTGCGAAAATTTTGAGTTTCTCAAGCGTTTCTTACCTCCAAACTGCCATATCTCGCGAACGGATTGACCAATCCGCAAAATTTCTGTTGCATCTGAAAGTAGAATGTCGTCCGATTACAACGGTATGCGTACTTTTCCCCTAGACCGGTCTAGTTATGCTTGTCGAGCATCAGAACTGCGAAAATTTTGAGTTTCTCAAGCGTTTCTTACCTCCAAACTGCCATATCTCGCGAACGGATTGACCAATCCGCAAAATTTCTGTTGCATCTGAAAGTAGAAACTCGCCCGATTACAACGGTATGCCTACTTTTCCCCTAGGCCGTTCTAGTTATTCGTTTCGAGCATCAGAACTGCGAAAATGTTGAGTTTCTCAAGCGTTTCTTACCTACAAACTGCCATATCTCGCGAACGGATTGACCAATCCGCAAAATTTCTGTTGCATCTGAAAGTAGAAACACGCCCGATTACAACGGTATGCGTACTTTTCCCCTAGTCCGTTCTGGTTATTCGTTTCGAGCATCAGAACTGCGAAAATTTTGAGTTTCTCAAGCGTTTCTTACCTCCAAACTGCCATATCTCGCGAACGGATTGACTAATCCGCAAAATTTCTGTTGCATCTGAAAGTAGAAACTCACCCGATTACAACGGTATGCGTACTTTTCCCCTAGGCCGTTCTAGTTATTCGTTTCGAGCATCAGAACTGCGAAAATTTTGAGTTTCTCAAGCGTTTCTTACCTCCAAACTGCCATATCTCGCGAACGGATTGACCAATCCGCAAAATTTCTGTTGCATCTGAAAGTAGAAACTCGCCCGATTACAACGGTATGCGTACTTTTCCCCTAGGCCGTTCTAGTTATTCGTTTCGAGAATCAGAACTGCGAAAATTTTGAGTTTTTCAAGCGTTTCTTACTTCCAAATTGCCATACCTCGCGAACGGATTGAGCAATCCGCAAAATTTCTGTTGCATCTGAAGGTAGAAACTCGCCCGTTTACAACGGTATGCGTACTTTTCCCCTAGGCCGTTCTAGTTATGCTTGTCGAGCATCAGAACTGCGAAAATTTTGAGTTTCTCAAGCGTTTCTTACCTCCAAACTGCCATATCTCGCGAACGGATTGACCAATCCGCAAAATTTCTGTTGCATCTGAAAGTAGAATGTCGTCCGATTACAACGGTATGCGTACTTTTCCCCTAGACCGGTCTAGTTATGCTTGTCGAGCATCAGAACTGCGAAAATTTTGAGTTTATCAAGCGTTTCTTACCTCCAAACTGCCATATCTCGCGAACGGATTGACCAATCCGCAAAATTTCTGTTGCATCTGAAAGTAGAAACCCGCCCGATTACAACGGTATGCGTACTTTTCCCCTAGTCCGTTCTAGTTATTCGTTTCGAGCATCAGAACTGCGAAAATTTTGAGTTTCTCAAGCGTTTCTTACCTCCAAACTGCCATATCTCGCGAACGGATTGACCAATCCGCAAAATTTCTGTTGCATCTGAAAGTAGAAACTCGCCCGATTACAACGGTATGCGTACTTTTCCCCTAGTCCGTTCTAGTTATTCGTTTCGAGCATCAGAACTGCGAAAATTTTGAGTTTTTCAAGCGTTTCTTACTTCCAAATTGCCATACCTCGCGAACGGATTGAGCAATCCGCAAAATTTCTGTTGCATCTGAAGGTAGAAACTCGCCCGTTTACAACGGTATGCGTACTTTTCCCCTAGGCCGTTCTAGTTATTCGTTTCGAGCATCAGAACTGCGAAAATTTTGAGTTTCTCAAGCGTTTCTTACTTCCAAACCGCCATATCTCGCGAACGGATTGACCAATCCGCAAAATTTCTGTTGCATCTGAAAGTAGAAACTCGCCCGATTACAACGGTATGCGTACTTTTCCCCTAGGCCGGTCTAGTTATTCGTTTCGAGCATCAGAACTGCGAAAATGTTGAGTTTCTCAAGCGTTTCTTACCTACAAACTGCCATATCTCGCGAACGGATTGACCAATCCGCAAAATTTCTGTTGCATCTGAAAGTAGAAACTCGCCCGATTACAACGGTATGCGTACTTTTCCCCTAGTCTGTTCTAGTTACTCGTTTCGAGCATCAGAACTGCGAAAATTTTGAGTTTCTCAACCGTTTCTTACTTCCAAACTGCCATATCTCGCGAACGGTTTGACCAATCCGCAAAATTTCTGTTGCATCTGAAAGTAGAAAGTCGCCCGATTACAACGGTATGCGTACTTTTCCCCTAGACCGCTCTAGTTATGCTTGTCGAGCATCAGAACTGCGAAAATTTTGAGTTTCTCAAGCGTTTCTTACCTCCAAACTGCCATATCTCGCGAACGGATTGACCAATCCGCAAAATTTCTGTTGCATCTGAAAGTAGAAAGTCGCCCGATTACAACGGTATGCGTACTTTTCCCCTAGAACGTTCTAGTTATGCTTGTCGAGCATCAGAACTGCGAAAATTTTGAGTTTCTCAAGCGTTTCTTACCTCCAAACTGCCATATCTCGCGAACGGATTGACCAATCCGTAAAATTTCTGTTGCATCTGAAAGTAGAAACTCGCCCGATTACAACGGTATGCGTACTTTTCCCCTAGGCCGTTCTAGTTATTCGTTTCGAGCATCAGAACTGCGAAAATGTTGAGTTTCTCAAGCGTTCCTTACCTACAAAATGCCATATCTCGCGAACGGATTGACCAATCCGCAAAATTTCTGTTGCACCTGAAAGTAGAAATTCGCCCGATTACAACGGTGTGCGTACTTTTCCCCTAGACCGTTCTAGTTATGCTTGTCGAGCATCAGAACTGCGAAAATTTTTAGTTTCTCAAGCGTTTCTTACCTCCAAACTGCCATATCTCGCGAACGGATTGACCAATCCGCAAAATTTCTGTTGCATCTGAAAGTAGAATGTCGTCCGATTACAACGGTATGCGTACTTTTCCCCTAGACCGGTCTAGTTATGCTTGTCGAGCATCAGAACTGCGAAAATTTTGAGTTTCTCAAGCGTTTCTTACCTCCAAACTGCCATATCTCGCGAACGGATTGACCAATCCGCAAAATTTCTGTTGCATCTGAAAGTAGAAACTCGCCCGATTACAACGGTATGCCTACTCTTCCCCTAGGCCGTTCTAGTTATTCGTTTCGAGCATCAGAACTGCGAAAATGTTGAGTTTCTCAAGCGTTTCTTACCTACAAACTGCCATATCTCGCGAACGGATTGACCAATCCGCAAAATTTCTGTTGCATCTGAAAGTAGAAACTCGCCCGATTACAACGGTATGCCTACTTTTCCCCTAGGCCGTTCTAGTTATTCGTTTCGTGCATCAGAACTGCGAAAATGTTGAGTTTCTCAAGCGTTTCTTACCTACAAACTGCCATATCTCGCGAACGGATTGACCAATCCGCAAAATTTCTGTTGCATCTGAAAGTAGAAACACGCCCGATTACAACGGTATGGGTACTTTTCCCCTAGTCCGTTCTGGTTATTCGTTTCGAGCATCAGAACTGCGAAAATTTTGAGTTTCTCAAGCGTTTCTTACCTCCAAACTGCCATATCTCGCGAACGGATTGACTAATCCGCAAAATTTCTGTTGCATCTGAAAGTAGAAACTCACCCGATTACAACGGTATGCGTACTTTTCCCCTAGGCCGTTCTAGTTATTCGTTTCGAGCATCAGAACTGCGAAAATTTTGAGTTTCTCAAGCGTTTCTTACCTCCAAACTGCCATATCTCGCGAACGGATTGACCAATCCGCAAAATTTCTGTTGCATCTGAAAGTAGAAACTCGCCCGATTACAACGGTATGCGTACTTTTCCCCTAGGCCGTTCTAGTTATTCGTTTCGAGAATCAGAACTGCGAAAATTTTGAGTTTTTCAAGCGTTTCTTACTTCCAAATTGCCATACCTCGCGAACGGATTGAGCAATCCGCAAAATTTCTGTTGCATCTGAAGGTAGAAACTCGCCCGTTTACAACGGTATGCGTACTTTTCCCCTAGGCCGTTCTAGTTATGCTTGTCGAGCATCAGAACTGCGAAAATTTTGAGTTTCTCAAGCGTTTCTTACCTCCAAACTGCCATATCTCGCGAACGGATTGACCAATCCGCAAAATTTCTGTTGCATCTGAAAGTAGAATGTCGTCCGATTACAACGGTATGCGTACTTTTCCCCTAGACCGGTCTAGTTATGCTTGTCGAGCATCAGAACTGCGAAAATTTTGAGTTTCTCAAGCGTTTCTTACCTCCAAACTGCCATATCTCGCGAACGGATTGACCAATCCGCAAAATTTCTGTTGCATCTGAAAGTAGAAACTCACCCGATTACAACGGTATGCGTACTTTTCCCCTAGGCCGTTCTAGTTATTCGTTTCGTGCATCAGAACTGCGAAAATGTTGAGTTTCTCAAGCGTTTCTTACCTACAAACTGCCATATCTCGCGAACGGATTGACCAATCCGCAAAATTTCTGTTGCATCTGAAAGTAGAAACACGCCCGATTACAACGGTATGGGTACTTTTCCCCTAGTCCGTTCTGGTTATTCGTTTCGAGCATCAGAACTGCGAAAATTTTGAGTTTCTCAAGCGTTTCTTACCTCCAAACTGCCATATCTCGCGAACGGATTGACTAATCCGCAAAATTTCTGTTGCATCTGAAAGTAGAAACTCACCCGATTACAACGGTATGCGTACTTTTCCCCTAGGCCGTTCTAGTTATTCGTTTCGTGCATCAGAACTGCGAAAATGTTGAGTTTCTCAAGCGTTTCTTACCTACAAACTGCCATATCTCGCGAACGGATTGACCAATCCGCAAAATTTCTGTTGCATCTGAAAGTAGAAACACGCCCGATTACAACGGTATGGGTACTTTTCCCCTAGTCCGTTCTGGTTATTCGTTTCGAGCATCAGAACTGCGAAAATTTTGAGTTTCTCAAGCGTTTCTTACCTCCAAACTGCCATATCTCGCGAACGGATTGACTAATCCGCAAAATTTCTGTTGCATCTGAAAGTAGAAACTCACCCGATTACAACGGTATGCGTACTTTTCCCCTAGGCCGTTCTAGTTATTCGTTTCGAGCATCAGAACTGCGAAAATTTTGAGTTTCTCAAGCGTTTCTTACCTCCAAACTGCCATATCTCGCGAACGGATTGACCAATCCGCAAAATTTCTGTTGCATCTGAAAGTAGAATGTCGTCCGATTACAACGGTATGCGTACTTTTCCCCTAGACCGGTCTAGTTATGCTTGTCGAGCATCAGAACTGCGAAAATTTTGAGTTTATCAAGCGTTTCTTACCTCCAAACTGCCATATCTCGCGAACGGATTGACCAATCCGCAAAATTTCTGTTGCATCTGAAAGTAGAAACTCGCCCGATTACAACGGTATGCGTACTTTTCCCCTAGTCCGTTCTAGTTATTCGTTTCGAGCATCAGAACTGCGAAAATTTTGAGTTTTTCAAGCGTTTCTTACTTCCAAATTGCCATACCTCGCGAACGGATTGAGCAATCCGCAAAATTTCTGTTGCATCTGAAGGTAGAAACTCGCCCGTTTACAACGGTATGCGTACTTTTCCCCTAGGCCGTTCTAGTTATTCGTTTCGAGCATCAGAACTGCGAAAATTTTGAGTTTCTCAAGCGTTTCTTACTTCCAAACCGCCATATCTCGCGAACGGATTGACCAATCCGCAAAATTTCTGTTGCATCTGAAAGTAGAAACTCGCCCGATTACAACGGTATGCGTACTTTTCCCCTAGGCCGGTCTAGTTATTCGTTTCGAGCATCAGAACTGCGAAAATGTTGAGTTTCTCAAGCGTTTCTTACCTACAAACTGCCATATCTCGCGAACGGATTGACCAATCCGCAAAATTTCTGTTGCATCTGAAAGTAGAAACTCGCCCGATTACAACGGTATGCGTACTTTTCCCCTAGTCTGTTCTAGTTACTCGTTTCGAGCATCAGAACTGCGAAAATTTTGAGTTTCTCAACCGTTTCTTACTTCCAAACTGCCATATCTCGCGAACGGTTTGACCAATCCGCAAAATTTCTGTTGCATCTGAAAGTAGAAAGTCGCCCGATTACAACGGTATGCGTACTTTTCCCCTAGACCGCTCTAGTTATGCTTGTCGAGCATCAGAACTGCGAAAATTTTGAGTTTCTCAAGCGTTTCTTACCTCCAAACTGCCATATCTCGCGAACGGATTGACCAATCCGCAAAATTTCTGTTGCATCTGAAAGTAGAAAGTCGCCCGATTACAACGGTATGCGTACTTTTCCCCTAGAACGTTCTAGTTATGCTTGTCGAGCATCAGAACTGCGAAAATTTTGAGTTTCTCAAGCGTTTCTTACCTCCAAACTGCCATATCTCGCGAACGGATTGACCAATCCGTAAAATTTCTGTTGCATCTGAAAGTAGAAACTCGCCCGATTACAACGGTATGCGTACTTTTCCCCTAGGCCGTTCTATTTATTCGTTTCGAGCATCAGAACTGCGAAAATGTTGAGTTTCTCAAGCGTTCCTTACCTACAAAATGCCATATCTCGCGAACGGATTGACCAATCCGCAAAATTTCTGTTGCACCTGAAAGTAGAAATTCGCCCGATTACAACGGTGTGCGTACTTTTCCCCTAGTCCGTTCTAGTTATTCGTTTCGAGCATCAGAACTGCGAAAATTTTGAGTTTTTCAAGCGTTTCTTACTTCCAAATTGCCATACCTCGCGAACGGATTGAGCAATCCGCAAAATTTCTGTTGCATCTGAAGGTAGAAACTCGCCCGTTTACAACGGTATGCGTACTTTTCCCCTAGGCCGTTCTAGTTATTCGTTTCGAGCATCAGAACTGCGAAAATTTTGAGTTTCTCAAGCGTTTCTTACCTCCAAACTGCCATATCTCGCGAACGGATTGACCAATCCGCAAAATTTCTGTTGCATCTGAAAGTAGAAACTCGCCCGATTACAACGGTATGCCTACTTTTCCCCTAGGCCGTTCTAGTTATTCGTTTCGAGCATCAGAACTGCGAAAATGTTGAGTTTCTCAAGCGTTTCTTACCTACAAACTGCCATATCTCGCGAACGGATTGACCAATCCGCAAAATTTCTGTTGCATCTGAAAGTAGAAACACGCCCGATTACAACGGTATGCGTACTTTTCCCCTAGTCCGTTCTGGTTATTCGTTTCGAGCATCAGAACTGCGAAAATTTTGAGTTTCTCAAGCGTTTCTTACCTCCAAACTGCCATATCTCGCGAACGGATTGACTAATCCGCAAAATTTCTGTTGCATCTGAAAGTAGAAACTCACCCGATTACAACGGTATGCGTACTTTTCCCCTAGGCCGTTCTAGTTATTCGTTTCGAGCATCAGAACTGCGAAAATGTTGAGTTTCTCAAGCGTTCCTTACCTCCAAACTGCCATATCTCGCGAACGGATTGACCAATCCGCAAAATTTCTGTTGCATCTGAAAGTAGAATGTCGTCCGATTACAACGGTGTGCGTACTTTTCCCCTAGACCGGTCTAGTTATGCTTGTCGAGCATCAGAACTGCGAAAATTTTGAGTTTCTCAAGCGTTTCTTACCTCCAAACTGCCATATCTCGCGAACGGATTGACCAATCCGCAAAATTTCTGTTGCATCTGAAAGTAGAAACTCGCCCGATTACAACGGTATGCGTACTTTTCCCCTAGTCCGTTCTAGTTATTCGTTTCGAGCATCAGAACTGCGAAAATTTTGAGTTTTTCAAGCGTTTCTTACTTCCAAATTGCCATACCTCGCGAACGGGTTGAGCAATCCGCAAAATTTCTGTTGCATCTGAAGGTAGAAACTCGCCCGTTTACAACGGTATGCGTACTTTTCCCCTAGGCCGTTCTAGTTATGCTTGTCGAGCATCAGAACTGCGAAAATTTTGAGTTTCTCAAGCGTTTCTTACCTCCAAACTGCCATATCTCGCGAACGGATTGACCAATCCGCAAAATTTCTGTTGCATCTGAAAGTAGAATGTCGTCCGATTACAACGGTATGCGTACTTTTCCCCTAGACCGGTCTAGTTATGCTTGTCGAGCATCAGAACTGCGAAAATTTTGAGTTTCTCAAGCGTTTCTTACCTCCAAACTGCCATATCTCGCGAACGGATTGACTAATCCGCAAAATTTCTGTTGCATCTGAAAGTAGAAACTCGCCCGATTACAACGGTATGCGTCCTTTTCACCTAGGCCGTTCAAGTTATTCGTTTCGAGCATCAGAACTGCGAAAATTTTGAGTTTCTCAAGCGTTTCTTACCTCCAAACTGCCATATCTCGCGAACGGATTGACCAATCCGCAAAATTTCTGTTGCATCTGAAAGTAGAAACTCGCCCGATTACAACGGTATGCGTACTTTTCCCCTAGGCCGTTCTAGTTATTCGTTTCGAGCATCAGAACTGCGAAAATTTTGAGTTTTTCAAGCGTTTCTTACTTCCAAATTGCCATACCTCGCGAACGGATTGAGCAATCCGCAAAATTTCTGTTGCATCTGAAGGTAGAAACTCGCCCGTTTACAACGGTATGCGTACTTTTCCCCTAGGCCGTTCTAGTTATGCTTGTCGAGCATCAGAACTGCGAAAATTTTGAGTTTCTCAAGCGTTTCTTACCTCCAAACTGCCATATCTCGCGAACGGATTGACCAATCCGCAAAATTTCTGTTGCATCTGAAAGTAGAAACTCGCCCGATTACAACGGTATGCGTACTTTTCCCCTAGGCCGGTCTAGTTATTCGTTTCGAGCATCAGAACTGCGAAAATGTTGAGTTTCTCAAGCGTTTCTTACCTACAAACTGCCATATCTCGCGAACGGATTGACCAATCCGCAAAATTTCTGTTGCATCTGAAAGTAGAAACTCGCCCGATTACAACGGTATGCGTACTTTTCCCCTAGTCTGTTCTAGTTACTCGTTTCGAGCATCAGAACTGCGAAAATTTTGAGTTTCTCAACCGTTTCTTACTTCCAAACTGCCATATCTCGCGAACGGTTTGACCAATCCGCAAAATTTCTGTTGCATCTGAAAGTAGAAAGTCGCCCGATTACAACGGTATGCGTACTTTTCCCCTAGACCGCTCTAGTTATGCTTGTCGAGCATCAGAACTGCGAAAATTTTGAGTTTCTCAAGCGTTTCTTACCTCCAAACTGCCATATCTCGCGAACGGATTGACCAATCCGCAAAATTTCTGTTGCATCTGAAAGTAGAAAGTCGCCCGATTACAACGGTATGCGTACTTTTCCCCTAGAACGTTCTAGTTATGCTTGTCGAGCATCAGAACTGCGAAAATTTTGAGTTTCTCAAGCGTTTCTTACCTCCAAACTGCCATATCTCGCGAACGGATTGACCAATCCGTAAAATTTCTGTTGCATCTGAAAGTAGAAACTCGCCCGATTACAACGGTATGCGTACTTTTCCCCTAGGCCGTTCTATTTATTCGTTTCGAGCATCAGAACTGCGAAAATGTTGAGTTTCTCAAGCGTTCCTTACCTACAAAATGCCATATCT
Organism: Ptiloglossa arizonensis; assembly: GCF_051014685.1. Taxonomy (NCBI): domain Eukaryota; kingdom Metazoa; phylum Arthropoda; class Insecta; order Hymenoptera; family Colletidae; genus Ptiloglossa; species Ptiloglossa arizonensis. The sequence continues at coordinate 94,956 of NW_027478871.1, forward strand.
CGCGAACGGATTGACCAATCCGCAAAATTTCTGTTGCACCTGAAAGTAGAAATTCGCCCGATTACAACGGTGTGCGTACTTTTCCCCTAGTCCGTTCTAGTTATTCGTTTCGAGCATCAGAACTGCGAAAATTTTGAGTTTTTCAAGCGTTTCTTACTTCCAAATTGCCATACCTCGCGAACGGATTGAGCAATCCGCAAAATTTCTGTTGCATCTGAAGGTAGAAACTCGCCCGTTTACAACGGTATGCGTACTTTTCCCCTAGGCCGTTCTAGTTATTCGTTTCGAGCATCAGAACTGCGAAAATTTTGAGTTTCTCAAGCGTTTCTTACCTCCAAACTGCCATATCTCGCGAACGGATTGACCAATCCGCAAAATTTCTGTTGCATCTGAAAGTAGAAACTCGCCCGATTACAACGGTATGCCTACTTTTCCCCTAGGCCGTTCTAGTTATTCGTTTCGAGCATCAGAACTGCGAAAATGTTGAGTTTCTCAAGCGTTTCTTACCTACAAACTGCCATATCTCGCGAACGGATTGACCAATCCGCAAAATTTCTGTTGCATCTGAAAGTAGAAACACGCCCGATTACAACGGTATGGGTACTTTTCCCCTAGTCCGTTCTGGTTATTCGTTTCGAGCATCAGAACTGCGAAAATTTTGAGTTTCTCAAGCGTTTCTTACCTCCAAACTGCCATATCTCGCGAACGGATTGACTAATCCGCAAAATTTCTGTTGCATCTGAAAGTAGAAACTCACCCGATTACAACGGTATGCGTACTTTTCCCCTAGGCCGTTCTAGTTATTCGTTTCGTGCATCAGAACTGCGAAAATGTTGAGTTTCTCAAGCGTTTCTTACCTACAAACTGCCATATCTCGCGAACGGATTGACCAATCCGCAAAATTTCTGTTGCATCTGAAAGTAGAAACACGCCCGATTACAACGGTATGGGTACTTTTCCCCTAGTCCGTTCTGGTTATTCGTTTCGAGCATCAGAACTGCGAAAATTTTGAGTTTCTCAAGCGTTTCTTACCTCCAAACTGCCATATCTCGCGAACGGATTGACTAATCCGCAAAATTTCTGTTGCATCTGAAAGTAGAAACTCACCCGATTACAACGGTATGCGTACTTTTCCCCTAGGCCGTTCTAGTTATTCGTTTCGAGCATCAGAACTGCGAAAATTTTGAGTTTCTCAAGCGTTTCTTACCTCCAAACTGCCATATCTCGCGAACGGATTGACCAATCCGCAAAATTTCTGTTGCATCTGAAAGTAGAATGTCGTCCGATTACAACGGTATGCGTACTTTTCCCCTAGACCGGTCTAGTTATGCTTGTCGAGCATCAGAACTGCGAAAATTTTGAGTTTATCAAGCGTTTCTTACCTCCAAACTGCCATATCTCGCGAACGGATTGACCAATCCGCAAAATTTCTGTTGCATCTGAAAGTAGAAACTCGCCCGATTACAACGGTATGCGTACTTTTCCCCTAGTCCGTTCTAGTTATTCGTTTCGAGCATCAGAACTGCGAAAATTTTGAGTTTTTCAAGCGTTTCTTACTTCCAAATTGCCATACCTCGCGAACGGATTGAGCAATCCGCAAAATTTCTGTTGCATCTGAAGGTAGAAACTCGCCCGTTTACAACGGTATGCGTACTTTTCCCCTAGGCCGTTCTAGTTATTCGTTTCGAGCATCAGAACTGCGAAAATTTTGAGTTTCTCAAGCGTTTCTTACTTCCAAACCGCCATATCTCGCGAACGGATTGACCAATCCGCAAAATTTCTGTTGCATCTGAAAGTAGAAACTCGCCCGATTACAACGGTATGCGTACTTTTCCCCTAGGCCGGTCTAGTTATTCGTTTCGAGCATCAGAACTGCGAAAATGTTGAGTTTCTCAAGCGTTTCTTACCTACAAACTGCCATATCTCGCGAACGGATTGACCAATCCGCAAAATTTCTGTTGCATCTGAAAGTAGAAACTCGCCCGATTACAACGGTATGCGTACTTTTCCCCTAGTCTGTTCTAGTTACTCGTTTCGAGCATCAGAACTGCGAAAATTTTGAGTTTCTCAACCGTTTCTTACTTCCAAACTGCCATATCTCGCGAACGGTTTGACCAATCCGCAAAATTTCTGTTGCATCTGAAAGTAGAAAGTCGCCCGATTACAACGGTATGCGTACTTTTCCCCTAGACCGCTCTAGTTATGCTTGTCGAGCATCAGAACTGCGAAAATTTTGAGTTTCTCAAGCGTTTCTTACCTCCAAACTGCCATATCTCGCGAACGGATTGACCAATCCGCAAAATTTCTGTTGCATCTGAAAGTAGAAAGTCGCCCGATTACAACGGTATGCGTACTTTTCCCCTAGAACGTTCTAGTTATGCTTGTCGAGCATCAGAACTGCGAAAATTTTGAGTTTCTCAAGCGTTTCTTACCTCCAAACTGCCATATCTCGCGAACGGATTGACCAATCCGTAAAATTTCTGTTGCATCTGAAAGTAGAAACTCGCCCGATTACAACGGTATGCGTACTTTTCCCCTAGGCCGTTCTATTTATTCGTTTCGAGCATCAGAACTGCGAAAATGTTGAGTTTCTCAAGCGTTCCTTACCTACAAAATGCCATATCTCGCGAACGGATTGACCAATCCGCAAAATTTCTGTTGCACCTGAAAGTAGAAATTCGCCCGATTACAACGGTGTGCGTACTTTTCCCCTAGTCCGTTCTAGTTATTCGTTTCGAGCATCAGAACTGCGAAAATTTTGAGTTTTTCAAGCGTTTCTTACTTCCAAATTGCCATACCTCGCGAACGGATTGAGCAATCCGCAAAATTTCTGTTGCATCTGAAGGTAGAAACTCGCCCGTTTACAACGGTATGCGTACTTTTCCCCTAGGCCGTTCTAGTTATTCGTTTCGAGCATCAGAACTGCGAAAATTTTGAGTTTCTCAAGCGTTTCTTACCTCCAAACTGCCATATCTCGCGAACGGATTGACCAATCCGCAAAATTTCTGTTGCATCTGAAAGTAGAAACTCGCCCGATTACAACGGTATGCCTACTTTTCCCCTAGGCCGTTCTAGTTATTCGTTTCGAGCATCAGAACTGCGAAAATGTTGAGTTTCTCAAGCGTTTCTTACCTACAAACTGCCATATCTCGCGAACGGATTGACCAATCCGCAAAATTTCTGTTGCATCTGAAAGTAGAAACACGCCCGATTACAACGGTATGCGTACTTTTCCCCTAGTCCGTTCTGGTTATTCGTTTCGAGCATCAGAACTGCGAAAATTTTGAGTTTCTCAAGCGTTTCTTACCTCCAAACTGCCATATCTCGCGAACGGATTGACTAATCCGCAAAATTTCTGTTGCATCTGAAAGTAGAAACTCACCCGATTACAACGGTATGCGTACTTTTCCCCTAGGCCGTTCTAGTTATTCGTTTCGAGCATCAGAACTGCGAAAATGTTGAGTTTCTCAAGCGTTCCTTACCTCCAAACTGCCATATCTCGCGAACGGATTGACCAATCCGCAAAATTTCTGTTGCATCTGAAAGTAGAATGTCGTCCGATTACAACGGTGTGCGTACTTTTCCCCTAGACCGGTCTAGTTATGCTTGTCGAGCATCAGAACTGCGAAAATTTTGAGTTTCTCAAGCGTTTCTTACCTCCAAACTGCCATATCTCGCGAACGGATTGACCAATCCGCAAAATTTCTGTTGCATCTGAAAGTAGAAACTCGCCCGATTACAACGGTATGCGTACTTTTCCCCTAGTCCGTTCTAGTTATTCGTTTCGAGCATCAGAACTGCGAAAATTTTGAGTTTTTCAAGCGTTTCTTACTTCCAAATTGCCATACCTCGCGAACGGGTTGAGCAATCCGCAAAATTTCTGTTGCATCTGAAGGTAGAAACTCGCCCGTTTACAACGGTATGCGTACTTTTCCCCTAGGCCGTTCTAGTTATGCTTGTCGAGCATCAGAACTGCGAAAATTTTGAGTTTCTCAAGCGTTTCTTACCTCCAAACTGCCATATCTCGCGAACGGATTGACCAATCCGCAAAATTTCTGTTGCATCTGAAAGTAGAATGTCGTCCGATTACAACGGTATGCGTACTTTTCCCCTAGACCGGTCTAGTTATGCTTGTCGAGCATCAGAACTGCGAAAATTTTGAGTTTCTCAAGCGTTTCTTACCTCCAAACTGCCATATCTCGCGAACGGATTGACTAATCCGCAAAATTTCTGTTGCATCTGAAAGTAGAAACTCGCCCGATTACAACGGTATGCGTCCTTTTCACCTAGGCCGTTCAAGTTATTCGTTTCGAGCATCAGAACTGCGAAAATTTTGAGTTTCTCAAGCGTTTCTTACCTCCAAACTGCCATATCTCGCGAACGGATTGACCAATCCGCAAAATTTCTGTTGCATCTGAAAGTAGAAACTCGCCCGATTACAACGGTATGCGTACTTTTCCCCTAGGCCGTTCTAGTTATTCGTTTCGAGCATCAGAACTGCGAAAATTTTGAGTTTTTCAAGCGTTTCTTACTTCCAAATTGCCATACCTCGCGAACGGATTGAGCAATCCGCAAAATTTCTGTTGCATCTGAAGGTAGAAACTCGCCCGTTTACAACGGTATGCGTACTTTTCCCCTAGGCCGTTCTAGTTATGCTTGTCGAGCATCAGAACTGCGAAAATTTTGAGTTTCTCAAGCGTTTCTTACCTCCAAACTGCCATATCTCGCGAACGGATTGACCAATCCGCAAAATTTCTGTTGCATCTGAAAGTAGAATGTCGTCCGATTACAACGGTATGCGTACTTTTCCCCTAGACCGGTCTAGTTATGCTTGTCGAGCATCAGAACTGCGAAAATTTTGAGTTTCTCAAGCGTTTCTTACCTCCAAACTGCCGTATCTCGCGAACGGATTGACTTATCCGCAAAATTTCTGTTGCATCTGAAAGTAGAAACTCACCCGATTACAACGGTATGCGTACTTTTCCCCTAGGCCGTTCTAGTTATTCGTTTCGAGCATCAGAACTGCGAAAATTTTGAGTTTCTCAAGCGTTTCTTACCTCCAAACTGCCATATCTCGCGAACGGATTGACCAATCCGCAAAATTTCTGTTGCATCTGAAAGTAGAAACTCGCCCGATTACAAAGGTATGCGTACTTTTCCCCTAGGCCGTTCTAGTTATTCGTTTCGAGCATCAGAACTGCGAAAATTTTGAGTTTCTCAAGCGTTTCTTACCTCCAAACTGCCATATCTCGCGAACGGATTGACCAATCCGCAAAATTTCTGTTGCATCTGAAAGTAGAAACTCGCCCGATTACAACGGTATGCGTACTTTTCCCCTAGTCCGTTCTAGTTATTCGTTTCGAGCATCAGAACTGCGAAAATTTTGAGTTTCTCAAGCGTTTCTTACCTCCAAACTGCCATATCTCGCGAACGGATTGACCAATCCGCAAAATTTCTGTTGCATCTGAAAGTAGAAACTCGCCCGATTACAACGGTATGCCTACTTTTCCCCTAGGCCGGTCTAGTTATTCGTTTCGAGCATCAGAACTGCGAAAATGTTGAGTTTCTCAAGCGTTTCTTACCTACAAACTGCCATATCTCGCGAACGGATTGACCAATCCGCAAAATTTCTGTTGCATCTGAAAGTAGAAACACGCCCGATTACAACGGTATGCGTACTTTTCCCCTAGTCCGTTCTGGTTATTCGTTTCGAGCATCAGAACTGCGAAAATTTTGAGTTTCTCAAGCGTTTCTTACCTCCAAACTGCCATATCTCGCGAACGGATTGACTAATCCGCAAAATTTCTGTTGCATCTGAAAGTAGAAACTCACCCGATTACAACAGTATGCGTACTTTTCCCCTAGTCCGTTCTAGTTATTCGTTTCGAGCATCAGAACTGCGAAAATTTTGAGTTTTTCAAGCGTTTCTTACTTCCAAATTGCCATACCTCGCGAACGGGTTGAGCAATCCGCAAAATTTCTGTTGCATCTGAAGGTAGAAACTCGCCCGTTTACAACGGTATGCGTACTTTTCCCCTAGGCCGTTCTAGTTATGCTTGTCGAGCATCAGAACTGCGAAAATTTTGAGTTTCTCAAGCGTTTCTTACCTCCAAACTGCCATATCTCGCGAACGGATTGACCAATCCGCAAAATTTCTGTTGCATCTGAAAGTAGAATGTCGTCCGATTACAACGGTATGCGTACTTTTCCCCTAGACCGGTCTAGTTATGCTTGTCGAGCATCAGAACTGCGAAAATTTTGAGTTTCTCAAGCGTTTCTTACCTCCAAACTGCCATATCTCGCGAACGGATTGACTAATCCGCAAAATTTCTGTTGCATCTGAAAGTAGAAACTCGCCCGATTACAACGGTATGCGTCCTTTTCACCTAGGCCGTTCAAGTTATTCGTTTCGAGCATCAGAACTGCGAAAATTTTGAGTTTCTCAAGCGTTTCTTACCTCCAAACTGCCATATCTCGCGAACGGATTGACCAATCCGCAAAATTTCTGTTGCATCTGAAAGTAGAAACTCGCCCGATTACAACGGTATGCGTACTTTTCCCCTAGGCCGTTCTAGTTATTCGTTTCGAGCATCAGAACTGCGAAAATTTTGAGTTTTTCAAGCGTTTCTTACTTCCAAATTGCCATACCTCGCGAACGGATTGAGCAATCCGCAAAATTTCTGTTGCATCTGAAGGTAGAAACTCGCCCGTTTACAACGGTATGCGTACTTTTCCCCTAGGCCGTTCTAGTTATGCTTGTCGAGCATCAGAACTGCGAAAATTTTGAGTTTCTCAAGCGTTTCTTACCTCCAAACTGCCATATCTCGCGAACGGATTGACCAATCCGCAAAATTTCTGTTGCATCTGAAAGTAGAATGTCGTCCGATTACAACGGTATGCGTACTTTTCCCCTAGACCGGTCTAGTTATGCTTGTCGAGCATCAGAACTGCGAAAATTTTGAGTTTCTCAAGCGTTTCTTACCTCCAAACTGCCGTATCTCGCGAACGGATTGACTTATCCGCAAAATTTCTGTTGCATCTGAAAGTAGAAACTCACCCGATTACAACGGTATGCGTACTTTTCCCCTAGGCCGTTCTAGTTATTCGTTTCGAGCATCAGAACTGCGAAAATTTTGAGTTTCTCAAGCGTTTCTTACCTCCAAACTGCCATATCTCGCGAACGGATTGACCAATCCGCAAAATTTCTGTTGCATCTGAAAGTAGAAACTCGCCCGATTACAAAGGTATGCGTACTTTTCCCCTAGGCCGTTCTAGTTATTCGTTTCGAGCATCAGAACTGCGAAAATTTTGAGTTTCTCAAGCGTTTCTTACCTCCAAACTGCCATATCTCGCGAACGGATTGACCAATCCGCAAAATTTCTGTTGCATCTGAAAGTAGAAACTCGCCCGATTACAACGGTATGCGTACTTTTCCCCTAGTCCGTTCTAGTTATTCGTTTCGAGCATCAGAACTGCGAAAATTTTGAGTTTCTCAAGCGTTTCTTACCTCCAAACTGCCATATCTCGCGAACGGATTGACCAATCCGCAAAATTTCTGTTGCATCTGAAAGTAGAAACTCGCCCGATTACAACGGTATGCCTACTTTTCCCCTAGGCCGGTCTAGTTATTCGTTTCGAGCATCAGAACTGCGAAAATGTTGAGTTTCTCAAGCGTTTCTTACCTACAAACTGCCATATCTCGCGAACGGATTGACCAATCCGCAAAATTTCTGTTGCATCTGAAAGTAGAAACACGCCCGATTACAACGGTATGCGTACTTTTCCCCTAGTCCGTTCTGGTTATTCGTTTCGAGCATCAGAACTGCGAAAATTTTGAGTTTCTCAAGCGTTTCTTACCTCCAAACTGCCATATCTCGCGAACGGATTGACTAATCCGCAAAATTTCTGTTGCATCTGAAAGTAGAAACTCACCCGATTACAACAGTATGCGTACTTTTCCCCTAGGCCGTTCTAGTTATTCGTTTCGAGCATCAGAACTGCGAAAATTTTGAGTTTCTCAAGCGTTTCTTACCTCCAAACTGCCATATCTCGCGAACGGATTGACCAATCCGCAAAATTTCTGTTGCATCTGAAAGTAGAAACTCGCCCGATTACAAAGGTATGCGTACTTTTCCCCTAGGCCGTTCTAGTTATTCGTTTCGAGCATCAGAACTGCGAAAATTTTGAGTTTCTCAAGCGTTTCTTACCTCCAAACTGCCATATCTCGCGAACGGATTGACCAATCCGCAAAATTTCTGTTGCATCTGAAAGTAGAAACTCGCCCGATTACAACGGTATGCGTACTTTTCCCCTAGTCCGTTCTAGTTATTCGTTTCGAGCATCAGAACTGCGAAAATTTTGAGTTTCTCAAGCGTTTCTTACATCCAAACTGCCATATCTCGCGAACGGATTGAGCAATCCGCAAAATTTCTGTTGCATCTGAAGGTAGAAACTCGCCCGATTACAACGGTATGCGTACTTTTCCCCTAGGCCGTTCTAGTTATTCGTTTCGAGCATCAGAACTGCGAAAATTTTGAGTTTCTCAAGCGTTTCTTACTTCCAAACCGCCATATCTCGCGAACGGATTGACCAATCCGCAAAATTTCTGTTGCATCTGAAAGTAGAAACTCGCCCGATTACAACGGTATGCGTACTTTTCCCCTAGGCCGTTCTAGTTATTCGTTTCGAGCATCAGAACTGCGAAAATGTTGAGTTTCTCAAGCGTTTCTTACCTACAAATTGCCATATCTCGCGAACGGATTGACCAATCCGCAAAATTTCTGTTGCATCTGAAAGTAGAAACTCGCCCGATTACAACGGTATGCGTACTTTTCCCCTAGGCCGTTCTAGTTATTCGTTTCGAGCATCAGAACTGCGAAAATTTTGAGTTTTTCAAGCGTTTCTTACTTCCAAATTTCCATTCCTCGCGAACGGATTGACCAATCCGCAAAATTTCTGTTGCATCTGAAAGTAGAAACTCGCCCGATTACAACGGTATGCGTACTTTTCCCCTAGGCCGTTCTAGTTATTCGTTTCGAGCATCAGAACTGCGAAAATGTTGAGTTTCTCAAGCGTTTCTTACCTACAAACTGCCATATCTCGCGAACGGATTGACCAATCCCCAAAATTTCTGTTGCATCTGAAAGTAGAAACTCGCCCGATTACAACGGTATGCGTACTTTTCCCGTAGGCCGTTGTAGTTATTCGTTTCGAGCATGAGAACTGCGAAAATTTTGTGTTTCTCAAGTGTTTCATACTTCCAAACTGCCATATCTCGCGAACGGATTGACCAATCCGCAAAATTTCTGTTGCATCTGAAAGTAGAAACCCGCCCGATTACAACGGTATGAGTACTTTTCCCCTAGGCCGTTCTAGTTATTCGTTTCGAGCATGAGAACTGCGAAAATTTTGGGTTTCTCAAGCGTTGCTTACCTCCAAACTGCCATATCTCGCGAACGGATTGACCAATCCGCAAAATTTCTGTTGCATCTGAAAGTAGAAACTCGCCCGATTACAACGGTATGCGTACTTTTCCCCTGGGCCGTTCTGGTTATTCGTTTCGAGTATCAGAACTGTGATAATTTTGAATTTCTCGACCGTTTCTTACCTCCAAACTGCCATATCTCGCGAACGGATTGACCAATCCGCAAAATTTCTGTTGCATCTGAAAGTAGAAACTCGCCCGATTACAACGGTATGCGTACTTTTCCCCTAGTCCGTTCTGGTTATTCGTTTCGAGCATCAGAACTGCGAAAATTTTGAGTTTCTCAAGCGTTTCTTACCTCCAAACTGCCATATCTCGCGAACGGATTGACTAATCCGCAAAATTTCTGTTGCATCTGAAAGTAGAAACTCACCCGATTACAACGGTATTCGTACTTTTCCCCTAGGCCGTTCTAGTTATTCGTTTCGAGCATCAGAACTGCGAAAATTTTGAGTTTCTCAAGCGTTTCTTACCTCCAAACTGCCATATCTCGCGAACGGATTGACCAATCCGCAAAATTTCTGTTGCATCTGAAAGTAGAAACTCGCCCGATTACAACGGTATGCGTACTTTTCCCCTAGGCCGTTCTAGTTATTCGTTTCGAGCATCAGAACTGCGAAAATTTTGAGTTTTTCAAGCGTTTCTTACTTCCAAATTGCCATACCTCGCGAACGGATTGAGCAATCCGCAAAATTTCTGTTGCATCTGAAGGTAGAAACTCGCCCGTTTACAACGGTATGCGTACTTTTCCCCTAGGCCGTTCTAGTTATGCTTGTCGAGCATCAGAACTGCGAAAATTTTGAGTTTCTCAAGCGTTTCTTACATCCAAACTGCCATATCTCGCGAACGGATTGACCAATCCGCAAAATTTCTGTTGCATCTGAAAGTAGAATGTCGTCCGATTACAACGGTATGCGTACTTTTCCTCTAGACCGGTCTAGTTATGCTTGTCGAGCATCAGAACTGCGAAAATTTTGAGTTTCTCAAGCGTTTCTTACCTCCAAACTGCCATATCTCGCGAACGGATTGACTAATCCGCAAAATTTCTGTTGCATCTGAAAGTAGAAACTCGCCCGATTACAACGGTGTGCGTACTTTTCCCCTAGGCCGTTCTAGTTATTCGTTTCGAGCATCAGAACTGCGAAAATTTTGAGTTTCTCAAGCGTTTCTTACCTCCAAACTGCCATATCTCGCGAACGGATTGACCAATCCGCAAAATTTCAGTTGCATCTGAAAGTAGAAACTCGCCCGATTACAACGGTATGCGTACTTTTCCCCTAGTCCGTCCTAGTTATTCGTTTCGAGCATCAGAACTGCGAAAATTTTGAGTTTCTCAAGCGTTTCTTACCTCCAAACTGCCATATCTCGCGAACGGATTGACCAATCCGCAAAATTTCTGTTGCATCTGAAAGTAGAAAGTCGCCCGATTACAACGGTATGCGTACTTTTCCCCTAGAACGTTCTAGTTATGCTTGTCGAGCATCAGAACTGCGAAAATTTTGAGTTTCTCAAGCGTTTCTTACCTCCAAACTGCCATATCTCGCGAACGGATTGACCAATCCGTAAAATTTCTGTTGCATCTGAAAGTAGAAACTCGCCCGATTACAACGGTATGCGTACTTTTCCCCTAGGCCGTTCTATTTATTCGTTTCGAGCATCAGAACTGCGAAAATGTTGAGTTTCTCAAGCGTTCCTTACCTACAAAATGCCATATCTCGCGAACGGATTGACCAATCCGCAAAATTTCTGTTGCACCTGAAAGTAGAAATTCGCCCGATTACAACGGTGTGCGTACTTTTCCCCTAGTCCGTTCTAGTTATTCGTTTCGAGCATCAGAACTGCGAAAATTTTGAGTTTTTCAAGCGTTTCTTACTTCCAAATTGCCATACCTCGCGAACGGATTGAGCAATCCGCAAAATTTCTGTTGCATCTGAAGGTAGAAACTCGCCCGTTTACAACGGTATGCGTACTTTTCCCCTAGGCCGTTCTAGTTATTCGTTTCGAGCATCAGAACTGCGAAAATTTTGAGTTTCTCAAGCGTTTCTTACCTCCAAACTGCCATATCTCGCGAACGGATTGACCAATCCGCAAAATTTCTGTTGCATCTGAAAGTAGAAACTCGCCCGATTACAACGGTATGCCTACTTTTCCCCTAGGCCGTTCTAGTTATTCGTTTCGAGCATCAGAACTGCGAAAATGTTGAGTTTCTCAAGCGTTTCTTACCTACAAACTGCCATATCTCGCGAACGGATTGACCAATCCGCAAAATTTCTGTTGCATCTGAAAGTAGAAACACGCCCGATTACAACGGTATGCGTACTTTTCCCCTAGTCCGTTCTGGTTATTCGTTTCGAGCATCAGAACTGCGAAAATTTTGAGTTTCTCAAGCGTTTCTTACCTCCAAACTGCCATATCTCGCGAACGGATTGACTAATCCGCAAAATTTCTGTTGCATCTGAAAGTAGAAACTCACCCGATTACAACGGTATGCGTACTTTTCCCCTAGGCCGTTCTAGTTATTCGTTTCGAGCATCAGAACTGCGAAAATGTTGAGTTTCTCAAGCGTTCCTTACCTCCAAACTGCCATATCTCGCGAACGGATTGACCAATCCGCAAAATTTCTGTTGCATCTGAAAGTAGAATGTCGTCCGATTACAACGGTGTGCGTACTTTTCCCCTAGACCGGTCTAGTTATGCTTGTCGAGCATCAGAACTGCGAAAATTTTGAGTTTCTCAAGCGTTTCTTACCTCCAAACTGCCATATCTCGCGAACGGATTGACCAATCCGCAAAATTTCTGTTGCATCTGAAAGTAGAAACTCGCCCGATTACAACGGTATGCGTACTTTTCCCCTAGTCCGTTCTAGTTATTCGTTTCGAGCATCAGAACTGCGAAAATTTTGAGTTTTTCAAGCGTTTCTTACTTCCAAATTGCCATACCTCGCGAACGGGTTGAGCAATCCGCAAAATTTCTGTTGCATCTGAAGGTAGAAACTCGCCCGTTTACAACGGTATGCGTACTTTTCCCCTAGGCCGTTCTAGTTATGCTTGTCGAGCATCAGAACTGCGAAAATTTTGAGTTTCTCAAGCGTTTCTTACCTCCAAACTGCCATATCTCGCGAACGGATTGACCAATCCGCAAAATTTCTGTTGCATCTGAAAGTAGAATGTCGTCCGATTACAACGGTATGCGTACTTTTCCCCTAGACCGGTCTAGTTATGCTTGTCGAGCATCAGAACTGCGAAAATTTTGAGTTTCTCAAGCGTTTCTTACCTCCAAACTGCCATATCTCGCGAACGGATTGACTAATCCGCAAAATTTCTGTTGCATCTGAAAGTAGAAACTCGCCCGATTACAACGGTATGCGTCCTTTTCACCTAGGCCGTTCAAGTTATTCGTTTCGAGCATCAGAACTGCGAAAATTTTGAGTTTCTCAAGCGTTTCTTACCTCCAAACTGCCATATCTCGCGAACGGATTGACCAATCCGCAAAATTTCTGTTGCATCTGAAAGTAGAAACTCGCCCGATTACAACGGTATGCGTACTTTTCCCCTAGGCCGTTCTAGTTATTCGTTTCGAGCATCAGAACTGCGAAAATTTTGAGTTTTTCAAGCGTTTCTTACTTCCAAATTGCCATACCTCGCGAACGGATTGAGCAATCCGCAAAATTTCTGTTGCATCTGAAGGTAGAAACTCGCCCGTTTACAACGGTATGCGTACTTTTCCCCTAGGCCGTTCTAGTTATGCTTGTCGAGCATCAGAACTGCGAAAATTTTGAGTTTCTCAAGCGTTTCTTACCTCCAAACTGCCATATCTCGCGAACGGATTGACCAATCCGCAAAATTTCTGTTGCATCTGAAAGTAGAATGTCGTCCGATTACAACGGTATGCGTACTTTTCCCCTAGACCGGTCTAGTTATGCTTGTCGAGCATCAGAACTGCGAAAATTTTGAGTTTCTCAAGCGTTTCTTACCTCCAAACTGCCGTATCTCGCGAACGGATTGACTTATCCGCAAAATTTCTGTTGCATCTGAAAGTAGAAACTCACCCGATTACAACGGTATGCGTACTTTTCCCCTAGGCCGTTCTAGTTATTCGTTTCGAGCATCAGAACTGCGAAAATTTTGAGTTTCTCAAGCGTTTCTTACCTCCAAACTGCCATATCTCGCGAACGGATTGACCAATCCGCAAAATTTCTGTTGCATCTGAAAGTAGAAACTCGCCCGATTACAAAGGTATGCGTACTTTTCCCCTAGGCCGTTCTAGTTATTCGTTTCGAGCATCAGAACTGCGAAAATTTTGAGTTTCTCAAGCGTTTCTTACCTCCAAACTGCCATATCTCGCGAACGGATTGACCAATCCGCAAAATTTCTGTTGCATCTGAAAGTAGAAACTCGCCCGATTACAACGGTATGCGTACTTTTCCCCTAGTCCGTTCTAGTTATTCGTTTCGAGCATCAGAACTGCGAAAATTTTGAGTTTCTCAAGCGTTTCTTACCTCCAAACTGCCATATCTCGCGAACGGATTGACCAATCCGCAAAATTTCTGTTGCATCTGAAAGTAGAAACTCGCCCGATTACAACGGTATGCCTACTTTTCCCCTAGGCCGGTCTAGTTATTCGTTTCGAGCATCAGAACTGCGAAAATGTTGAGTTTCTCAAGCGTTTCTTACCTACAAACTGCCATATCTCGCGAACGGATTGACCAATCCGCAAAATTTCTGTTGCATCTGAAAGTAGAAACTCGCCCGATTACAACGGTATGCCTACTTTTCCCCTAGGCCGGTCTAGTTATTCGTTTCGAGCATCAGAACTGCGAAAATGTTGAGTTTCTCAAGCGTTTCTTACCTACAAACTGCCATATCTCGCGAACGGATTGACCAATCCGCAAAATTTCTGTTGCATCTGAAAGTAGAAACACGCCCGATTACAACGGTATGCGTACTTTTCCCCTAGTCCGTTCTGGTTATTCGTTTCGAGCATCAGAACTGCGAAAATTTTGAGTTTCTCAAGCGTTTCTTACCTCCAAACTGCCATATCTCGCGAACGGATTGACTAATCCGCAAAATTTCTGTTGCATCTGAAAGTAGAAACTCACCCGATTACAACAGTATGCGTACTTTTCCCCTAGTCCGTTCTAGTTATTCGTTTCGAGCATCAGAACTGCGAAAATTTTGAGTTTTTCAAGCGTTTCTTACTTCCAAATTGCCATACCTCGCGAACGGGTTGAGCAATCCGCAAAATTTCTGTTGCATCTGAAGGTAGAAACTCGCCCGTTTACAACGGTATGCGTACTTTTCCCCTAGGCCGTTCTAGTTATGCTTGTCGAGCATCAGAACTGCGAAAATTTTGAGTTTCTCAAGCGTTTCTTACCTCCAAACTGCCATATCTCGCGAACGGATTGACCAATCCGCAAAATTTCTGTTGCATCTGAAAGTAGAATGTCGTCCGATTACAACGGTATGCGTACTTTTCCCCTAGACCGGTCTAGTTATGCTTGTCGAGCATCAGAACTGCGAAAATTTTGAGTTTCTCAAGCGTTTCTTACCTCCAAACTGCCATATCTCGCGAACGGATTGACTAATCCGCAAAATTTCTGTTGCATCTGAAAGTAGAAACTCGCCCGATTACAACGGTATGCGTCCTTTTCACCTAGGCCGTTCAAGTTATTCGTTTCGAGCATCAGAACTGCGAAAATTTTGAGTTTCTCAAGCGTTTCTTACCTCCAAACTGCCATATCTCGCGAACGGATTGACCAATCCGCAAAATTTCTGTTGCATCTGAAAGTAGAAACTCGCCCGATTACAACGGTATGCGTACTTTTCCCCTAGGCCGTTCTAGTTATTCGTTTCGAGCATCAGAACTGCGAAAATTTTGAGTTTTTCAAGCGTTTCTTACTTCCAAATTGCCATACCTCGCGAACGGATTGAGCAATCCGCAAAATTTCTGTTGCATCTGAAGGTAGAAACTCGCCCGTTTACAACGGTATGCGTACTTTTCCCCTAGGCCGTTCTAGTTATGCTTGTCGAGCATCAGAACTGCGAAAATTTTGAGTTTCTCAAGCGTTTCTTACCTCCAAACTGCCATATCTCGCGAACGGATTGACCAATCCGCAAAATTTCTGTTGCATCTGAAAGTAGAATGTCGTCCGATTACAACGGTATGCGTACTTTTCCCCTAGACCGGTCTAGTTATGCTTGTCGAGCATCAGAACTGCGAAAATTTTGAGTTTCTCAAGCGTTTCTTACCTCCAAACTGCCGTATCTCGCGAACGGATTGACTTATCCGCAAAATTTCTGTTGCATCTGAAAGTAGAAACTCACCCGATTACAACGGTATGCGTACTTTTCCCCTAGGCCGTTCTAGTTATTCGTTTCGAGCATCAGAACTGCGAAAATTTTGAGTTTCTCAAGCGTTTCTTACCTCCAAACTGCCATATCTCGCGAACGGATTGACCAATCCGCAAAATTTCTGTTGCATCTGAAAGTAGAAACTCGCCCGATTACAAAGGTATGCGTACTTTTCCCCTAGGCCGTTCTAGTTATTCGTTTCGAGCATCAGAACTGCGAAAATTTTGAGTTTCTCAAGCGTTTCTTACCTCCAAACTGCCATATCTCGCGAACGGATTGACCAATCCGCAAAATTTCTGTTGCATCTGAAAGTAGAAACTCGCCCGATTACAACGGTATGCGTACTTTTCCCCTAGTCCGTTCTAGTTATTCGTTTCGAGCATCAGAACTGCGAAAATTTTGAGTTTCTCAAGCGTTTCTTACCTCCAAACTGCCATATCTCGCGAACGGATTGACCAATCCGCAAAATTTCTGTTGCATCTGAAAGTAGAAACTCGCCCGATTACAACGGTATGCCTACTTTTCCCCTAGGCCGGTCTAGTTATTCGTTTCGAGCATCAGAACTGCGAAAATGTTGAGTTTCTCAAGCGTTTCTTACCTACAAACTGCCATATCTCGCGAACGGATTGACCAATCCGCAAAATTTCTGTTGCATCTGAAAGTAGAAACACGCCCGATTACAACGGTATGCGTACTTTTCCCCTAGTCCGTTCTGGTTATTCGTTTCGAGCATCAGAACTGCGAAAATTTTGAGTTTCTCAAGCGTTTCTTACCTCCAAACTGCCATATCTCGCGAACGGATTGACTAATCCGCAAAATTTCTGTTGCATCTGAAAGTAGAAACTCACCCGATTACAACAGTATGCGTACTTTTCCCCTAGGCCGTTCTAGTTATTCGTTTCGAGCATCAGAACTGCGAAAATTTTGAGTTTCTCAAGCGTTTCTTACCTCCAAACTGCCATATCTCGCGAACGGATTGACCAATCCGCAAAATTTCTGTTGCATCTGAAAGTAGAAACTCGCCCGATTACAAAGGTATGCGTACTTTTCCCCTAGGCCGTTCTAGTTATTCGTTTCGAGCATCAGAACTGCGAAAATTTTGAGTTTCTCAAGCGTTTCTTACCTCCAAACTGCCATATCTCGCGAACGGATTGACCAATCCGCAAAATTTCTGTTGCATCTGAAAGTAGAAACTCGCCCGATTACAACGGTATGCGTACTTTTCCCCTAGTCCGTTCTAGTTATTCGTTTCGAGCATCAGAACTGCGAAAATTTTGAGTTTCTCAAGCGTTTCTTACATCCAAACTGCCATATCTCGCGAACGGATTGAGCAATCCGCAAAATTTCTGTTGCATCTGAAGGTAGAAACTCGCCCGTTTACAACGGTATGCGTACTTTTCCCCTAGGCCGTTCTAGTTATTCGTTTCGAGCATCAGAACTGCGAAAATTTTGAGTTTCTCAAGCGTTTCTTACTTCCAAACCGCCATATCTCGCGAACGGATTGACCAATCCGCAAAATTTCTGTTGCATCTGAAAGTAGAAACTCGCCCGATTACAACGGTATGCGTACTTTTCCCCTAGGCCGTTCTAGTTATTCGTTTCGAGCATCAGAACTGCGAAAATGTTGAGTTTCTCAAGCGTTTCTTACCTACAAATTGCCATATCTCGCGAACGGATTGACCAATCCGCAAAATTTCTGTTGCATCTGAAAGTAGAAACTCGCCCGATTACAACGGTATGCGTACTTTTCCCCTAGGCCGTTCTAGTTATTCGTTTCGAGCATCAGAACTGCGAAAATTTTGAGTTTTTCAAGCGTTTCTTACTTCCAAATTTCCATTCCTCGCGAACGGATTGACCAATCCGCAAAATTTCTGTTGCATCTGAAAGTAGAAACTCGCCCGATTACAACGGTATGCGTACTTTTCCCCTAGGCCGTTCTAGTTATTCGTTTCGAGCATCAGAACTGCGAAAATGTTGAGTTTCTCAAGCGTTTCTTACCTACAAACTGCCATATCTCGCGAACGGATTGACCAATCCCCAAAATTTCTGTTGCATCTGAAAGTAGAAACTCGCCCGATTACAACGGTATGCGTACTTTTCCCGTAGGCCGTTGTAGTTATTCGTTTCGAGCATGAGAACTGCGAAAATTTTGTGTTTCTCAAGTGTTTCATACTTCCAAACTGCCATATCTCGCGAACGGATTGACCAATCCGCAAAATTTCTGTTGCATCTGAAAGTAGAAACCCGCCCGATTACAACGGTATGAGTACTTTTCCCCTAGGCCGTTCTAGTTATTCGTTTCGAGCATGAGAACTGCGAAAATTTTGGGTTTCTCAAGCGTTGCTTACCTCCAAACTGCCATATCTCGCGAACGGATTGACCAATCCGCAAAATTTCTGTTGCATCTGAAAGTAGAAACTCGCCCGATTACAACGGTATGCGTACTTTTCCCCTGGGCCGTTCTGGTTATTCGTTTCGAGTATCAGAACTGTGATAATTTTGAATTTCTCGACCGTTTCTTACCTCCAAACTGCCATATCTCGCGAACGGATTGACCAATCCGCAAAATTTCTGTTGCATCTGAAAGTAGAAACTCGCCCGATTACAACGGTATGCGTACTTTTCCCCTAGTCCGTTCTAGTTATTCGTTTCGAGCATCAGAACTGCGAAAATTTTGAGTTTTTCAAGCGTTTCTTACTTCCAAATTGCCATACCTCGCGAACGGATTGAGCAATCCGCAAAATTTCTGTTGCATCTGAAGGTAGAAACTCGCCCGTTTACAACGGTATGCGTACTTTTCCCCTAGGCCGTTCTAGTTATTCGTTTCGAGCATCAGAACTGCGAAAATTTTGAGTTTCTCAAGCGTTTCTTACTTCCAAACCGCCATATCTCGCGAACGGATTGACCAATCCGCAAAATTTCTGTTGCATCTGAAAGTAGAAACTCGCCCGATTACAACGGTATGCGTACTTTTCCCCTAGGCCGTTCTAGTTAATCGTTTCGAGCATCAGAACTGCGAAAATTTTGAGTTTCTCAAGCGTTTCTTACCTCCAAACTGCCATATCTCGCGAACGGATTGACCAATCCGCAAAATTTCTGTTGCATCTGAAAGTAGAAACTCGCCCGATTACAACGGTATGCGTACTTTTCCCCTAGGCCGTTCTAGTTATTCGTTTCGAGCATCAGAACTGCGAAAATTTTGAGTTTCTCAAGCGTTTCTTACTTCCAAACCGCCATATCTCGCGAACGGATTGACCAATCCGCAAAATTTCTGTTGCATCTGAAAGTAGAAACTCGCCCGATTACAACGGTATGCGTACTTTTCCCCTAGGCCGTTCTAGTTAATCGTTTCGAGCATCAGAACTGCGAAAATTTTGAGATTCTCAAGCGTTTCTTACTTCCAAACCGCCATATCTCGCGAACGGATTGACCAATCCGCAAAATTTCTGTTGCATCTGAAAGTAGAAACTCGCCCGATTACAACGGTATGCGTACTTTTCCCCTAGCCCGTTCTAGTTAATCGTTTCGAGCATCAGAACTGAGAAAATTTTGAGTTTCTCAA
Organism: Ptiloglossa arizonensis; assembly: GCF_051014685.1. Classification (NCBI taxonomy): domain Eukaryota; kingdom Metazoa; phylum Arthropoda; class Insecta; order Hymenoptera; family Colletidae; genus Ptiloglossa; species Ptiloglossa arizonensis. The sequence continues at coordinate 114,352 of NW_027478871.1, forward strand.
GCGTTTCTTACATCCAAACTGCCATATTTCGCGAACGGATTGACCAATCCGCAAAATTTCTGATGCATCTGAAAGTAGAAACTCGCCAGATTACAACGGTATGCGTACTTTTCCCCTAGGCCGTTCTGGTTATTCGTTTCGAGCATCAGAACTGTGTAAATTTTGAGTTTCTCAACCGTTTCATACCTCCAAACTGCCGTATCTCGCGAACGGATTGACCAATCCGCAAAATTTCTGTTGCATCTGAAAGTAGAAAGTCGCCCGATTACAACGGTATGCGTACTTTTCCCCTAGAACGTTCTAGTTATGCTTGTCGAGCATCAGAACTGCGAAAATTTTGAGTTTCTCAAGCGTTTCTTACCTCCAAACTGCCATATCTCGCGAACGGATTGACCAATCCGCAAAATTTCTGTTGCATCTGAAAGTAGAAACTCGCCCGATTACAACGGTATGCGTACTTTTCCCCTAGTCCGTTCTAGTTATTCGTTTCGAGCATCAGAACTGCGAAAATTTTGAGTTTTTCAAGCGTTTCTTACTTCCAAATTTCCATTCCTCGCGAACGGATTGACCAATCCGCAAAATTTCTGTTGCATCTGAAAGTAGAAACTCGCCCGATTACAACGGTATGCGTACTTTTCCCCTAGGCCGTTCTAGTTATTCGTTTCGAGCATCAGAACTGCGAAAATGTTGAGTTTCTCAAGCGTTTCTTACCTACAAACTGCCATATCTCGCGAACGGATTGACCAATCCCCAAAATTTCTGTTGCATCTGAAAGTAGAAACTCGCCCGATTACAACGGTATGCGTACTTTTCCCCTAGGCCGTTCTAGTTATGCTTGTCGAGCATCAGAACTGCGAAAATTTTGAGTTTTTCAAGCGTTTCTTACTTCCAAATTGCCATACCTCGCGAACGGATTGAGCAATCCGCAAAATTTCTGTTGCATCTGAAGGTAGAAACTCGCCCGTTTACAACGGTATGCGTACTTTTCCCCTAGGCCGTTCTAGTTATGCTTGTCGAGCATCAGAACTGCGAAAATTTTGAGTTTCTCAAGCGTTTCTTACATCCAAACTGCCATATCTCGCGAACGGATTGACCAATCCGCAAAATTTCTGTTGCATCTGAAAGTAGAATGTCGTCCGATTACAACGGTATGCGTACTTTTCCTCTAGACCGGTCTAGTTATGCTTGTCGAGCATCAGAACTGCGAAAATTTTGAGTTTCTCAAGCGTTTCTTACCTCCAAACTGCCATATCTCGCGAACGGATTGACTAATCCGCAAAATTTCTGTTGCATCTGAAAGTAGAAACTCGCCCGATTACAACGGTGTGCGTACTTTTCCCCTAGGCCGTTCTAGTTATTCGTTTCGAGCATCAGAACTGCGAAAATTTTGAGTTTCTCAAGCGTTTCTTACCTCCAAACTGCCATATCTCGCGAACGGATTGACCAATCCGCAAAATTTCAGTTGCATCTGAAAGTAGAAACTCGCCCGATTACAACGGTATGCGTACTTTTCCCCTAGTCCGTTCTAGTTATTCGTTTCGAGCATCAGAACTGCGAAAATTTTGAGTTTCTCAAGCGTTTCTTACCTCCAAACTGCCATATCTCGCGAACGGATTGACCAATCCGCAAAATTTCTGTTGCATCTGAAAGTAGAAACTCGCCCGATTACAACGGTATGCGTACTTTTCCCCTAGTCCGTTCTAGTTATTCGTTTCGAGCATCAGAACTGCGAAAATTTTGAGTTTTTCAAGCGTTTCTTACTTCCAAATTGCCATACCTCGCGAACGGATTGAGCAATCCGCAAAATTTCTGTTGCATCTGAAGGTAGAAACTCGCCCGTTTACAACGGTATGCGTACTTTTCCCCTAGGCCGTTCTAGTTATTCGTTTCGAGCATCAGAACTGCGAAAATTTTGAGTTTCTCAAGCGTTTCTTACTTCCAAATCGCCATATCTCGCGAACGGATTGACCAATCCGCAAAATTTCTGTTGCATCTGAAAGTAGAAACTCGCCCGATTACAACGGTATGCGTACTTTTCCCCTAGGCCGTTCTAGTTAATCGTTTCGAGCATCAGAACTGCGAAAATTTTGAGTTTCTCAAGCGTTTCTTACCTCCAAACTGCCATATCTCGCGAACGGATTGACCAATCCGCAAAATTTCTGTTGCATCTGAAAGTAGAAACTCGCCCGATTACAACGGTATGCGTACTTTTCCCCTAGGCCGTTCTAGTTATTCGTTTCGAGCATCAGAACTGCGAAAATTTTGAGTTTCTCAAGCGTTTCTTACTTCCAAACCGCCATATCTCGCGAACGGATTGACCAATCCGCAAAATTTCTGTTGCATCTGAAAGTAGAAACTCGCCCGATTACAACGGTATGCGTACTTTTCCCCTAGGCCGTTCTAGTTAATCGTTTCGAGCATCAGAACTGCGAAAATTTTGAGATTCTCAAGCGTTTCTTACTTCCAAACCGCCATATCTCGCGAACGGATTGACCAATCCGCAAAATTTCTGTTGCATCTGAAAGTAGAAACTCGCCCGATTACAACGGTATGCGTACTTTTCCCCTAGCCCGTTCTAGTTAATCGTTTCGAGCATCAGAACTGAGAAAATTTTGAGTTTCTCAAGCGTTTCTTACATCCAAACTGCCATATTTCGCGAACGGATTGACCAATCCGCAAAATTTCTGATGCATCTGAAAGTAGAAACTCGCCAGATTACAACGGTATGCGTACTTTTCCCCTAGGCCGTTCTGGTTATTCGTTTCGAGCATCAGAACTGTGTAAATTTTGAGTTTCTCAACCGTTTCATACCTCCAAACTGCCGTATCTCGCGAACGGATTGACCAATCCGCAAAATTTCTGTTGCATCTGAAAGTAGAAAGTCGCCCGATTACAACGGTATGCGTACTTTTCCCCTAGAACGTTCTAGTTATGCTTGTCGAGCATCAGAACTGCGAAAATTTTGAGTTTCTCAAGCGTTTCTTACCTCCAAACTGCCATATCTCGCGAACGGATTGACCAATCCGCAAAATTTCTGTTGCATCTGAAAGTAGAAACTCGCCCGATTACAACGGTATGCGTACTTTTCCCCTAGTCCGTTCTAGTTATTCGTTTCGAGCATCAGAACTGCGAAAATTTTGAGTTTTTCAAGCGTTTCTTACTTCCAAATTTCCATTCCTCGCGAACGGATTGACCAATCCGCAAAATTTCTGTTGCATCTGAAAGTAGAAACTCGCCCGATTACAACGGTATGCGTACTTTTCCCCTAGGCCGTTCTAGTTATTCGTTTCGAGCATCAGAACTGCGAAAATGTTGAGTTTCTCAAGCGTTTCTTACCTACAAACTGCCATATCTCGCGAACGGATTGACCAATCCCCAAAATTTCTGTTGCATCTGAAAGTAGAAACTCGCCCGATTACAACGGTATGCGTACTTTTCCCGTAGGCCGTTGTAGTTATTCGTTTCGAGCATGAGAACTGCGAAAATTTTGTGTTTCTCAAGTGTTTCATACTTCCAAACTGCCATATCTCGCGAACGGATTGACCAATCCGCAAAATTTCTGTTGCATCTGAAAGTAGAAACCCGCCCGATTACAACGGTATGAGTACTTTTCCCCTAGGCCGTTCTAGTTATTCGTTTCGAGCATGAGAACTGCGAAAATTTTGGGTTTCTCAAGCGTTGCTTACCTCCAAACTGCCATATCTCGCGAACGGATTGACCAATCCGCAAAATTTCTGTTGCATCTGAAAGTAGAAACTCGCCCGATTACAACGGTATGCGTACTTTTCCCCTGGGCCGTTCTGGTTATTCGTTTCGAGTATCAGAACTGTGATAATTTTGAATTTCTCGACCGTTTCTTACCTCCAAACTGCCATATCTCGCGAACGGATTGACCAATCCGCAAAATTTCTGTTGCATCTGAAAGTAGAAACTCGCCCGATTACAACGGTATGCGTACTTTTCCCCTAGTCCGTTCTGGTTATTCGTTTCGAGCATCAGAACTGCGAAAATTTTGAGTTTCTCAAGCGTTTCTTACCTCCAAACTGCCATATCTCGCGAACGGATTGACTAATCCGCAAAATTTCTGTTGCATCTGAAAGCAGAAACTCACCCGATTACAACGGTATTCGTACATTTCCCCTAGGCCGTTCTAGTTATTCGTTTCGAGCATCAGAACTGCGAAAATTTTGAGTTTCTCAAGCGTTTCTTACCTCCAAACTGCCATATCTCGCGAACGGATTGACCAATCCGCAAAATTTCTGTTGCATCTGAAAGTAGAAACTCGCCCGATTACAACGGTATGCGTACTTTTCCCCTAGGCCGTTCTAGTTATTCGTTTCAAGCATCAGAACTGCGAAAATTTTGAGTTTTTCAAGCGTTTCTTACTTCCAAATTGCCATACCTCGCGAACGGATTGAGCAATCCGCAAAATTTCTGTTGCATCTGAAGGTAGAAACTCGCCCGTTTACAACGGTATGCGTACTTTTCCCCTAGGCCGTTCTAGTTATGCTTGTCGAGCATCAGAACTGCGAAAATTTTGAGTTTCTCAAGCGTTTCTTACATCCAAACTGCCATATCTCGCGAACGGATTGACCAATCCGCAAAATTTCTGTTGCATCTGAAAGTAGAATGTCGTCCGATTACAACGGTATGCGTACTTTTCCTCTAGACCGGTCTAGTTATGCTTGGCGAGCATCAGAACTGCGAAAATTTTGAGTTTCTCAAGCGTTTCTTACCTCCAAACTGCCATATCTCGCGAACGGATTGACTAATCCGCAAAATTTCTGTTGCATCTGAAAGTAGAAACTCGCCCGATTACAACGGTGTGCGTACTTTTCCCCTAGGCCGTTCTAGTTATTCGTTTCGAGCATCAGAACTGCGAAAATTTTGAGTTTCTCAAGCGTTTCTTACCTCCAAACTGCCATATCTCGCGAACGGATTGACCAATCCGCAAAATTTCAGTTGCATCTGAAAGTAGAAACTCGCCCGATTACAACGGTATGCGTACTTTTCCCCTAGTCCGTTCTAGTTATTCGTTTCGAGCATCAGAACTGCGAAAATTTTGAGTTTCTCAAGCGTTTCTTACCTCCAAACTGCCATATCTCGCGAACGGATTGACCAATCCGCAAAATTTCTGTTGCATCTGAAAGTAGAAACTCGCCCGATTACAACGGTATGCGTACTTTTCCCCTAGTCCGTTCTAGTTATTCGTTTCGAGCATCAGAACTGCGAAAATTTTGAGTTTTTCAAGCGTTTCTTACTTCCAAATTGCCATACCTCGCGAACGGATTGAGCAATCCGCAAAATTTCTGTTGCATCTGAAGGTAGAAACTCGCCCGTTTACAACGGTATGCGTACTTTTCCCCTAGGCCGTTCTAGTTATTCGTTTCGAGCATCAGAACTGCGAAAATTTTGAGTTTCTCAAGTGTTTCATACTTCCAAACTGCCATATCTCGCGAACGGATTGACCAATCCGCAAAATTTCTGTTGCATCTGAAAGTAGAAACCCGCCCGATTACAACGGTATGCGTACTTTTCCCCTAGGCCGTTCTAGTTATTCGTTTCGAGCATCAGAACTGCGAAAATGTTGAGTTTCTCAAGCGTTTCTTACCTACAAACTGCCATATCTCGCGAACGGATTGACCAATCCCCAAAATTTCTGTTGCATCTGAAAGTAGAAACTCGCCCGATTACAACGGTATGCGTACTTTTCCCGTAGGCCGTTGTAGTTATTCGTTTCGAGCATGAGAACTGCGAAAATTTTGTGTTTCTCAAGTGTTTCATACTTCCAAACTGCCATATCTCGCGAACGGATTGACCAATCCGCAAAATTTCTGTTGCATCTGAAAGTAGAAACCCGCCCGATTACAACGGTATGAGTACTTTTCCCCTAGGCCGTTCTAGTTATTCGTTTCGAGCATGAGAACTGCGAAAATTTTGGGTTTCTCAAGCGTTGCTTACCTCCAAACTGCCATATCTCGCGAACGGATTGACCAATCCGCAAAATTTCTGTTGCATCTGAAAGTAGAAACTCGCCCGATTACAACGGTATGCGTACTTTTCCCCTGGGCCGTTCTGGTTATTCGTTTCGAGTATCAGAACTGTGATAATTTTGAATTTCTCGACCGTTTCTTACCTCCAAACTGCCATATCTCGCGAACGGATTGACCAATCCGCAAAATTTCTGTTGCATCTGAAAGTAGAAACTCGCCCGATTACAACGGTATGCGTACTTTTCCCCTAGTCCGTTCTGGTTATTCGTTTCGAGCATCAGAACTGCGAAAATTTTGAGTTTCTCAAGCGTTTCTTACATCCAAACTGCCATATTTCGCGAACGGATTGACCAATCCGCAAAATTTCTGATGCATCTGAAAGTAGAAACTCGCCAGATTACAACGGTATGCGTACTTTTCCCTAGGCCGTTCTAGTTATTCGTTTCGAGCATCAGAACTGCGAAAATTTTGAGTTTCTCAAGCGTTTCTTACCTCCAAACTGCCATATCTCGCGAACGGATTGACCAATCCGCAAAATTTCTGTTGCATCTGAAAGTAGAAACTCGCCCGATTACAACGGTATGCGTACTTTTCCCCTAGGCCGTTCTAGTTATTCGTTTCAAGCATCAGAACTGCGAAAATTTTGAGTTTTTCAAGCGTTTCTTACTTCCAAATTGCCATACCTCGCGAACGGATTGAGCAATCCGCAAAATTTCTGTTGCATCTGAAGGTAGAAACTCGCCCGTTTACAACGGTATGCGTACTTTTCCCCTAGGCCGTTCTAGTTATGCTTGTCGAGCATCAGAACTGCGAAAATTTGAGTTTCTCAAGCGTTTCTTACATCCAAACTGCCATATCTCGCGAACGGATTGACCAATCCGCAAAATTTCTGTTGCATCTGAAAGTAGAATGTCGTCCGATTACAACGGTATGCGTACTTTTCCTCTAGACCGGTCTAGTAATGCTTGTCGAGCATCAGAACTGCGAAAATTTTGAGTTTCTCAAGCGTTTCTTACCTCCAAACTGCCATATCTCGCGAACGGATTGACTAATCCGCAAAATTTCTGTTGCATCTGAAAGTAGAAACTCGCCCGATTACAACGGTGTGCGTACTTTTCCCCTAGGCCGTTCTAGTTATTCGTTTCGAGCATCAGAACTGCGAAAATTTTGAGTTTCTCAAGCGTTTCTTACCTCCAAACTGCCATATCTCGCGAACGGATTGACCAATCCGCAAAATTTCAGTTGCATCTGAAAGTAGAAACTCGCCCGATTACAACGGTATGCGTACTTTTCCCCTAGTCCGTTCTAGTTATTCGTTTCGAGCATCAGAACTGCGAAAATTTTGAGTTTCTCAAGCGTTTCTTACCTCCAAACTGCCATATCTCGCGAACGGATTGACCAATCCGCAAAATTTCTGTTGCATCTGAAAGTAGAAACTCGCCCGATTACAACGGTATGCGTACTTTTCCCCTAGTCCGTTCTAGTTATTCGTTTCGAGCATCAGAACTGCGAAAATTTTGAGTTTTTCAAGCGTTCCTTACTTCCAAATTGCCATACCTCGCGAACGGATTGAGCAATCCGCAAAATTTCTGTTGCATCTGAAGGTAGAAACTCGCCCGTTTACAACGGTATGCGTACTTTTCCCCTAGGCCGTTCTAGTTATTCGTTTCGAGCATCAGAACTGCGAAAATTTTGAGTTTCTCAAGCGTTTCTTACTTCCAAACCGCCATATCTCGCGAACGGATTGACCAATCCGCAAAATTTCTGTTGCATCTGAAAGTAGAAACTCGCCCGATTACAACGGTATGCGTACTTTTCCCCTAGGCCGTTCTAGTTAATCGTTTCGAGCATCAGAACTGCGAAAATTTTGAGTTTCTCAAGCGTTTCTTACCTCCAAACTGCCATATCTCGCGAACGGATTGACCAATCCGCAAAATTTCTGTTGCATCTGAAAGTAGAAACTCGCCCGATTACAACGGTATGCGTACTTTTCCCCTAGGCCGTTCTAGTTATTCGTTTCGAGCATCAGAACTGCGAAAATTTTGAGTTTCTCAAGCGTTTCTTACTTCCAAACCGCCATATCTCGCGAACGGATTGACCAATCCGCAAAATTTCTGTTGCATCTGAAAGTAGAAACTCGCCCGATTACAACGGTATGCGTACTTTTCCCCTAGGCCGTTCTAGTTAATCGTTTCGAGCATCAGAACTGCGAAAATTTTGAGATTCTCAAGCGTTTCTTACTTCCAAACCGCCATATCTCGCGAACGGATTGACCAATCCGCAAAATTTCTGTTGCATCTGAAAGTAGAAACTCGCCCGATTACAACGGTATGCGTACTTTTCCCCTAGCCCGTTCTAGTTAATCGTTTCGAGCATCAGAACTGAGAAAATTTTGAGTTTCTCAAGCGTTTCTTACATCCAAACTGCCATATTTCGCGAACGGATTGACCAATCCGCAAAATTTCTGATGCATCTGAAAGTAGAAACTCGCCAGATTACAACGGTATGCGTACTTTTCCCCTAGGCCGTTCTGGTTATTCGGTTCGAGCATCAGAACTGTGTAAATTTTGAGTTTCTCAACCGTTTCATACCTCCAAACTGCCGTATCTCGCGAACGGATTGACCAATCCGCAAAATTTCTGTTGCATCTGAAAGTAGAAAGTCGCCCGATTACAACGGTATGCGTACTTTTCCCCTAGAACGTTCTAGTTATGCTTGTCGAGCATCAGAACTGCGAAAATTTTGAGTTTCTCAAGCGTTTCTTACCTCCAAACTGCCATATCTCGCGAACGGATTGACCAATCCGCAAAATTTCTGTTGCATCTGAAAGTAGAAACTCGCCCGATTACAACGGTATGCGTACTTTTCCCCTAGTCCGTTCTAGTTATTCGTTTCGAGCATCAGAACTGCGAAAATTTTGAGTTTTTCAAGCGTTTCTTACTTCCAAATTTCCATACCTCGCGAACGGATTGAGCAATCCGCAAAATTTCTGTTGCATCTGAAGGTAGAAACTCGCCCGTTTACAACGGTATGCGTACTTTTCCCCTAGGCCGTTCTAGTTATTCGTTTCGAGCATCAGAACTGCGAAAATTTTGGTTTCTCAAGCGTTTCTTACTTCCAAACCGCCATATCTCGCGAACGGATTGACCAATCCGCAAAATTTCTGTTGCATCTGAAAGTAGAAACTCGCCCGATTACAACGGTATGCGTACTTTTCCCCTAGGCCGTTCTAGTTAATCGTTTCGAGCATCAGAACTGCGAAAATTTTGAGTTTCTCAAGCGTTTCTTACCTCCAAACTGCCATATCTCGCGAACGGATTGACCAATCCGCAAAATTTCTGTTGCATCTGAAAGTAGAAACGCGCCCGATTACAACGGTATGCGTACTTTTCCCCTAGGCCGTTCTAGTTATTCGTTTCGAGCATCAGAACTGCGAAAATTTTGAGTTTCTCAAGCGTTTCTTACTTCCAAACCGCCATATCTCGCGAACGGATTGACAATCCGCAAAATTTCTGTTGCATCTGAAAGTAGAAACTCGCCCGATTACAACGGTATGCGTACTTTTCCCCTAGCCCGTTCTAGTTAATCGTTTCGAGCATCAGAACTGAGAAAATTTTGAGTTTCTCAAGCGTTTCTTACATCCAAACTGCCATATTTCGCGAACGGATTGACCAATCCGCAAAATTTCTGATGCATCTGAAAGTAGAAACTCGCCAAATTACAACGGTATGCGTACTTTTCCCCTAGGCCGTTCTGGTTATTCGTTTCGAGCATCAGAACTGTGTAAATTTTGAGTTTCTCAACCGTTTCTTACCTCCAAACTGCCGTATCTCGCGAACGGATTGACCAATCCGCAAAATTTCTGTTGCATCTGAAAGTAGAAAGTCGCCCGATTACAACGGTATGCGTACTTTTCCCCTAGTCCGTTCTAGTTATTCGTTTCGAGCATCAGAACTGCGAAAATTTTGAGTTTTTCAAGCGTTTCTTACTTCCAAATTTCCATACCTCGCGAACGGATTGAGCAATCCGCAAAATTTCTGTTGCATCTGAAGGTAGAAACTCGCCCGTTTACAACGGTATGCGTACTTTTCCCCTAGGCCGTTCTAGTTATTCGTTTCGAGCATCAGAACTGCGAAAATTTTGAGTTTCTCAAGCGTTTCTTACTTCCAAACCGCCATATCTCGCGAACGGATTGACCAATCCGCAAAATTTCTGTTGCATCTGAAAGTAGAAACTCGCCCGATTACAACGGTATGCGTACTTTTCCCCTAGGCCGTTCTAGTTAATCGTTTCGAGCATCAGAACTGCGAAAATTTTGAGTTTCTCAAGCGTTTCTTACCTCCAAACTGCCATATCTCGCGAACGGATTGACCAATCCGCAAAATTTCTGTTGCATCTGAAAGTAGAAACGCGCCCGATTACAACGGTATGCGTACTTTTCCCCTAGGCCGTTCTAGTTATTCGTTTCGAGCATCAGAACTGCGAAAATTTTGAGTTTCTCAAGCGTTTCTTACTTCCAAACCGCCATATCTCGCGAACGGATTGACCAATCCGCAAAATTTCTGTTGCATCTGAAAGTAGAAACTCGCCCGATTACAACGGTATGCGTACTTTTCCCCTAGGCCGTTCTAGTTAATCGTTTCGAGCATCAGAACTGCGAAAATTTTGAGATTCTCAAGCGTTTCTTACTTCCAAACCGCCATATCTCGCGAACGGATTGACCAATCCGCAAAATTTCTGTTGCATCTGAAAGTAGAAACTCGCCCGATTACAACGGTATGCGTACTTTTCCCCTAGCCCGTTCTAGTTAATCGTTTCGAGCATCAGAACTGAGAAAATTTTGAGTTTCTCAAGCGTTTCTTACATCCAAACTGCCATATTTCGCGAACGGATTGACCAATCCGCAAAATTTCTGATGCATCTGAAAGTAGAAACTCGCCAGATTACAACGGTATGCGTACTTTTCCCCTAGGCCGTTCTGGTTATTCGTTTCGAGCATCAGAACTGTGTAAATTTTGAGTTTCTCAACCGTTTCTTACCTCCAAACTGCCGTATCTCGCGAACGGATTGACCAATCCGCAAAATTTCTGTTGCATCTGAAAGTAGAAAGTCGCCCGATTACAACGGTATGCGTACTTTTCCCCTAGGCCGTTCTAGTTATTCGTTTCGAGCATCAGAACTGCGAAAATTTTGAGTTTCTCAAGCGTTTCTTACTTCCAAACCGCCATATCTCGCGAACGGATTGACCAATCCGCAAAATTTCTGTTGCATCTGAAAGTAGAAACTCGCCCGATTACAACGGTATGCGTACTTTTCCCCTAGGCCGTTCTAGTTAATCGTTTCGAGCATCAGAACTGCGAAAATTTTGAGTTTCTCAAGCGTTTCTTACCTCCAAACTGCCATATCTCGCGAACGGATTGACCAATCCGCAAAATTTCTGTTGCATCTGAAAGTAGAAACTCGCCCGATTACAACGGTATGCGTACTTTTCCCCTAGGCCGTTCTAGTTATTCGTTTCGAGCATCAGAACTGCGAAAATTTTGAGTTTCTCAAGCGTTTCTTACTTCCAAACCGCCATATCTCGCGAACGGATTGACCAATCCGCAAAATTTCTGTTGCATCTGAAAGTAGAAACTCGCCCGATTACAACGGTATGCGTACTTTTCCCCTAGGCCGTTCTAGTTAATCGTTTCGAGCATCAGAACTGCGAAAATTTTGAGATTCTCAAGCGTTTCTTACTTCCAAACCGCCATATCTCGCGAACGGATTGACCAATCCGCAAAATTTCTGTTGCATCTGAAAGTAGAAACTCGCCCGATTACAACGGTATGCGTACTTTTCCCCTAGCCCGTTCTAGTTAATCGTTTCGAGCATCAGAACTGAGAAAATTTTGAGTTTCTCAAGCGTTTCTTACATCCAAACTGCCATATTTCGCGAACGGATTGACCAATCCGCAAAATTTCTGATGCATCTGAAAGTAGAAACTCGCCAGATTACAACGGTATGCGTACTTTTCCCCTAGGCCGTTCTGGTTATTCGGTTCGAGCATCAGAACTGTGTAAATTTTGAGTTTCTCAACCGTTTCATACCTCCAAACTGCCGTATCTCGCGAACGGATTGACCAATCCGCAAAATTTCTGTTGCATCTGAAAGTAGAAAGTCGCCCGATTACAACGGTATGCGTACTTTTCCCCTAGAACGTTCTAGTTATGCTTGTCGAGCATCAGAACTGCGAAAATTTTGAGTTTCTCAAGCGTTTCTTACCTCCAAACTGCCATATCTCGCGAACGGATTGACCAATCCGCAAAATTTCTGTTGCATCTGAAAGTAGAAACTCGCCCGATTACAACGGTATGCGTACTTTTCCCCTAGTCCGTTCTAGTTATTCGTTTCGAGCATCAGAACTGCGAAAATTTTGAGTTTTTCAAGCGTTTCTTACTTCCAAATTTCCATACCTCGCGAACGGATTGAGCAATCCGCAAAATTTCTGTTGCATCTGAAGGTAGAAACTCGCCCGTTTACAACGGTATGCGTACTTTTCCCCTAGGCCGTTCTAGTTATTCGTTTCGAGCATCAGAACTGCGAAAATTTTGAGTTTCTCAAGCGTTTCTTACTTCCAAACCGCCATATCTCGCGAACGGATTGACCAATCCGCAAAATTTCTGTTGCATCTGAAAGTAGAAACTCGCCCGATTACAACGGTATGCGTACTTTTCCCCTAGGCCGTTCTAGTTAATCGTTTCGAGCATCAGAACTGCGAAAATTTTGAGTTTCTCAAGCGTTTCTTACCTCCAAACTGCCATATCTCGCGAACGGATTGACCAATCCGCAAAATTTCTGTTGCATCTGAAAGTAGAAACGCGCCCGATTACAACGGTATGCGTACTTTTCCCCTAGGCCGTTCTAGTTATTCGTTTCGAGCATCAGAACTGCGAAAATTTTGAGTTTCTCAAGCGTTTCTTACTTCCAAACCGCCATATCTCGCGAACGGATTGACCAATCCGCAAAATTTCTGTTGCATCTGAAAGTAGAAACTCGCCCGATTACAACGGTATGCGTACTTTTCCCCTAGGCCGTTCTAGTTAATCGTTTCGAGCATCAGAACTGCGAAAATTTTGAGATTCTCAAGCGTTTCTTACTTCCAAACCGCCATATCTCGCGAACGGATTGACCAATCCGCAAAATTTCTGTTGCATCTGAAAGTAGAAACTCGCCCGATTACAACGGTATGCGTACTTTTCCCCTAGCCCGTTCTAGTTAATCGTTTCGAGCATCAGAACTGAGAAAATTTTGAGTTTCTCAAGCGTTTCTTACATCCAAACTGCCATATTTCGCGAACGGATTGACCAATCCGCAAAATTTCTGATGCATCTGAAAGTAGAAACTCGCCAGATTACAACGGTATGCGTACTTTTCCCCTAGGCCGTTCTGGTTATTCGTTTCGAGCATCAGAACTGTGTAAATTTTGAGTTTCTCAACCGTTTCTTACCTCCAAACTGCCGTATCTCGCGAACGGATTGACCAATCCGCAAAATTTCTGTTGCATCTGAAAGTAGAAACTCGCCCGATTACAACGGTATGCGTACTTTTCCCCTAGGCCGTTCTAGTTATTCGTTTCAAGCATCAGAACTGCGAAAATTTTGAGTTTCTCAAGCGTTTCTTACTTCCAAACCGCCATATCTCGCGAACGGATTGACCAATCCGTAAAATTTCTGTTGCATCTGAAAGTAGAAACTCGCCCGATTACAACGGTATGCGTACTTTTCCCCTAGGCCGTTCTAGTTATTCGTTTCGAGCATCAGAACTGCGAAAATGTTGAGTTTCTCATGCGTTTCTTACCTACAAACTGCCATATCTCGCGAACGGATTGACCAATCCGCAAAATTTCTGTTGCATCTGAGAGTAGAAATTCGCCCGATAACAACGGTATGCGTACTTTTCCCCTAGACCGTTCTAGTTATGCTTGTGGAGCATCAGAACTGCGAAAATTTTGAGTTTCTCAAGCGTTTCTTACTTCCAAACTGCCACATCTCGCGAACGGATTGACCAATCCGCAAAATTTCTGTTGCATCTGAAAGTAGAAACTCGCCCGATTACAAAGGTAGGTGTAGTTTTCCCCTAGGCCGTTCTAGTTATTCGTTTCGAGCATCAGAACTGCGAAAATGTTGAGTTTCTCAAGCGTTTCTTACCTACAAACTGCCATATCTCGCGAACGGATTGACCAATCCGCAAAATTTCTGTTGCATCTGAAAGTAGAAAGTCGCCCGATTACAACGGTATGCGTACTTTTCCCCTAGACCGTTCTAGCTATGCTTGTCGAGCATCAGAACTGCGAAAATTTTGAGTTTCTCAAGCGTTTCTTACTTCCAAACTGCCATATCTCGCGAACGGATTGACCAATCCGCAAAATTTCTGTTGCATCTGAAAGTAGAAAGTCGCCCGATTACAACGGTATGCGTACTTTTCCCCTAGAATGTTCTGGTTATGCTTGTCGAGCATCAGAACTGCGAAAATTTTGAGTTTCTCAAGCGTTTCTTACCTCCAAACTGCCATATCTCGCGAACGGATTGACCAATCCGCAAAATTTCTGTTGCATCTGAAAGTAGAAACTCGCCCGATTACAACGGTAGATGTAGTTTTCCCTTAGGCCGTTCTAGTTATTCGTTTCGAGCATCAGAACTGCGAAAATGTTGAGTTTCTCAAGCGTTTCTTACCTACAAACTGCCATATCTCGCGAACGGATTGACCAATCCGCAAAATTTCTGTTGCATCTGAAAGTAGAAATTCGGCCGATTACAACGGTATGCGCACTTTTCCCCTGGTCGGTTCTAGTTACTCGATTCGAGCATCAGAACTGCGAAAATTTTGAGTTTCTCAAGCGTTTCTTACCTCCAAACTGCCATATCTCGCGAACGGATTGACCAATCCGCAAAATTTCTGTTGCATCTGAAAGTAGAAACTCGCCCGATTACAACGGTATGCGTACTTTCCCCCTAGGCCGTACTGGTTATTCGTTTCGAGCATCAGAACTGTGAAAATTTTGAGTTTCTCAACCGTTTCTTACCTCCAAACTGCCATACCTCGCGAACGGATTGACCAATCCGCAAAATTTCTGTTGCATCTGAAAGTAGAAATTCGCCCGATTACAACGGTATGCGTACTTTTCCCCTAGACCGCTCTAGTTATGCTTGTCGAGCATCAGAACTGCGAAAATTTTGAGTTTCTCAAGCGTTTCTTACCTCCAAACTGCCATATCTCGCGAACGGATTGACCAATCCGCAAAATTTCTGTTGCATCTGAAAGTAGAAAGTCGCCCGATTACAACGGTATGCGTACTTTTCCCCTAGAACGTTCTGGTTATGCTTGTCGAGCATCAGAACTGCGAAAATTTTGAGTTTCTCAAGCGTTTCTTACCTCCAAACTGCCATATCTCGCGAACGGATTGACCAATCCGTAAAATTTCTGTTGCATCTGAAAGTAGTAACTCGCCCGATTACAACGGTATGCGTACTTTTCCCCTAGGCCGTTCTAGTTATTCGTTTCGAGCATCAGAACTGCGAAAATTTTGAGTTTCTCAAGCGTTTCTTACCTCCAAACTGCCATATCTAGCGAACGGATTGACCAATCCGCAAAATGTCTGTTGCATCTGAAAGTAGAAACTCGCCCGATTACAACGGTATGCGTACTTTTCCCCTAGGCCGTTCTGGTTATTCGTTTCGAGTATCAGAACTGTGATAATTTTGAATTTCTCGACCGTTTCTCGCCTCCAAACTGCCATATCTCGCGAAAGGATTGACCAATCCGCAAAATTTCTGTTGCATCTGAAAGTAGAAATTCGCCCGATTACAACGGTATGCGTACTTTTCCCCTAGTCCGTTCTAGTTATTCGTTTCGAGCATCAGAACTGCGAAAATTTTGAGTTTTTCAAGCGTTTCTTACATCCAAATTGCCATACCTCGCGAACGGATTGAGCAATTCGCAAAATTTCTGTTGCATCTGAAGGTAGAAACTCGCCCGTTTACAACGGTATGCGTACTTTTCCCCTAGGCCGTTCTAGTTATTCGTTTCGAGCAACAGAACTGCGAAAATTTTGAGTTTCTCAAGCGTTTCTTACTTCCAAACCGCCATATCTCGCGAACGGATTGACCAATCCGCAAAATTTCTGTTGCATCTGAAAGTAGAAACTCGCCCGATTACAACGGTATGCGTACTTTTCCCCTAGGCCGTTCTAGTTAATCGTTTCGAGCATCAGAACTGCGAAAATTTTGAGTTTCTCAAGCGTTTCTTACCTCCAAACTGCCATATCTCGCGAACGGATTGACCAATCCGCAAAATTTCTGTTGCATCTGAAAGTAGAAACTCGCCCGATTACAACCGTATGCGTACTTTTCCCCTAGGCCGTTCTAGTTATTCGTTTCGAGCATCAGAACTGCGAAAATTTTGAGTTTCTCAAGCGTTTCTTACTTCCAAACCGCCATATCTCGCGAACGGATTGACCAATCCGCAAAATTTCTGTTGCATCTGAAAGTAGAAACTCGCCCGATTACAACGGTATGCGTACTTTTCCCCTAGGCCGTTCTAGTTAATCGTTTCGAGCATCAGAACTGCGAAAATTTTGAGATTCTCAAGCGTTTCTTACTTCCAAACCGCCATATCTCGCGAACGGATTGACCAATCCGCAAAATTTCTGTTGCATCTGAAAGTAGAAACTCGCCCGATTACAACGGTATGCGTACTTTTCCCCTAGCCCGTTCTAGTTAATCGTTTCGAGCATCAGAACTGAGAAAATTTTGAGTTTCTCAAACGTTTCTTACATCCAAACTGCCATATTTCGCGAACGGATTGACCAATCCGCAAAATTTCTGATGCATCTTAAAGTAGAAACTCGCCAGATTACAACGGTATGCGTACTTTTCCCCTAGGCCGTTCTGGTTATTCGTTTCGAGCATCAGAACTGTGTAAATTTTGAGTTTCTCAACCGTTTCTTACCTCCAAACTGCCGTATCTCGCGAACGGATTGACCAATCCGCAAAATTTCTGTTGCATCTGAAAGTAGAAAGTCGCCCGATTACAACGGTATGCGTACTTTTCCCCTAGAACGTTCTAGTTATGCTTGTCGAGCATCAGAACTGCGAAAATTTTGAGTTTCTCAAGCGTTTCTTACCTCCAAACTGCCATATCTCGCGAACGGATTGACCAATCCGTAAAATTTCTGTTGCATCTGAAAGTAGAAACTCGCCCGATTACAACGGTATGCGTACTTTTCCCCTAGGCCGTTCTGGTTATTCGTTTCGAGTATCAGAACTGTGATAATTTTGAATTTCTCGACCGTTTCTCGCCTCCAAACTGCCATATCTCGCGAAAGGATTGACCAATCCGCAAAATTTCTGTTGCATCTGAAAGTAGAAATTCGCCCGATTACAACCGTATGCGTACTTTTCCCCTAGGCCGTTCTAGTTATTCGTTTCGAGCATCAGAACTGCGAAAATTTTGAGTTTCTCAAGCGTTTCTTACCTCCAAACTGCCATATCTCGCGAACGGATTGACCAATCCGTAAAATTTCTGTTGCATCTGAAAGTAGAAACTCGCCCGATTACAACGGTATGCGTACTTTCCCCCTAGGCCGTACTGGTTATTCGTTTCGAGCATCAGAACTGTGAAAATTTTGAGTTTCTCAACCGTTTCTTACCTCCAAACTGCCATACCTCGCGAACGGATTGACCAATCCGCAAAATTTCTGTTGCATCTGAAAGTAGAAATTCGCCCGATTACAACGGTATGCGTACTTTTCCCCTAGACCGCTCTAGTTATGCTTGTCGAGCATCAGAACTGCGAAAATTTTGAGTTTCTCAAGCGTTTCTTACCTCCAAACTGCCATATCTCGCGAACGGATTGACCAATCCGCAAAATTTCTGTTGCATCTGAAAGTAGAAAGTCGCCCGATTACAACGGTATGCGTACTTTTCCCCTAGAACGTTCTGGTTATGCTTGTCGAGCATCAGAACTGCGAAAATTTTGAGTTTCTCAAGCGTTTCTTACCTCCAAACTGCCATATCTCGCGAACGGATTGACCAATCCGTAAAATTTCTGTTGCATCTGAAAGTAGTAACTCGCCCGATTACAACGGTATGCGTACTTTTCCCCTAGGCCGTTCTAGTTATTCGTTTCGAGCATCAGAACTGCGAAAATTTTGAGTTTCTCAAGCGTTTCTTACCTCCAAACTGCCATATCTAGCGAACGGATTGACCAATCCGCAAAATGTCTGTTGCATCTGAAAGTAGAAACTCGCCCGATTACAACGGTATGCGTACTTTTCCCCTAGGCCGTTCTGGTTATTCGTTTCGAGTATCAGAACTGTGATAATTTTGAATTTCTCGACCGTTTCTCGCCTCCAAACTGCCATATCTCGCGAAAGGATTGACCAATCCGCAAAATTTCTGTTGCATCTGAAAGTAGAAATTCGCCCGATTACAACGGTATGCGTACTTTTCCCCTAGTCCGTTCTAGTTATTCGTTTCGAGCATCAGAACTGCGAAAATTTTGAGTTTTTCAAGCGTTTCTTACATCCAAATTGCCATACCTCGCGAACGGATTGAGCAATTCGCAAAATTTCTGTTGCATCTGAAGGTAGAAACTCGCCCGTTTACAACGGTATGCGTACTTTTCCCCTAGGCCGTTCTAGTTATTCGTTTCGAGCAACAGAACTGCGAAAATTTTGAGTTTCTCAAGCGTTTCTTACTTCCAAACCGCCATATCTCGCGAACGGATTGACCAATCCGCAAAATTTCTGTTGCATCTGAAAGTAGAAACTCGCCCGATTACAACGGTATGCGTACTTTTCCCCTAGGCCGTTCTAGTTAATCGTTTCGAGCATCAGAACTGCGAAAATTTTGAGTTTCTCAAGCGTTTCTTACCTCCAAACTGCCATATCTCGCGAACGGATTGACCAATCCGCAAAATTTCTGTTGCATCTGAAAGTAGAAACTCGCCCGATTACAACCGTATGCGTACTTTTCCCCTAGGCCGTTCTAGTTATTCGTTTCGAGCATCAGAACTGCGAAAATTTTGAGTTTCTCAAGCGTTTCTTACTTCCAAACCGCCATATCTCGCGAACGGATTGACCAATCCGCAAAATTTCTGTTGCATCTGAAAGTAGAAACTCGCCCGATTACAACGGTATGCGTACTTTTCCCCTAGGCCGTTCTAGTTAATCGTTTCGAGCATCAGAACTGCGAAAATTTTGAGATTCTCAAGCGTTTCTTACTTCCAAACCGCCATATCTCGCGAACGGATTGACCAATCCGCAAAATTTCTGTTGCATCTGAAAGTAGAAACTCGCCCGATTACAACGGTATGCGTACTTTTCCCCTAGCCCGTTCTAGTTAATCGTTTCGAGCATCAGAACTGAGAAAATTTTGAGTTTCTCAAACGTTTCTTACATCCAAACTGCCATATTTCGCGAACGGATTGACCAATCCGCAAAATTTCTGATGCATCTTAAAGTAGAAACTCGCCAGATTACAACGGTATGCGTACTTTTCCCCTAGGCCGTTCTGGTTATTCGTTTCGAGCATCAGAACTGTGTAAATTTTGAGTTTCTCAACCGTTTCTTACCTCCAAACTGCCGTATCTCGCGAACGGATTGACCAATCCGCAAAATTTCTGTTGCATCTGAAAGTAGAAAGTCGCCCGATTACAACGGTATGCGTACTTTTCCCCTAGAACGTTCTAGTTATGCTTGTCGAGCATCAGAACTGCGAAAATTTTGAGTTTCTCAAGCGTTTCTTACCTCCAAACTGCCATATCTCGCGAACGGATTGACCAATCCGTAAAATTTCTGTTGCATCTGAAAGTAGAAACTCGCCCGATTACAACGGTATGCGTACTTTTCCCCTAGGCCGTTCTAGTTATTCGTTTCGAGCATCAGAACTGCGAAAATGTTGAGTTTCTCATGCGTTTCTTACCTACAAACTGCCATATCTCGCGAACGGATTGACCAATCCGCAAAATTTCTGTTGCATCTGAAAGTAGAAATTCGCCCGATTACAACGGTATGCGTACTTTTCCCCTAGACCGTTCTAGTTATGCTTGTGGAGCATCAGAACTGCGAAAATTTTGAGTTTCTCAAGCGTTTCTTACTTCCAAACTGCCACATCTCGCGAACGGATTGACCAATCCGCAAAATTTCTGTTGCATCTGAAAGTAGAAACTCGCCCGATTACAAAGGTAGGTGTAGTTTTCCCCTAGGCCGTTCTAGTTATTCGTTTCGAGCATCAGAACTGCGAAAATGTTGAGTTTCTCAAGCGTTTCTTACCTACAAACTGCCATATCTCGCGAACGGATTGACCAATCCACAAAATTTCTGTTGCATCTGAAAGTAGAAAGTCGCCCGATTACAACGGTATGCGTACTTTTCCCCTAGACCGTTCTAGCTATGCTTGTCGAGCATCAGAACTGCGAAAATTTTGAGTTTCTCAAGCGTTTCTTACTTCCAAACTGCCATATCTCGCGAACGGATTGACCAATCCGCAAAATTTCTGTTGCATCTGAAAGTAGAAAGTCGCCCGATTACAACGGTATGCGTACTTTTCCCCTAGAACGTTCTGGTTATGCTTGTCGAGCATCAGAACTGCGAAAATTTTGAGTTTCTCAAGCGTTTCTTACCTCCAAACTGCCATATCTCGCGAACGGATTGACCAATCCGCAAAATTTCTGTTGCATCTGAAAGTAGAAACTCGCCCGATTACAACGGTAGATGTAGTTTTCCCTTAGGCCGTTCTAGTTATTCGTTTCGAGCATCAGAACTGCGAAAATGTTGAGTTTCTCAAGCGTTTCTTACCTACAAACTGCCATATCTCGCGAACGGATTTACCAATCCGCAAAATTTCTGTTGCATCTGAAAGTAGAAATTCGGCCGATTACAACAGTATGCGCACTTTTCCCCTGGTCGGTTCTAGTTACTCGATTCGAGCATCAGAACTGCGAAAATTTTGAGTTTCTCAAGCGTTTCTTACCTCCAAACTGCCATATCTCGCGAACGGATTGACCAATCCGCAAAATTTCTGTTGCATCTGAAAGTAGAAACTCGCCCGATTACAACGGTATGCGTACTTTCCCCCTAGGCCGTACTGGTTATTCGTTTCGAGCATCAGAACTGTGAAAATTTTGAGTTTCTCAACCGTTTCTTACCTCCAAACTGCCATATCTCGCGAACGGATTGACCAATCCGCAAAATTTCTGTTGCATCTGAAAGTAGAAATTCGCCCGATTACAACGGTATGCGTACTTTTCCCCTAGACCGCTCTAGTTATGCTTGTCGAGCATCAGAACTGCGAAAATTTTGAGTTTCTCAAGCGTTTCTTACCTCCAAACTGCCATATCTCGCGAACGGATTGACCAATCCGCAAAATTTCTGTTGCATCTGAAAGTAGAAAGTCGCCCGATTACAACGGTATGCGTACTTTTCCCCTAGAACGTTCTGGTTATGCTTGTCGAGCATCAGAACTGCGAAAATTTTGAGTTTCTCAAGCGATTCTTACCTCCAAACTGCCATATCTCGCGAACGGATTGACCAATCCGTAAAATTTCTGTTGCATCTGAAAGTAGTAACTCGCCCGATTACAACGGTATGCGTACTTTTCCCCTAGGCCGTTCTAGTTATTCGTTTCGAGCATCAGAACTGCGAAAATTTTGAGTTTCTCAAGCGTTTCTTACCTCCAAACTGCCATATCTAGCGAACGGATTGACCAATCCGCAAAATGTCTGTTGCATCTGAAAGTAGAAACTCGCCCGATTACAACGGTATGCGTACTTTTCCCCTAGGCCGTTCTGGTTATTCGTTTCGAGTATCAGAACTGTGATAATTTTGAATTTCTCGACCGTTTCTCGCCTCCAAACTGCCATATCTCGCGAACGGATTGACCAATCCGCAAAATTTCTGTTGCATCTGAAAGTAGAAACTCGCCCGATTACAACGGTATGCGTACGTTCCCCCAAGTCCGTTCTAGTTATTTGTTTCGAGCATCAGAACTGCGAAAATTTTGAGTTTCTCAAGCGTTTCTTACCTCCAAACTGCCATATCTCGCGAAAGGATTGACCAATCCGCAAAATTTCTGTTGCATCTGAAAGTAGAAATTCGCCCGATTACAACGGTATGCGTACTTTTCCCCTAGTCCGTTCTAGTTATTCGTTTCGAGCATCAGAACTGCGAAAATTTTGAGTTTTTCAAGCGTTTCTTACATCCAAATTGCCATACCTCGCGAACGGATTGAGCAATTCGCAAAATTTCTGTTGCATCTGAAGGTAGAAACTCGCCCGTTTACAACGGTATGCGTACTTTTCCCCTAGGCCGTTCTAGTTATTCGTTTCGAGCAACAGAACTGCGAAAATTTTGAGTTTCTCAAGCGTTTCTTACTTCCAAACCGCCATATCTCGCGAACGGATTGACCAATCCGCAAAATTTCTGTTGCATCTGAAAGTAGAAACTCGCCCGATTACAACGGTATGCGTACTTTTCCCCTAGGCCGTTCTAGTTAATCGTTTCGAGCATCAGAACTGCGAAAATTTTGAGTTTCTCAAGCGTTTCTTACTTCCAAACTGCCATATCTCGCGAACGGATTGACCAATCCGCAAAATTTCTGTTGCATCTGAAAGTAGAAGCTCGCCCGATTACAACGGTATGCGTACTTTTCCCGTAGGCCGTTGTAGTTATTCGTTTCGAGCATGAGAACTGCGAAAATTTTGTGTTTCTCAAGTGTTTCATACTTCCAAACTGCCATATCTCGCGAACGGATTGACCAATCCGCAAAATTTCTGTTGCATCTGAAAGTAGAAACTCGCCCGATTACAACGGTATGCGTACTTTTCCCCTAGTCCGTTGTAGTTATTCGTTTCGAGCATCAGAACTGCGAAAATTTTGAGTTTTTCAAGCGTTTCTTACTTCCAAATTGCCATACCTCGCGAACGGATTGAGCAATCCGCAAAATTTCTGTTGCATCTGAAGGTAGAAACTCGCCCGTTTACAACGGCATGCGTACTTTTCCCCTAGGCCGTTCTAGTTATTCGTTTCGAGCATCAGAACTGCGAAAATTTTGAGTTTCTCAAGTGTTTCATACTTCCAAACTGCCATATCTCGCGAACGGATTGACCAATCCGCAAAATTTCTGTTGCATCTGAAAGTAGAAACTCGCCCGATTACAACGGTATGCCTACTCTTCCCCTAGGCCGTTCTAGTTATTCGTTTCGAGCATCAGAACTGCGAAAATGTTGAGTTTCTCAAGCGTTTCTTACCTACAAACTGCCATATCTCGCGAACGGATTGACCAATCCGCAAAATTTCTGTTGCATCTGAAAGTAGAAATTCGCCCGATTACAACGGTATGCGTACTTTTCCCCTAGACCGTTCTAGTTATGCTTGTCGAGCATCAGAACTGCGAAAATTTTGAGTTTCTCAAGCGTTTCTTACTTCCAAACTGCCATATCTCGCGAACGGATTGACCAATCCGCAAAATTTCTGATGCATCTGAAAGTAGAAACTCGCCCGATTACAACGGTAGGTGTAGTTTTCCCCTAGGCCGTTCTAGTTATTCGTTTCGAGCATCAGAACTGCGAAAATGTTGAGTTTCTCAAGCGTTTCTTACCTACAAACTGCCATATCTCGCGAACGGATTGACCAATCCGCAAAATTTCTGTTGCATCTGAAAGTAGAAAGTCGCCCGATTACAACGGTATGCGTACTTTTCCCCTAGACCGTTCTAGCTATGCTTGTCGAGCATCAGGACTGCGAAAATTTTGAGTTTCTCAAGCGTTTCTTACCTCCAAACTGCCATATCTCGCGAACGGATTGACCAATCCGCAAAATTTCTGTTGCATCTGAAAGTAGAAACTCGCCCGATTACAACGGTATGCGTACTTTTCCCCTAGAACGTTCTGGTTATGCTTGTCGAGCATCAGAACTGCGAAAATTTTGAGATTCTCAAGCGTTTCTTACCTCCAAACTGCCATATCTCGCGAACGGATTGACCTATCCGCAAAATTTCTGTTGCATCTGAAAGTAGAAACTCGCCCGATTACAACGGTAGATGTAGTTTTCCCTTAGGCCGTTCTAGTTATTCGTTTCGAGCATCAGAACTGCGAAAATGTTGAGTTTCTCAAGCGTTTCTTACCTACAAACTGCCATATCTCGCGAACGGATTGACCAATCCGCAAAATTTCTGTTGCATCTGAAAGTAGAAATTCGGCCGATTACAACAGTATGCGCACTTTTCCCCTGGTCGGTTCTAGTTACTCGATTCGAGCATCAGAACTGCGAAAATTTTGAGTTTCTCAAGCGTTTCTTACCTCCAAACTGCCATATCTAGCGAACGGATTGACCAATCCGCAAAATGTCTGTTGCATCTGAAAGTAGAAACTCGCCCGATTACAACGGTATGCGTACTTTTCCCCTAGGCCGTTCTGGTTATTCGTTTCGAGTATCAGAACTGTGATAATTTTGAATTTCTCGACCGTTTCTCGCCTCCAAACTGCCATATCTCGCGAACGGATTGACCAATCCGCAAAATTTCTGTTGCATCTGAAAGTAGAAACTCGCCCGATTACAACGGTATGCGTACGTTCCCCCAAGTCCGTTCTAGTTATTCGTTTCGAGCATCAGAACTGCGAAAATTTTGAGTTTCTCAAGCGTTTCTTACCTCCAAACTGCCATATCTCGCGAAAGGATTGACCAATCCGCAAAATTTCTGTTGCATCTGAAAGTAGAAATTCGCCCGATTACAACGGTATGCGTACTCTTCCCCTAGTCCGTTCTAGTTATTCGTTTCGAGCATCAGAACTGCGAAAATTTTGAGTTTTTCAAGCGTTTCTTACATCCAAATTGCCATACCTCGCGAACGGATTGAGCAATTCGCAAAATTTCTGTTGCATCTGAAGGTAGAAACTCGCCCGTTTACAACGGTATGCGTACTTTTCCCCTAGGCCGTTCTAGTTATTCGTTTCGAGCAACAGAACTGCGAAAATTTTGAGTTTCTCAAGCGTTTCTTACTTCCAAACCGCCATATCTCGCGAACGGATTGACCAATCCGCAAAATTTCTGTTGCATCTGAAAGTAGAAACTCGCCCGATTACAAGGGTATGCGTACTTTTCCCCTAGGCCGTTCTAGTTAATCGTTTCGAGCATCAGAACTGCGAAAATTTTGAGTTTCTCAAGCGTTTCTTACTTCCAAACTGCCATATCTCGCGAACGGATTGACCAATCCGCAAAATTTCTGTTGCATCTGAAAGTAGAAGCTCGCCCGATTACAACGGTATGCGTACTTTTCCCGTAGGCCGTTCTAGTTAATCGTTTCGAGCATCAGAACTGCGAAAATTTTGAGTTTCTCAAGCGTTTCTTACTTCCAAACTGCCATATCTCGCGAACGGATTGACCAATCCGCAAAATTTCTGTTGCATCTGAAAGTAGAAGCTCGCCCGATTACAACGGTATGCGTACTTTTCCCGTAGGCCGTTGTAGTTATTCGTTTCGAGCATGAGAACTGCGAAAATTTTGTGTTTCTCAAGTGTTTCATACTTCCAAACTGCCATATCTCGCGAACGGATTGACCAATCCGCAAAATTTCTGTTGCATCTGAAAGTAGAAACTCGCCCGATTACAACGGTATGCGTACTTTTCCCCTAGTCCGTTGTAGTTATTCGTTTCGAGCATCAGAACTGCGAAAATGTTGAGTTTCTCAAGCGTTTCTTACCTACAAACTGCCATATCTCGCGAACGGATTGACCAATCCGCAAAATTTCTGTTGCATCTGAAAGTAGAAATTCGCCCGATTACAACGGTATGCGTACTTTTCCCCTAGACCGTTCTAGTTATGCTTGTCGAGCATCAGAACTGCGAAAATTTTGAGTTTCTCAAGCGTTTCTTACTTCCAAACTGCCATATCTCGCGAACGGATTGACCAATCCGCAAAATTTCTGATGCATCTGAAAGTAGAAACTCGCCCGATTACAACGGTAGGTGTAGTTTTCCCCTAGGCCGTTCTAGTTATTCGTTTCGAGCATCAGAACTGCGAAAATGTTGAGTTTCTCAAGCGTTTCTTACCTACAAACTGCCATATCTCGCGAACGGATTGACCAATCCGCAAAATTTCTGTTGCATCTGAAAGTAGAAAGTCGCCCGATTACAACGGTATGCGTACTTTTCCCCTAGACCGTTCTAGCTATGCTTGTCGAGCATCAGGACTGCGAAAATTTTGAGTTTCTCAAGCGTTTCTTACCTCCAAACTGCCATATCTCGCGAACGGATTGACCAATCCGCAAAATTTCTGTTGCATCTGAAAGTAGAAACTCGCCCGATTACAACGGTATGCGTACTTTTCCCCTAGAACGTTCTGGTTATGCTTGTCGAGCATCAGAACTGCGAAAATTTTGAGTTTCTCAAGCGTTTCTTACCTCCAAACTGCCATATCTCGCGAACGGATTGACCAATCCGCAAAATTTCTGTTGCATCTGAAAGTAGAAACTCGCCCGATTACAACGGTAGATGTAGTTTTCCCTTAGGCCGTTCTAGTTATTCGTTTCGAGCATCAGAACTGCGAAAATGTTGAGTTTCTCAAGCGTTTCTTACCTACAAACTGCCATATCTCGCGAACGGATTGACCAATCCGCAAAATTTCTGTTGCATCTGAAAGTAGAAATTCGGCCGATTACAACAGTATGCGCACTTTTCCCCTGGTCGGTTCTAGTTACTCGATTCGAGCATCAGAACTGCGAAAATTTTGAGTTTCTCAAGCGTTTCTTACCTCCAAACTGCCATATCTAGCGAACGGATTGACCAATCCGCAAAATGTCTG
Organism: Ptiloglossa arizonensis; assembly: GCF_051014685.1. NCBI lineage: Eukaryota > Metazoa > Arthropoda > Insecta > Hymenoptera > Colletidae > Ptiloglossa > Ptiloglossa arizonensis. The sequence goes on from NW_027478871.1 coordinate 141,185, forward strand.
TTGCATCTGAAAGTAGAAACTCGCCCGATTACAACGGTATGCGTACTTTTCCCCTAGGCCGTTCTGGTTATTCGTTTCGAGTATCAGAACTGTGATAATTTTGAATTTCTCGACCGTTTCTCGCCTCCAAACTGCCATATCTCGCGAACGGATTGACCAATCCGCAAAATTTCTGTTGCATCTGAAAGTAGAAACTCGCCCGATTACAACGGTATGCGTACGTTCCCCCAAGTCCGTTCTAGTTATTCGTTTCGAGCATCAGAACTGCGAAAATTTTGAGTTTCTCAAGCGTTTCTTACCTCCAAACTGCCATATCTCGCGAAAGGATTGACCAATCCGCAAAATTTCTGTTGCATCTGAAAGTAGAAATTCGCCCGATTACAACGGTATGCGTACTCTTCCCCTAGTCCGTTCTAGTTATTCGTTTCGAGCATCAGAACTGCGAAAATTTTGAGTTTTTCAAGCGTTTCTTACATCCAAATTGCCATACCTCGCGAACGGATTGAGCAATTCGCAAAATTTCTGTTGCATCTGAAGGTAGAAACTCGCCCGTTTACAACGGTATGCGTACTTTTCCCCTAGGCCGTTCTAGTTATTCGTTTCGAGCAACAGAACTGCGAAAATTTTGAGTTTCTCAAGCGTTTCTTACTTCCAAACCGCCATATCTCGCGAACGGATTGACCAATCCGCAAAATTTCTGTTGCATCTGAAAGTAGAAACTCGCCCGATTACAACGGTATGCGTACTTTTCCCCTAGGCCGTTCTAGTTAATCGTTTCGAGCATCAGAACTGCGAAAATTTTGAGTTTCTCAAGCGTTTCTTACTTCCAAACTGCCATATCTCGCGAACGGATTGACCAATCCGCAAAATTTCTGTTGCATCTGAAAGTAGAAGCTCGCCCGATTACAACGGTATGCGTACTTTTCCCGTAGGCCGTTGTAGTTATTCGTTTCGAGCATGAGAACTGCGAAAATTTTGTGTTTCTCAAGTGTTTCATACTTCCAAACTGCCATATCTCGCGAACGGATTGACCAATCCGCAAAATTTCTGTTGCATCTGAAAGTAGAAACTCGCCCGATTACAACGGTATGCGTACTTTTCCCCTAGTCCGTTGTAGTTATTCGTTTCGAGCATCAGAACTGCGAAAATTTTGAGTTTTTCAAGCGTTTCTTACTTCCAAATTGCCATACCTCGCGAACGGATTGAGCAATCCGCAAAATTTCTGTTGCATCTGAAGGTAGAAACTCGCCCGTTTACAACGGCATGCGTACTTTTCCCCTAGGCCGTTCTAGTTATTCGTTTCGAGCATCAGAACTGCGAAAATTTTGAGTTTCTCAAGTGTTTCATACTTCCAAACTGCCATATCTCGCGAACGGATTGACCAATCCGCAAAATTTCTGTTGCATCTGAAAGTAGAAACTCGCCCGATTACAACGGTATGCCTACTCTTCCCCTAGGCCGTTCTAGTTATTCGTTTCGAGCATCAGAACTGCGAAAATGTTGAGTTTCTCAAGCGTTTCTTACCTACAAACTGCCATATCTCGCGAACGGATTGACCAATCCGCAAAATTTCTGTTGCATCTGAAAGTAGAAATTCGCCCGATTACAACGGTATGCGTACTTTTCCCCTAGACCGTTCTAGTTATGCTTGTCGAGCATCAGAACTGCGAAAATTTTGAGTTTCTCAAGCGTTTCTTACTTCCAAACTGCCATATCTCGCGAACGGATTGACCAATCCGCAAAATTTCTGATGCATCTGAAAGTAGAAACTCGCCCGATTACAACGGTAGGTGTAGTTTTCCCCTAGGCCGTTCTAGTTATTCGTTTCGAGCATCAGAACTGCGAAAATGTTGAGTTTCTCAAGCGTTTCTTACCTACAAACTGCCATATCTCGCGAACGGATTGACCAATCCGCAAAATTTCTGTTGCATCTGAAAGTAGAAAGTCGCCCGATTACAACGGTATGCGTACTTTTCCCGTAGGCCGTTGTAGTTATTCGTTTCGAGCATGAGAACTGCGAAAATTTTGTGTTTCTCAAGTGTTTCATACTTCCAAACTGCCATATCTCGCGAACGGATTGACCAATCCGCAAAATTTCTGTTGCATCTGAAAGTAGAAACTCGCCCGATTACAACGGTATGCGTACTTTTCCCCTAGTCCGTTGTAGTTATTCGTTTCGAGCATCAGAACTGCGAAAATTTTGAGTTTTTCAAGCGTTTCTTACTTCCAAATTGCCATACCTCGCGAACGGATTGAGCAATCCGCAAAATTTCTGTTGCATCTGAAGGTAGAAACTCGCCCGTTTACAACGGCATGCGTACTTTTCCCCTAGGCCGTTGTAGTTATTCGTTTCGAGCATGAGAACTGCGAAAATTTTGTGTTTCTCAAGTGTTTCATACTTCCAAACTGCCATATCTCGCGAACGGATTGACCAATCCGCAAAATTTCTGTTGCATCTGAAAGTAGAAACTCGCCCGATTACAACGGTATGCCTACTCTTCCCCTAGGCCGTTCTAGTTATTCGTTTCGAGCATCAGAACTGCGAAAATGTTGAGTTTCTCAAGCGTTTCTTACCTACAAACTGCCATATCTCGCGAACGGATTGACCAATCCGCAAAATTTCTGTTGCATCTGAAAGTAGAAATTCGCCCGATTACAACGGTATGCGTACTTTTCCCCTAGACCGTTCTAGTTATGCTTGTCGAGCATCAGAACTGCGAAAATTTTGAGTTTCTCAAGCGTTTCTTACTTCCAAACTGCCATATCTCGCGAACGGATTGACCAATCCGCAAAATTTCTGATGCATCTGAAAGTAGAAACTCGCCCGATTACAACGGTAGGTGTAGTTTTCCCCTAGGCCGTTCTAGTTATTCGTTTCGAGCATCAGAACTGCGAAAATGTTGAGTTTCTCAAGCGTTTCTTACCTACAAACTGCCATATCTCGCGAACGGATTGACCAATCCGCAAAATTTCTGTTGCATCTGAAAGTAGAAAGTCGCCCGATTACAACGGTATGCGTACTTTTCCCCTAGACCGTTCTAGCTATGCTTGTCGAGCATCAGGACTGCGAAAATTTTGAGTTTCTCAAGCGTTTCTTACCTCCAAACTGCCATATCTCGCGAACGGATTGACCAATCCGCAAAATTTCTGTTGCATCTGAAAGTAGAAACTCGCCCGATTACAACGGTATGCGTACTTTTCCCCTAGGCCGTACTGGTTATTCGTTTCGAGCATCAGAACTGTGAAAATTTTGAGTTTCTCAACCGTTTCTTACCTCCAAACTGCCATATCTCGCGAACGGATTGACCAATCCGCAAAATTTCTGTTGCATCTGAAAGTAGAAACTCGCCCGATTACAACGGTATGCGTACTTTTCCCGTAGGCCGTTGTAGTTATTCGTTTCGAGCATGAGAACTGCGAAAATTTTGTGTTTCTCAAGTGTTTCATACTTCCAAACTGCCATATCTCGCGAACGGATTGACCAATCCGCAAAATTTCTGTTGCATCTGAAAGTAGAAACTCGCCCGATTACAACGGTATGCGTACTTTTCCCCTAGTCCGTTCTAGTTATTCGTTTCGAGCATCAGAACTGCGAAAATTTTGAGTTTTTCAAGCGTTTCTTACTTCCAAATTGCCATACCTCGCGAACGGATTGAGCAATCCGCAAAATTTCTGTTGCATCTGAAGGTAGAAACTCGCCCGTTTACAACGGCATGCGTACTTTTCCCCTAGGCCGTTCTAGTTATTCGTTTCGAGCATCAGAACTGCGAAAATTTTGAGTTTCTCAAGTGTTTCATACTTCCAAACTGCCATATCTCGCGAACGGATTGACCAATCCGCAAAATTTCTGTTGCATCTGAAAGTAGAAACTCGCCCGATTACAACGGTATGCCTACTCTTCCCCTAGGCCGTTCTAGTTATTCGTTTCGAGCATCAGAACTGCGAAAATGTTGAGTTTCTCAAGCGTTTCTTACCTACAAACTGCCATATCTCGCGAACGGATTGACCAATCCGCAAAATTTCTGTTGCATCTGAAAGTAGAAAGTCGCCCGATTACAACGGTATGCGTACTTTTCCCCTAGACCGTTCTAGCTATGCTTGTCGAGCATCAGAACTGCGAAAATTTTGAGTTTCTCAAGCGTTTCTTACCTCCAAACTGCCATATCTCGCGAACGGATTGACCAATCCGCAAAATTTCTGTTGCATCTGAAAGTAGAAACTCGCCCGATTACAACGGTATGCGTACTTTTCCCCTAGGCCGTACTGGTTATTCGTTTCGAGCATCAGAACTGTGAAAATTTTGAGTTTCTCAACCGTTTCTTACCTCCAAACTGCCATATCTCTCGAACGGATTGACCAATCCGCAAAATTTCTGTTGCATCTGAAAGTAGAAACTCGCCCGATTACAACGGTATGCGCACTTTTCCCCTAGTCGGTTCTAGTTACTCGTTTCGAGCATCAGAACTGCGAAAATTTTGAGTTTCGCAAGCGTTTCTTACCTCCAAACTGCCATATCTCGCGAACGGATTGACCAATCCGCAAAATTTCTGTTGCATCTGAAAGTAGAAACTCGCCCGATTACAACGGTATGCGTACTTTTCCCCTAGGCCGTACTGGTTATTCGTTTCGAGCATCAGAACTGTGAAAATTTTGAGTTTCTCAACCGTTTCTTACCTCCAAACTGCCATATCTCGCGAACGGATTGACCAATCCGCAAAATTTCTGTTGCATCTGAAAGCAGAAAGTCGCCCGATTACAACGGTATGCGTACTTTTCCCCTAGAACGTTCTAGTTATGCTTGTCGAGCATCAGAACTGCGAAAATTTTGAGTTTCTCAAGCGTTTCTTACCTCCAAACTGCCATATCTCGCGAACGGATTGACCAATCCGTAAAATTTCTGTTGCATCTGAAAGGAGAAACTCGCCCGATTACAACGGTATGCGTACTTTTCCCCTAGGCCGTTCTAGTTATTCGTTTCGAGCATCAGAACTGCGAAAATGTTGAGTTTCTCAAGCGTTTCTTACCTACAAACTGCCATTTCTCGCGAACGGATTGACCAATCCGCAAAATTTCTGTTGCATCTGAAAGTAGAAATTCGCCCGATTACAACGGTGTGCGTACTTTTCCCCTAGACCGTTCTAGTTATTCGTTTCGAGCATCAGAACTGCGAAAATGTTGAGTTTCTCAAGCGTTTCTTACCTACAAACTGCCATATCTCGCGAACGGATTGACCAATCCGTAAAATTTCTGTTGCATCTGAAAGTAGAAAGTCGCCCGATTACAACGGTATGCGTACTTTTCCCCTAGACCGCTCTAGTTATGCTTGTCGAGCATCAGAACTGCGAAAATTTTGAGTTTCTCAAGCGTTTCTTACCTCCAAACTGCCATATCTCGCGAACGGATTGACCAATCCGCAAAATTTCTGTTGCATCTGAAAGTAGAAAGTCGCCCGATTACAACGGTATGCGTACTTTTCCCCTAGAACGTTCTAGTTATGCTTGTCGAGCATCAGAACTGCGAAAATGTTGAGTTTCTCAAGCGTTTCTTACCTACAAACTGCCATATCTCGCGAACGGATTGACCAATCCGCAAAATTTCTGTTGCATCTGAAAGTAGAAATTCGCCCGATTACAGCGGTATGCGCACTTTTCCCCTAGAACGTTCTGGTTATGCTTGTCGAGCATCAGAACTGCGAAAATTTTGAGTTTCTCAAGCGTTTCTTACCTCCAAACTGCCATATCTCGCGAACGGATTGACTAATCCGCAAAATTTCTGTTGCATCTGAAAGTAGAAATTCGCCCGATTACAACGGTATGCGTACTTTTCCCCTAGACCGTTCTAGTTATGCTTGTCGAGCACCAGAACTGCGAAAATTTTGAGTTTCTCAAGAGTTTCTTACCTCCAAACTGCCATATCTCGCGAACGGATTGACCAATCCGCAAAATTTCTGTTGCATCTGAAAGTAGAAACTCGCCCGATTACAACGGTATGCGTACTTTTCCCCTAGGCCGCTCTAGTTATTCGTTTCGAGCATCAGAACTGCGAAAATTTTGTGTTTCTCAAGTGTTTCATACATCCAAACTGCCATATCTCGCGAACGGATTGACCAATCCGCAAAATTTCTGTTGCATCTGAAAGTAGAAACTCGCCCGCTTACAACGGTATGCGTACTTTTCCCCTACGTAGTTCTAGTTATTCGTTTCGAGCATCAGAACTGCGAAAATGTTGAGTTTCTCAAGCGTTTCTTACATACAAACTGCCATATCTCGCGAACGGATTGACCAATCCGCAAAATTTCTGTTGCATCTGAAAGTAGAAACTCGCCCGATTACAGCGGTATGCGTACTTTTCCCCTAGGCCGTTCTAGTTATTCGTTTCGAGCATCAGAACTGCGAAAATGTTGAGTTTCTCAAGCGTTTCTTACCTACAAACTGCCATATCTCGCGAACGGATTGACCAATCCGCAAAATTTCTGTTGCATCTGAAAGTAGAAACTCGCCCGATTGCAGCGCTATGCGTACTTTTCCCCTAGACCGTTCTAGTTATGCTTGTCGAGCATCAGAACTGCGAAAATTTTGAGTTTCTCAAGCGTTTCTTACTTCCAAACTGCCATATCTCGCGAACGGATTGACCAATCCGCAAAATTTCTGTTGCATCTGAAAGTAGAAACTCGCCCGATTACAACGGTAGGTGTAGTTTTCCCCTAGGCCGTTCTAGTTATTCGTTTCGAGCATCAGAACTGCGAAAATGTTGAGTTTCTCAAGCGTTTCTTACCTCCAAACTGCCATATCTCGCGAACGGATTGACCAATCCGCAAAATTTCTGTTGCATCTGAAAGTAGAAACTCGCCCGATTACAACGGTATGCGTACTTTTCCCCTAGGCCGTCCTGGTTATTCGTTTCGAGTATCAGAACTGTGATAATTTTGAATTTCTCGACCGTTTCTTGCCTCCAAACTGCCATATCTCGCGAACGGATTGACCAATCCGCAAAATTTCTGTTGCATCTGAAAGTAGAAACTCGCCCGATTACAACGGTATGCGTACGCTTCCCCAAGTCCGTTCTAGTTATTCGTTTCGAGCATCAGAACTGCGAAAATTTTGAGTTTCTCAAGCGTTTCTTACCTCCAAACTGCCATATCTCGCGAACGGATTGACCAATCCGCAAAATTTCTGTTGCATCTGAAAGTAGAAACTCGACCGATTACAACGGTATGCGTAGTTTTCCCCTAGGCCGTTCTAGTTATTCGTTTCGAGCATCAGAACTGCGAAAATGTTGAGTTTCTCAAGCGTTTCTTACCTACAAACTGCCATATCTCGCGAACGGATTGACCAATCCGCAAAATTTCTGTTGCATCTGAAAGTAGAAACTCGCACGATTACAGCGGTATGCGTACTTTTCCCCTAGACCGTTCTAGTTATGCTTGTCGAGCATCAGAACTGCGAAAATTTTGAGTTTCTCAAGCGTTTCTTACTTCCAAACTGCCATATCTCGCGAACGGATTGACCAATCCGCAAAATTTCTGTTGCATCTGAAAGTAGAAACTCGCCCGATTACAGCGGTATGCGTACTTTTCCCCTAGGCCGTTCTAGTTATTCGTTTCGAGCATCAGAACTGCGAAAATGTTGAGTTTCTCAAGCGTTTCTTACCTACAAACTGCCATATCTCGCGAACGGATTGACCAATCCGCAAAATTTCTGTTGCATCTGAAAGTAGAAACTCGCCCGATTGCAGCGCTATGCGTACTTTTCCCCTAGACCGTTCTAGTTATGCTTGTCGAGCATCAGAACTGCGAAAATTTTGAGTTTCTCAAGCGTTTCTTACTTCCAAACTGCCATATCTCGCGAACGGATTGACCAATCCGCAAAATTTCTGTTGCATCTGAAAGTAGAAACTCGCCCGATTACAACGGTAGGTGTAGTTTTCCCCTAGGCCGTTCTAGTTATTCGTTTCGAGCATCAGAACTGCGAAAATGTTGAGTTTCTCAAGCGTTTCTTACCTCCAAACTGCCATATCTCGCGAACGGATTGACCAATCCGCAAAATTTCTGTTGCATCTGAAAGTAGAAACTCGCCCGATTACAACGGTATGCGTACTTTTCCCCTAGGCCGTCCTGGTTATTCGTTTCGAGTATCAGAACTGTGATAATTTTGAATTTCTCGACCGTTTCTTGCCTCCAAACTGCCATATCTCGCGAACGGATTGACCAATCCGCAAAATTTCTGTTGCATCTGAAAGTAGAAACTCGCCCGATTACAACGGTATGCGTACGCTTCCCCAAGTCCGTTCTAGTTATTCGTTTCGAGCATCAGAACTGCGAAAATTTTGAGTTTCTCAAGCGTTTCTTACCTCCAAACTGCCATATCTCGCGAACGGATTGACCAATCCGCAAAATTTCTGTTGCATCTGAAAGTAGAAACTCGACCGATTACAACGGTATGCGTAGTTTTCCCCTAGGCCGTTCTAGTTATTCGTTTCGAGCATCAGAACTGCGAAAATGTTGAGTTTCTCAAGCGTTTCTTACCTACAAACTGCCATATCTCGCGAACGGATTGACCAATCCGCAAAATTTCTGTTGCATCTGAAAGTAGAAACTCGCACGATTACAGCGGTATGCGTACTTTTCCCCTAGACCGTTCTAGTTATGCTTGTCGAGCATCAGAACTGCGAAAATTTTGAGTTTCTCAAGCGTTTCTTACTTCCAAACTGCCATATCTCGCGAACGGATTGACCAATCCGCAAAATTTCTGTTGCATCTGAAAGTAGAAACTCGCCCGATTACAACGGTAGGTGTAGTTTTCCCCTAGGCCGTTCTAGTTATTCGTTTCGAGCATCAGAACTGCGAAAATTTTGAGTTTCTCAAGCGTTTCTTACCTCCAAACTGCCATATCTCGCGAACGGATTGACCAATCCGCAAAATTTCTGTTGCATCTGAAAGTAGAATGTCGCCCGATTACAACGGTATGCGTACTTTTCCCCTAGACCGTTCTAGTTATGCTTGTCGAGCATCAGAACTGCGAAAATTTTGAGTTTCTCAAGCGTTTCTTACCTCCAAACTGCCATATCTCGCGAACGGATTGACTCATCCGCAAAATTTCTGTTGCATCTGAAAGTAGAAACTCGCCCGATTACAGCGGTATGCGTACTTTTACCCTAGACTGTTCTAGTTATGCTTGTCGAGCATCAGAACTGCGAAAATTTTGAGTTTCTCAAGCGTTTCTTACTTCCAAACTGCCATATCTCGCGAACGGATTGACCAATCCGCAAAATTTCTGTTGCATCTGAAAGTAGAAACTCGCCCGATTACAACGGTAGGTGTAGTTTTCCCCTAGGCCGTTCTAGTTATTCGTTTCGAGCATCAGAACTGCGAAAATGTTGAGTTTCTCAAGCGTTTCTTACCTCCAAACTGCCATATCTCGCGAACGGATTGACCAATCCGCAAAATTTCTGTTGCATCTGAAAGTAGAAACTCGCCCGATTACAACGGTATGCGTACTTTTCCCCTAGGCCGTTCTGGTTATTCGTTTCGAGTATCAGAACTGTGATAATTTTGAATTTCTCGACCGTTTCTTGCGTCCAAAGTGCCATATCTCGCGAACGGATTGACCAATCCGCAAAATTTCTGTTGCATCTGAAAGTAGAAAGTCGCCCGATTACAACGGTATGCGTACTTTTCCCCTAGACCGTACTAGTTATGCTTGTCGAGTATCAGAACTGCGAAAATTTTGAGTTTCTCAAGCGTTTCTTACCTCCAAACTGCCATATCTCGCGAACGGATTGACTAATCCGCAAAATTTCTGTTGCATCTGAAAGTAGAAACTCGCCCGCTTACAACGGTATGCGTACTTTTCCCCTAGGCCGTTCTAGTTATTCGTTTCGAGCATCAGAACTGCGAAAATTTTGAGTTTCTCAAGCGTTTCTTACCTCCAAACTGCCATATCTCGCGAACGGATTGACCAATCCGCAAAATTTCTGTTGCATCTGAAAGTAGAAACTCGACCGATTACAACGGTATGCGTAGTTTTCCCCTAGGCCGTGCTAGTTATTCGTTTCGAGCATCAGAACTGCGAAAATGTTGAGTTTCTCAAGCGTTTCTTACATACAAACTGCCATATCTCGCGAACGGATTGACCAATCCGCAAAATTTCTGTTGCATCTGAAAGTAGAAACTCGCCCGATTACAGCGGTATGCGTACTTTTCCCCTAGACCGTTCTAGTTATGCTTGTCGAGCATCAGAACTGCGAAAATTTTGAGTTTCTCAAGCGTTTCTTACTTCCAAACTGCCATATCTCGCGAACGGATTGACCAATCCGCAAAATTTCTGTTGCATCTGAAAGTAGAAACTCGCCCGATTACAACGGTAGGTGTAGTTTTCTCCTAGGCCGTTCTAGTTATTCGTTTCGAGCATCAGAACTGCGAAAATTTTGAGTTTCTCAAGCGTTTCTTACCTCCAAACTGCCATATCTCGCGAACGGATTGACCAATCCGCAAAATTTCTGTTGCATCTGAAAGTAGAATGTCGCCCGATTACAACGGTATGCGTACTTTTCCCCTAGACCGTTCTAGTTATGCTTGTCGAGCATCAGAACTGCGAAAATTTTGAGTTTCTCAAGCGTTTCTTACCTCCAAACTGCCATATCTCGCGAACGGATTGACTCATCCGCAAAATTTCTGTTGCATCTGAAAGTAGAAACTCGCCCGATTACAGCGGTATGCGTACTTTTACCCTAGACTGTTCTAGTTATGCTTGTCGAGCATCAGAACTGCGAAAATTTTGAGTTTCTCAAGCGTTTCTTACTTCCAAACTGCCATATCTCGCGAACGGATTGACCAATCCGCAAAATTTCTGTTGCATCTGAAAGTAGAAACTCGCCCGATTACAACGGTAGGTGTAGTTTTCCCCTAGGCCGTTCTAGTTATTCGTTTCGAGCATCAGAACTGCGAAAATGTTGAGTTTCTCAAGCGTTTCTTACCTCCAAACTGCCATATCTCGCGAACGGATTGACCAATCCGCAAAATTTCTGTTGCATCTGAAAGTAGAAACTCGCCCGATTACAACGGTATGCGTACTTTTCCCCTAGGCCGTTCTGGTTATTCGTTTCGAGTATCAGAACTGTGATAATTTTGAATTTCTCGACCGTTTCTTGCCTCCAAACTGCCATATCTCGCGAACGGATTGACCAATCCGCAAAATTTCTGTTGCATCTGAAAGTAGAAACTCGCCCGATTACAACGGTATGCGTACGTTTCCCCAAGTCCGTTCTAGTTATTCGTTTCGAGCATCAGAACTGCGAAAATTTTGAGTTTCTCAAGCGTTTCTTACCTCCAAACTGCCATATCTCGCGAACGGATTGACCAATCCGCAAAATTTCTGTTGCATCTGAAAGTAGAAACTCGCCCGATTACAACGGTATGCGTAGTTTTCCCCTAGGCCGTTCTAGTTATTCGTTTCGAGTATCAGAACTGTGATAATTTTGAATTTCTCGACCGTTTCTTGCCTCCAAACTGCCATATCTCGCGAACGGATTGACCAATCCGCAAAATTTCTGTTGCATCTGAAAGTAGAAACTCGCCCGATTACAACGGTATGCGTACGTTTCCCCAAGTCCGTTCTAGTTATTCGTTTCGAGCATCAGAACTGCGAAAATTTTGAGTTTCTCAAGCGTTTCTTACCTCCAAACTGCCATATCTCGCGAAAGGAATGACCAATCCGTAAAATTTCTGTTGCATCTGAAAGTAGAAACTCGCCCGATTACAACGGTATGCGTACTTTTCCCCTAGGCCGTTCTAGTTATTCGTTTCGAGCATCAGAACTGCGAAAATGTTGAGTTTCTCAAGCGTTTCTTACCTACAAACTGCCATATCTCGCGAACGGATTGACCAATCCGCAAAATTTCTGTTGCATCTGAAAGTAGAAATTCGCCCGATTACAACGGTGTGCGTACTTTTCCCCTAGACCGTTCTAGTTATGCTTGTCGAGCATCAGAACTGCGAAAATTTTGAGTTTCTCAAGCGTTTCTTACCTCCAAACTGCCATATCTCGCGAACGGATTGACCAATCCGCAAAATTTCTGTTGCATCTGAAAGTAGAAACTCGCGCGATTACAACGGTAGGTGTAGTGTTCCCCTAGGTCGTTCTGGTTATTCGTTTCGAGTATCAGAACTGTGATAATTTTGAATTTCTCGACCGTTTCTTGCCTCCAAACTGCCATATCTCGCGAACGGATTGACCAATCCGCAAAATTTCTGTTGCATCTGAAAGTAGAAAGTCGCCCGATTACAACGGTATGCGTACTTTTCCCCTAGACCGTTCTAGTTATGCTTGTCGAGCATCAGAACTGCGAAAATTTTGAGTTTCTCAAGCGTTTCTTACCTCCAAACTGCCATATCTCGCGAACGGATTGACTAATCCGCAAGATTTCTGTTGCATCTGAAAGTAGAAACTCGCCCGCTTACAACGGTATGCGTACTTTTCCCTAGGCCGTTCTAGTTATTCGTTTCGAGCATCAGAACTGCGAAAATTTTGAGTTTCTCAAGCGTTTCTTACCTCCAAACTGCCATATCTCGCGAACGGATTGACCAATCCGCAAAATTTCTGTTGCATCTGAAAGTAGAAACTCGCTCGATTACAACGGTATGCGTACGTTTCCCCAAGTCCGTTCTAGTTATTCGTTTCGAGCATTAGAACTGCGAAAATTTTGAGTTTCTCAAGCGTTTCTTACCTCCAAACTGCCATATCTCGCGAACGGATTGACCAATCCGCAAAATTTCTGTTGCATCTGAAAGTAGAAACTCGCCCGATTACAACGGCATGCGTACTTTTCCCCTAGGCCGTTCTAGTTATTCGTTTCGAGCATCAGAACTGCGAAAATGTTGAGCTTCTCAAGCGTTTCTTACCTACAAACTGCCATATCTCGCGAACGGATTGACCAATCCGCAAAATTTCTGTTGCATCTGAAAGTAGAAACTCGCCCGATTACAGCGGTATGCGTACTTTTCCCCTAGACCGTTCTAGTTATGCTTGTCGAGCATCAGAACTGCGAAAATTTTGAGTTTCTCAAGCGTTTCTTACTTCCAAACTGCCATATCTCGCGAACGGATTGACCAATCCGCAAAATTTCTGTTGCATCTGAAAGTAGAAACTCGCCCGATTACAACGGTAGGTGTAGTTTTCCCCTAGGCCGTTCTAGTTATTCGTTTCGAGCATCAGAACTGCGAAAATTTTGAGTTTCTCAAGCGTTTCTTACCTCCAAACTGCCATATCTCGCGAACGGATTGACCAATCCGCAAAATTTCTGTTGCATCTGAAAGTAGAAAGTCGCCCGATTACAACGGTATGCGTACTTTTCCCCTAGACCGTTCTAGTTATGCTTGTCGAGCATCAGAACTGCGAAAATTTTGAGTTTCTCAAGCGTTTCTTACCTCCAAACTGCCATATCCCGCGAACGGATTGACTAATCCGCAAAATTTCTGTTACATCTGAAAGTAGAAACTCGCCCGCTTACAACGGTATGCGTACTTTTCCCCTAGGCCGTTCTAGTTATTCGTTTCGAGCATCAGAACTGCGAAAATTTTGAGTTTCTCAAGCGTTTCTTACCTCCAAACTGCCATATCTCGCGAACGGATTGACCAATCCGCAAAATTTCTGTTGCATCTGAAGGTAGAAACTCGCCCGATTACAATGGTATGCGTACGTTTCCCCAAGTCCGTTCTAGTTATTCGTTTCGAACATTAGAACTGCGAAAATTTTGAGTTTCTCAAGCGTTTCTTACCTCCAAACTGCCATATCTCGCGAACGGATTGACCAATCCGCAAAATTTCTGTTGCATCTGAAAGTAGAAACTCGCCCGATTACAACGGTATGCGTACTTTTCCCCTAGGCCGTTCTAGTTATTCGTTTCGAGCATCAGAACTGCGAAAATGTTGAGTTTCTCAAGCGTTTCTTACCTACAAACTGCCATATCTCGCGAACGGATTGACCAATCCGCAAAATTTCTGTTGCATCTGAAAGTAGAAACTCGCCCGATTACAGCGGTATGCGTACTTTTCCCCTAGGCCGTTCTAGTTATGCTTGTCGAGCATCAGAACTGCGAAAATTTTGAGTTTCTCAAGCGTTTCTTACTTCCAAACTGCCATATCTCGCGAACGGATTGACCAATCCGCAAAATTTCTGTTGCATCTGAAAGTAGAAACTCGCCCGATTAAAACGGTAGGTGTAGTTTTCCCCTAGGCCGTTCTAGTTATTCGTTTCGAGCATCAGAACTGCGAAAATTTTGAGTTTCTCAAGCGTTTCTTACCTCCAAACTGCCATATCTCGCGAACGGATTGACCAATCCGCAAAATTTCTGTTGCATCTGAAAGTAGAATGTCGCCCGATTACAACGGTATGCGTACTTTTCCCCTAAACCGTTATAGTTATGCTTGTCGAGCCGTCAGAACTGCGAAAATTTTGAGTTTCTCAAGCGTTTCTTACCTCCAAGCTGCCATATCTCGCGAACGGATTGACTAATCCGCAAAATTTCTGTTGCATCTGAAAGTAGAAACTCGCCCGCTTACAACGGTATGCGTACTTTTCCCCTAGGCCGTTCTAGTTATTCGTTTCGAGCATCAGAACTGCGAAAATGTTGAGTTTCCCAAGCGTTTCTTACCTACAAACTGCCATATCTCGCGAACGGATTGACCAATCCGCAAAATTTCTGTTGCATCTGAATGTAGAAACTCGCCCGATTACAGCGGTATGCGTACTTTTCCCCTAGGCCGTTCTAGTTATGCTTGTCGAGCATCAGAACTGCGAAAATTTTGAGTTTCTCAAGCGTTTCTTACTTCCAAACTGCCATATCTCGCGAACGGATTGACCAATCCGCAAAATTTCTGTTGCATCTGAAAGTAGAAACTCGCCCGATTACAACGGTAGGTGTAGTTTTCCCCTAGGCCGTTCTAGTTATTCGTTTCGAGCATCAGAACTGCGAAAATTTTGAGTTTCTCAAGCGTTTCTTACCTCCAAACTGCCATATCTCGCGAACGGATTGACCAATCCGCAAAATTTCTGTTGCATCTGAAAGTAGAATGTCGCCCGATTACAACGGTATGCGTACTTTTCCCCTAGACCGTTCTAGTTATGCTTGTCGAGCATCAGAACTGCGAAAATTTTGAGTTTCTCAAGCGTTTCTTACCTCCAAACTGCCATATCTCGCGAACGGATTGACCAATCCGCAAAATTTCTGTTGCATCTGAAGGTAGAAACTCGCCCGATTACAATGGTATGCGTACGTTTCCCCAAGTCCGTTCTAGTTATTCGTTTCGAGCATTAGAACTGCGAAAATTTTGAGTTTCTCAAGCGTTTCTTACCTCCAAACTGCCATATCTCGCGAACGGATTGACCAATCCGCAAAATTTCTGTTGCATCTGAAAGTAGAAACTCGCCCGATTACAACGGTATGCGTACTTTTCCCCTAGGCCGTTCTAGTTATTCGTTTCGAGCATCAGAACTGCGAAAATGTTGAGTTTCTCAAGCGTTTCTTACCTACAAACTGCCATATCTCGCGAACGGATTGACCAATCCGCAAAATTTCTGTTGCATCTGAAAGTAGAAACTCGCCCGATTACAGCGGTATGCGTACTTTTCCCCTAGGCCGTTCTAGTTATGCTTGTCGAGCATCAGAACTGCGAAAATTTTGAGTTTCTCAAGCGTTTCTTACTTCCAAACTGCCATATCTCGCGAACGGATTGACCAATCCGCAAAATTTCTGTTGCATCTGAAAGTAGAAACTCGCCCGATTAAAACGGTAGGTGTAGTTTTCCCCTAGGCCGTTCTAGTTATTCGTTTCGAGCATCAGAACTGCGAAAATTTTGAGTTTCTCAAGCGTTTCTTACCTCCAAACTGCCATATCTCGCGAACGGATTGACCAATCCGCAAAATTTCTGTTGCATCTGAAAGTAGAATGTCGCCCGATTACAACGGTATGCGTACTTTTCCCCTAAACCGTTATAGTTATGCTTGTCGAGCCGTCAGAACTGCGAAAATTTTGAGTTTCTCAAGCGTTTCTTACCTCCAAGCTGCCATATCTCGCGAACGGATTGACTAATCCGCAAAATTTCTGTTGCATCTGAAAGTAGAAACTCGCCCGCTTACAACGGTATGCGTACTTTTCCCCTAGGCCGTTCTAGTTATTCGTTTCGAGCATCAGAACTGCGAAAATGTTGAGTTTCTCAAGCGTTTCTTACCTACAAACTGCCATATCTCGCGAACGGATTGACTAATCCGCAAGATTTCTGTTGCATCTGAAAGTAGAAACTCGCCCGCTTACAACGGTATGCGTACTTTTCCCTAGGCCGTTCTAGTTATTCGTTTCGAGCATCAGAACTGCGAAAATTTTGAGTTTCTCAAGCGTTTCTTACCTCCAAACTGCCATATCTCGCGAACGGATTGACCAATCCGCAAAATTTCTGTTGCATCTGAAAGTAGAAACTCGCTCGATTACAACGGTATGCGTACGTTTCCCCAAGTCCGTTCTAGTTATTCGTTTCGAGCATTAGAACTGCGAAAATTTTGAGTTTCTCAAGCGTTTCTTACCTCCAAACTGCCATATCTCGCGAACGGATTGACCAATCCGCAAAATTTCTGTTGCATCTGAAAGTAGAAACTCGCCCGATTACAACGGCATGCGTACTTTTCCCCTAGGCCGTTCTAGTTATTCGTTTCGAGCATCAGAACTGCGAAAATGTTGAGCTTCTCAAGCGTTTCTTACCTACAAACTGCCATATCTCGCGAACGGATTGACCAATCCGCAAAATTTCTGTTGCATCTGAAAGTAGAAACTCGCCCGATTACAGCGGTATGCGTACTTTTCCCCTAGACCGTTCTAGTTATGCTTGTCGAGCATCAGAACTGCGAAAATTTTGAGTTTCTCAAGCGTTTCTTACTTCCAAACTGCCATATCTCGCGAACGGATTGACCAATCCGCAAAATTTCTGTTGCATCTGAAAGTAGAAACTCGCCCGATTACAACGGTAGGTGTAGTTTTCCCCTAGGCCGTTCTAGTTATTCGTTTCGAGCATCAGAACTGCGAAAATTTTGAGTTTCTCAAGCGTTTCTTACCTCCAAACTGCCATATCTCGCGAACGGATTGACCAATCCGCAAAATTTCTGTTGCATCTGAAAGTAGAAAGTCGCCCGATTACAACGGTATGCGTACTTTTCCCCTAGACCGTTCTAGTTATGCTTGTCGAGCATCAGAACTGCGAAAATTTTGAGTTTCTCAAGCGTTTCTTACCTCCAAACTGCCATATCCCGCGAACGGATTGACTAATCCGCAAAATTTCTGTTACATCTGAAAGTAGAAACTCGCCCGCTTACAACGGTATGCGTACTTTTCCCCTAGGCCGTTCTAGTTATTCGTTTCGAGCATCAGAACTGCGAAAATTTTGAGTTTCTCAAGCGTTTCTTACCTCCAAACTGCCATATCTCGCGAACGGATTGACCAATCCGCAAAATTTCTGTTGCATCTGAAGGTAGAAACTCGCCCGATTACAATGGTATGCGTACGTTTCCCCAAGTCCGTTCTAGTTATTCGTTTCGAACATTAGAACTGCGAAAATTTTGAGTTTCTCAAGCGTTTCTTACCTCCAAACTGCCATATCTCGCGAACGGATTGACCAATCCGCAAAATTTCTGTTGCATCTGAAAGTAGAAACTCGCCCGATTACAACGGTATGCGTACTTTTCCCCTAGGCCGTTCTAGTTATTCGTTTCGAGCATCAGAACTGCGAAAATGTTGAGTTTCTCAAGCGTTTCTTACCTACAAACTGCCATATCTCGCGAACGGATTGACCAATCCGCAAAATTTCTGTTGCATCTGAAAGTAGAAACTCGCCCGATTACAGCGGTATGCGTACTTTTCCCCTAGGCCGTTCTAGTTATGCTTGTCGAGCATCAGAACTGCGAAAATTTTGAGTTTCTCAAGCGTTTCTTACTTCCAAACTGCCATATCTCGCGAACGGATTGACCAATCCGCAAAATTTCTGTTGCATCTGAAAGTAGAAACTCGCCCGATTAAAACGGTAGGTGTAGTTTTCCCCTAGGCCGTTCTAGTTATTCGTTTCGAGCATCAGAACTGCGAAAATTTTGAGTTTCTCAAGCGTTTCTTACCTCCAAACTGCCATATCTCGCGAACGGATTGACCAATCCGCAAAATTTCTGTTGCATCTGAAAGTAGAATGTCGCCCGATTACAACGGTATGCGTACTTTTCCCCTAAACCGTTATAGTTATGCTTGTCGAGCCGTCAGAACTGCGAAAATTTTGAGTTTCTCAAGCGTTTCTTACCTCCAAGCTGCCATATCTCGCGAACGGATTGACTAATCCGCAAAATTTCTGTTGCATCTGAAAGTAGAAACTCGCCCGCTTACAACGGTATGCGTACTTTTCCCCTAGGCCGTTCTAGTTATTCGTTTCGAGCATCAGAACTGCGAAAATGTTGAGTTTCTCAAGCGTTTCTTACCTACAAACTGCCATATCTCGCGAACGGATTGACCAATCCGCAAAATTTCTGTTGCATCTGAATGTAGAAACTCGCCCGATTACAGCGGTATGCGTACTTTTCCCCTAGGCCGTTCTAGTTATGCTTGTCGAGCATCAGAACTGCGAAAATTTTGAGTTTCTCAAGCGTTTCTTACTTCCAAACTGCCATATCTCGCGAACGGATTGACCAATCCGCAAAATTTCTGTTGCATCTGAAAGTAGAAACTCGCCCGATTACAACGGTAGGTGTAGTTTTCCCCTAGGCCGTTCTAGTTATTCGTTTCGAGCATCAGAACTGCGAAAATTTTGAGTTTCTCAAGCGTTTCTTACCTCCAAACTGCCATATCTCGCGAACGGATTGACCAATCCGCAAAATTTCTGTTGCATCTGAAAGTAGAATGTCGCCCGATTACAACGGTATGCGTACTTTTCCCCTAGACCGTTCTAGTTATGCTTGTCGAGCATCAGAACTGCGAAAATTTTGAGTTTCTCAAGCGTTTCTTACCTCCAAACTGCCATATCTCGCGAACGGATTGACCAATCCGCAAAATTTCTGTTGCATCTGAAGGTAGAAACTCGCCCGATTACAATGGTATGCGTACGTTTCCCCAAGTCCGTTCTAGTTATTCGTTTCGAGCATTAGAACTGCGAAAATTTTGAGTTTCTCAAGCGTTTCTTACCTCCAAACTGCCATATCTCGCGAACGGATTGACCAATCCGCAAAATTTCTGTTGCATCTGAAAGTAGAAACTCGCCCGATTACAACGGTATGCGTACTTTTCCCCTAGGCCGTTCTAGTTATTCGTTTCGAGCATCAGAACTGCGAAAATGTTGAGTTTCTCAAGCGTTTCTTACCTACAAACTGCCATATCTCGCGAACGGATTGACCAATCCGCAAAATTTCTGTTGCATCTGAAAGTAGAAACTCGCCCGATTACAGCGGTATGCGTACTTTTCCCCTAGGCCGTTCTAGTTATGCTTGTCGAGCATCAGAACTGCGAAAATTTTGAGTTTCTCAAGCGTTTCTTACTTCCAAACTGCCATATCTCGCGAACGGATTGACCAATCCGCAAAATTTCTGTTGCATCTGAAAGTAGAAACTCGCCCGATTAAAACGGTAGGTGTAGTTTTCCCCTAGGCCGTTCTAGTTATTCGTTTCGAGCATCAGAACTGCGAAAATTTTGAGTTTCTCAAGCGTTTCTTACCTCCAAACTGCCATATCTCGCGAACGGATTGACCAATCCGCAAAATTTCTGTTGCATCTGAAAGTAGAATGTCGCCCGATTACAACGGTATGCGTACTTTTCCCCTAAACCGTTATAGTTATGCTTGTCGAGCCGTCAGAACTGCGAAAATTTTGAGTTTCTCAAGCGTTTCTTACCTCCAAGCTGCCATATCTCGCGAACGGATTGACTAATCCGCAAAATTTCTGTTGCATCTGAAAGTAGAAACTCGCCCGCTTACAACGGTATGCGTACTTTTCCCCTAGGCCGTTCTAGTTATTCGTTTCGAGCATCAGAACTGCGAAAATGTTGAGTTTCTCAAGCGTTTCTTACCTACAAACTGCCATATCTCGCGAACGGATTGACCAATCCGCAAAATTTCTGTTGCATCTGAATGTAGAAACTCGCCCGATTACAGCGGTATGCGTACTTTTCCCCTAGGCCGTTCTAGTTATGCTTGTCGAGCATCAGAACTGCGAAAATTTTGAGTTTCTCAAGCGTTTCTTACTTCCAAACTGCCATATCTCGCGAACGGATTGACCAATCCGCAAAATTTCTGTTGCATCTGAAAGTAGAAACTCGCCCGATTACAACGGTAGGTGTAGTTTTCCCCTAGGCCGTTCTAGTTATTCGTTTCGAGCATCAGAACTGCGAAAATTTTGAGTTTCTCAAGCGTTTCTTACCTCCAAACTGCCATATCTCGCGAACGGATTGACCAATCCGCAAAATTTCTGTTGCATCTGAAAGTAGAATGTCGCCCGATTACAACGGTATGCGTACTTTTCCCCTAGACCGTTCTAGTTATGCTTGTCGAGCATCAGAACTGCGAAAATTTTGAGTTTCTCAAGCGTTTCTTACCTCCAAACTGCCATATCTCGCGAACGGATTGACTAATCCGCAAAATTTCTGTTGCATCTGAAAGTAGAAACTCGCCCGCTTACAACGGTGTGCGTACTTTTCCCCTAGGCCGTTCTAGTTATTCGTTTCGAGCATCAGAACTGCGAAAATTTTGAGTTTCTCAAGCGTTTCTTACCTCCAAGCTGCCATATCTCGCGAACGGATTGACCAATCCGCAAAATTTCTGTTGCATCTGAAAGTAGAAACTCGCCCGATTACAACGGTATGCGTACTTTTCCCCTAGGCCGTTCTAGTTATTCGTTTCGAGCATCAGAACTGCGAAAATGTTGAGTTTCTCAAGCGTTTCTTACCTACAAACTGCCATATCTCGCGAACGGATTGACCAATCCGCAAAATTTCTGTTGCATCTGAAAGTAGAAACTCGCCCGATTACAGCGGTATGCGTACTTTTCCCCTAGACCGTTCTAGTTATGCTTGTCGAGCATCAGAACTGCGAAAATTTTGAGTTTCTCAAGCGTTTCTTACTTCCAAACTGCCATATCTCGCGAACGGATTGACCAATCCGCAAAATTTCTGTTGCATCTGAAAGTAGAAACTCGCCCGATTACAACGGTAGGCGTACTTTTCCCCTACGCCGTTCTAGTTATTCGTTTCGAGCATCAGAACTGCGAAAATGTTGAGTTTCTCAAGCGTTTCTTACCTACAAACTGCCATATCTCGCGAACGGATTGACCAATCCGCAAAATTTCTGTTGCATCTGAAAGTAGAAACTCGCCCGATTACAACGGTAGGTGTAGTGTTCCCCTAGGCCGTTCTAGTTATTCGTTTCGAGCATCAGAACTGCGAAAATGTTGAGTTTCTCAAGCGTTTCTTACCTACAAACTGCCATATCTCGCGGATTGACCAATCCGCAAAATTTCTGTTGCATCTGAAAAGTAGAAATTCGCCCGATTACAACGGTATATGCGTACTTTTCCCCTAGACCGTGTCTAGTTATGCTTGTCGAGCATCAGAACTGCGAAAATTTTGAGTTTCTCAAGCGTTTTCTTACCTCCAAACTGCCATATCTCGCGAACGGATTGACCAATCCGCAAAATTTCTGTTGCATCTGAAAGTAGAACTCGCCCGATTACAACGGTATGCGTACTTTTCCCCTAGTCCGTTCTGGTTATTCGTTTCGAGCATCAGAACTGCGAAAATTTTGAGTTTCTCAAGCGTTTCTACCTCCACAACTGCCATATCTCGCGAACGGATTGACTAATCCGCAAAATTTCTGTTGCATCTGAAAGTAGAAACTCACCCGATTACAACGGTATTCGTACTTTTCCCCTAGACCGTTCTAGTTATGCTTGTCGAGCATCAGAACTGCGAAAATTTTGAGTTTCTCAAGCGTTTCTTACCTCCAAACTGCCATATCTCGCGAACGGATTGACTAATCCGCAAAATTTCTGTTGCATCTGAAAGTAGAAACTCGCCCGCTTACAACGGTATGCGTACTTTTCCCTAAGCCGTTCTAGTTATTCGTTTCGAGCATCAGAACTGCGAAAATTTTGAGTTTCTCAAGCGTTTCTTACCTCCAAACTGCCATATCTCGCGAACGGATTGACCAATCCGCAAAATTTCTGTTGCATCTGAAAGTAGAAACTCGCTCGATTACAACGGTATGCGTACGTTTCCCCAAGTCCGTTCTAGTTATTCGTTTCGAGCATTAGAACTGCGAAAATTTTGAGTTTCTCAAGCGTTTCTTACCTCCAAACTGCCATATCTCGCGAACGGATTGACCAATCCGCAAAATTTCTGTTGCATCTGAAAGTAGAAACTCGCCCGATTACAACGGTATGCGTACTTTTCCCCTAGGCCGTTCTAGTTATTCGTTTCGAGCATCAGAACTGCGAAAATGTTGAGTTTCTCAAGCGTTTCTTACCTCCAAACTGCCATATCTCGCGAACGGATTGACCAATCCGCAAAATTTCTGTTGCATCTGAAAGTAGAAACTCGCCCGATTGCAGCGGTATGCGTACTTTTCCCCTAGACCGTTCTAGTTATGCTTGTCGAGCATCAGAACTGCGAAAATTTTGAGTTTCTCAAGCGTTTCTTACTTCCAAACTGCCATATCTCGCGAACGGATTGACCAATCCGCAAAATTTCTGTTGCATCTGAAAGTAGAAACTCGCCCGATTACAACGGTAGGTGTAGTTTTCCCCTAGGCCGTTCTAGTTATTCGTTTCGAGCATCAGAACTGCGAAAATGTTGAGTTTCTCAAGCGTTTCTTACTTCCAAACTGCCATATCTCGCGAACGGATTGACCAATCCGCAAAATTTCTGTTGCATCTGAAAGTAGAAACTCGCCCGATTACAACGGTAGGTGTAGTTTTCCCCTAGGCGGTTCTAGTTATTCGTTTCGAGCATCAGAACTGCGAAAATGTTGAGTTTCTCAAGCGTTTCTTACCTCCAAACTGCCATATCTCGCGAACGGATTGACCAATCCGCAAAATTTCTGTTGCATCTGAAAGTAGAAACTCGCCCGATTACAACGGTATGCGTACTTTTCCCCTAGGCCGTTCTGCTTATTCGTTTCGAGTATCAGAACTGTGATAATTTTGAATTTCTCGACCGTTTCTTGCCTCCAAACTGCCATATCTCGCGAACGGATTGACCAATCCGCAAAATTTCTGTTGCATCTGAAAGTAGAAACTCGCCCGATTACAACGGTATGCGTACGTTTCCCCAAGTCCGTTCTAGTTATTCGTTTCGAGCATCAGAACTGCGAAAATTTTGAGTTTCTCAAGCGTTTCTTACCTCCAAACTGCCATATCTCGCGAACGGATTGACCAATCCGCAAAATTTCTGTTGCATCTGAAAGTAGAAACTCACCCGATTACAACGGTATGCGTAGTTTTCCCCTAGGCCGTTCTAGTTAATCGTTTCGAGCATCAGAACTGCGAAAATGTTGAGTTTCTCAAGCGTTTCTTACCTCCAAACTGCCATATCTCGCGAACGGATTGACCAATCCGCAAAATTTCTGTTGCATCTGAAAGTAGAAAGTCGCCCGATTACAACGGTATGCGTACTTTTCCCCTAGACCGTTCTAGTTATGCTTGTCGAGCATCAGAACTGCGAACATTTTGAGTTTCTCAAGCGTTTCTTACCTCCAAACTGCCATATCTCGCGAACGGATTGACTAATCCGCAAAATTTCTGTTGCATCTGAAAGTAGAAACTCGCCCGCTTACAACGGTATGCGTACTTTTCCCCTAGGCCGTTGTAGTTATTCGTTTCGAGCATCAGAACTGCGAAAATTTTGAGTTTCTCAAGCGTTTCTTACCTCCAAACTGCCATATCTCGCGAACGGATTGACCAATCCGCAAAATTTCTGTTGCATCTGAAGGTAGAAACTCGCCCGATTACAACGGTATGCGTACGTTTCCCCAAGTCCGTTCTAGTTATTCGTTTCGAGCATTAGAACTGCGAAAATTTTGAGTTTCTCAAGCGTTTCTTACCTCCAAACTGCCATATCTCGCGAACGGATTGACCAATCCGCAAAATTTCTGTTGCATCTGAAAGTAGAAACTCGCCCGATTACAACGGTATGCGTACTTTTCCCCTAGGCCGTTCTAGTTATTCGTTTCGAGCATCAGAACTGCGAAAATGTTGAGTTTCTCAAGCGTTTCTTACCTACAAACTGCCATATCTCGCGAACGGATTGACCAATCCGCAAAATTTCTGTTGCATCTGAAAGTAGAAACTCGCCCGATTACAGCGGTATGCGTACTTTTCCCCTAGACCGTTCTAGTTATGCTTGTCGAGCATCAGAACTGCGAAAATTTTGAGTTTCTCAAGCGTTTCTTACTTCCAAACTGCCATATCTCGCGAACGGATTGACCAATCCGCAAAATTTCTGTTGCATCTGAAAGTAGAAACTCGCCCGATTACAACGGTAGGTGTAGTTTTCCCCTAGGCCGTTCTAGTTATTCGTTTCGAGCATCAGAACTGCGAAAATTTTGAGTTTCTCAAGCGTTTCTTACCTCCAAACTGCCATATCTCGCGAACGGATTGACCAATCCGCAAAATTTCTGTTGCATCTGAAAGTAGAAACTCGCCCGATTACAACGGTATGCGTACGTTTCCCCAAGTCCGTTCTAGTTATTCGTTTCGAGCATCAGAACTGCGAAAATTTTGAGTTTCTCAAGCGTTTCTTACCTCCAAACTGCCATATCTCGCGAACGGATTGACCAATCCGCAAAATTTCTGTTGCATCTGAAAGTAGAAACTCACCCGATTACAACGGTATGCGTAGTTTTCCCCTAGGCCGTTCTAGTTATTCGTTTCGAGCATCAGAACTGCGAAAATGTTGAGTTTCTCAAGCGTTTCTTACCTACAAACTGCCATATCTCGCGAACGGATTGACCAATCCGCAAAATTTCTGTTGCATCTGAAAGTAGAAACTCGCCCGATTACAGCGGTATGCGTTCTTTTCCCCTAGACCGTTCTAGTTATGCTTGTCGAGCATCAGAACTGCGAAAATTTTGAGTTTCTCAAGCGTTTCTTACTTCCAAACTGCCATATCTCGCGAACGGATTGACCAATCCGCAAAAGTTCTGTTGCATCTGAAAGTAGAAACTCGCCCGATTACAACGGTAGGTGTAGTTTTCCCCTAGGCCGTTCTAGTTATTCGTTTCGAGCATCAGAACTGCGAAAATTTTGAGTTTCTCAAGCGTTTCTTACCTCCAAACTGCCATATCTCGCGAACGGATTGACCAATCCGCAAAATTTCTGTTGCATCTGAAAGTAGAAAGTCGCCCGATTACAACGGTATGCGTACTTTTCCCCTAGACCGTTCTAGTTATGCTTGTCGAGCATCAGAACTGCGAACATTTTGAGTTTCTCAAGCGTTTCTTACCTCCAAACTGCCATATCTCGCGAACGG
The DNA here is from genome assembly GCF_051014685.1 of Ptiloglossa arizonensis. NCBI lineage: Eukaryota > Metazoa > Arthropoda > Insecta > Hymenoptera > Colletidae > Ptiloglossa > Ptiloglossa arizonensis. The sequence goes on from NW_027478871.1 coordinate 166,712, forward strand.
ATTGACTAATCCGCAAAATTTCTGTTGCATCTGAAAGTAGAAACTCGCCCGCTTACAACGGTATGCGTACTTTTCCCCTAGGCCGTTCTAGTTATTCGTTTCGAGCATCAGAACTGCGAAAATTTTGAGTTTCTCAAGCGTTTCTTACCTCCAAACTGCCATATCTCGCGAACGGATTGACCAATCCGCAAAATTTCTGTTGCATCTGAAGGTAGAAACTCGCCCGATTACAACGGTATGCGTACGTTTCCCCAAGTCCGTTCTAGTTATTCGTTTCGAGCATTAGAACTGCGAAAATTTTGAGTTTCTCAAGCGTTTCTTACCTCCAAACTGCCATATCTCGCGAACGGATTGACCAATCCGCAAAATTTCTGTTGCATCTGAAAGTAGAAACTCGCCCGATTACAACGGTACGCGTACTTTTCCCCTAGGCCGTTCTAGTTATTCGTTTCGAGCATCAGAACTGCGAAAATGTTGAGTTTCTCAAGCGTTTCTTACCTACAAACTGCCATATCTCGCGAACGGATTGACCAATCCGCAAAATTTCTGTTGCATCTGAAAGTAGAAACTCGCCCGATTACAGCGGTATGCGTACTTTTCCCCTAGACCGTTCTAGTTATGCTTGTCGAGCATCAGAACTGCGAAAATTTTGAGTTTCTCAAGCGTTTCTTACTTCCAAACTGCCATATCTCGCGAACGGATTGACCAATCCGCAAAATTTCTGTTGCATCTGAAAGTAGAAACTCGCCCGATTACAACGGTAGGTGTAGTTTTCCCCTAGGCCGTTCTAGTTATTCGTTTCGAGCATCAGAACTGCGAAAATTTTGAGTTTCTCAAGCGTTTCTTACCTCCAAACTGCCATATCTCGCGAAAGGAATGACCAATCCGCAAAATTTCTGTTGCATCTGAAAGTCGAAACTCGCCCGATTACAACGGTATGCGTACTTTTCCCCTAGTCCGTTCTAGTTATTCGTTTCGAGCATCAGAACTGCGAAAATTTTGAGTTTCTCAAGCGTTTCTTACCTCCAAACTGCCATATCTCGCCAACGGATTGACCAATCCGCAAAATTTCCGTTGCATCTGAAAGTAGAAATTCGCCCGATTACAACGGTATGCGTACTTTTCCCCTAGAACGTTCTGGTTATGCTTGTCGAGCATCAGAACGGCTAAAATTTTGAGTTTCTCAAGCGTTTCTTACCTCCAAACTGCCATATCTCGCGAACGGATTGACCAATCCGTAAAATTTCTGTTGCATCTGAAAGTAGAAACTGGCCCGATTACAACGGTATGCGTACTTTTCCCCTAGGCCGTTCTAGTTATTCGTTTCGAGCATCAGAACTGCGAAAATGTTGAGTTTCTCAAGCGTTTCTTACCTACAAACTGCCATATCTCGCGAACGGATTGACCAATCCGCAAAATTTCTGTTGCATCTGAAAGTAGAAATTCGCCCGATTACAACGGTATGCGTTCTTTTCACCTAGACCGTTCTAGTTATGCTTGTCGAGCATCAGAACTGCGAAAATTTTGAGTTTCTCAAGCGTTTCTTACCTCCAAACTGCCATATCTCGCGAACGGATTGACTAATCCGCAAAATTTCTGTTGCATCTGAAAGTAGAAACTCGCCCGCTTACAACGGTATGCGTACTTTTCCCTAAGCCGTTCTAGTTATTCGTTTCGAGCATCAGAACTGCGAAAATTTTGAGTTTCTCAAGCGTTTCTTACCTCCAAACTGCCATATCTCGCGAACGGATTGACCAATCCGCAAAATTTCTGTTGCATCTGAAAGTAGAAACTCGCTCGATTACAACGGTATGCGTACGTTTCCCCAAGTCCGTTCTAGTTATTCGTTTCGAGCATTAGAACTGCGAAAATTTTGAGTTTCTCAAGCGTTTCTTACCTCCAAACTGCCATATCTCGCGAACGGATTGACCAATCCGCAAAATTTCTGTTGCATCTGAAAGTAGAAACTCGCCCGATTACAACGGTATGCGTACTTTTCCCCTAGGCCGTTCTAGTTATTCGTTTCGAGCATCAGAACTGCGAAAATGTTGAGTTTCTCAAGCGTTTCTTACCTCCAAACTGCCATATCTCGCGAACGGATTGACCAATCCGCAAAATTTCTGTTGCATCTGAAAGTAGAAACTCGCCCGATTGCAGCGGTATGCGTACTTTTCCCCTAGACCGTTCTAGTTATGCTTGTCGAGCATCAGAACTGCGAAAATTTTGAGTTTCTCAAGCGTTTCTTACTTCCAAACTGCCATATCTCGCGAACGGATTGACCAATCCGCAAAATTTCTGTTGCATCTGAAAGTAGAAACTCGCCCGATTACAACGGTAGGTGTAGTTTTCCCCTAGGCCGTTCTAGTTATTCGTTTCGAGCATCAGAACTGCGAAAATGTTGAGTTTCTCAAGCGTTTCTTACTTCCAAACTGCCATATCTCGCGAACGGATTGACCAATCCGCAAAATTTCTGTTGCATCTGAAAGTAGAAACTCGCCCGATTACAACGGTAGGTGTAGTTTTCCCCTAGGCGGTTCTAGTTATTCGTTTCGAGCATCAGAACTGCGAAAATGTTGAGTTTCTCAAGCGTTTCTTACCTCCAAACTGCCATATCTCGCGAACGGATTGACCAATCCGCAAAATTTCTGTTGCATCTGAAAGTAGAAACTCGCCCGATTACAACGGTATGCGTACTTTTCCCCTAGGCCGTTCTGCTTATTCGTTTCGAGTATCAGAACTGTGATAATTTTGAATTTCTCGACCGTTTCTTGCCTCCAAACTGCCATATCTCGCGAACGGATTGACCAATCCGCAAAATTTCTGTTGCATCTGAAAGTAGAAACTCGCCCGATTACAACGGTATGCGTACGTTTCCCCAAGTCCGTTCTAGTTATTCGTTTCGAGCATCAGAACTGCGAAAATTTTGAGTTTCTCAAGCGTTTCTTACCTCCAAACTGCCATATCTCGCGAACGGATTGACCAATCCGCAAAATTTCTGTTGCATCTGAAAGTAGAAACTCACCCGATTACAACGGTATGCGTAGTTTTCCCCTAGGCCGTTCTAGTTAATCGTTTCGAGCATCAGAACTGCGAAAATGTTGAGTTTCTCAAGCGTTTCTTACCTCCAAACTGCCATATCTCGCGAACGGATTGACCAATCCGCAAAATTTCTGTTGCATCTGAAAGTAGAAAGTCGCCCGATTACAACGGTATGCGTACTTTTCCCCTAGACCGTTCTAGTTATGCTTGTCGAGCATCAGAACTGCGAACATTTTGAGTTTCTCAAGCGTTTCTTACCTCCAAACTGCCATATCTCGCGAACGGATTGACTAATCCGCAAAATTTCTGTTGCATCTGAAAGTAGAAACTCGCCCGCTTACAACGGTATGCGTACTTTTCCCCTAGGCCGTTGTAGTTATTCGTTTCGAGCATCAGAACTGCGAAAATTTTGAGTTTCTCAAGCGTTTCTTACCTCCAAACTGCCATATCTCGCGAACGGATTGACCAATCCGCAAAATTTCTGTTGCATCTGAAGGTAGAAACTCGCCCGATTACAACGGTATGCGTACGTTTCCCCAAGTCCGTTCTAGTTATTCGTTTCGAGCATTAGAACTGCGAAAATTTTGAGTTTCTCAAGCGTTTCTTACCTCCAAACTGCCATATCTCGCGAACGGATTGACCAATCCGCAAAATTTCTGTTGCATCTGAAAGTAGAAACTCGCCCGATTACAACGGTATGCGTACTTTTCCCCTAGGCCGTTCTAGTTATTCGTTTCGAGCATCAGAACTGCGAAAATGTTGAGTTTCTCAAGCGTTTCTTACCTACAAACTGCCATATCTCGCGAACGGATTGACCAATCCGCAAAATTTCTGTTGCATCTGAAAGTAGAAACTCGCCCGATTACAGCGGTATGCGTACTTTTCCCCTAGACCGTTCTAGTTATGCTTGTCGAGCATCAGAACTGCGAAAATTTTGAGTTTCTCAAGCGTTTCTTACTTCCAAACTGCCATATCTCGCGAACGGATTGACCAATCCGCAAAATTTCTGTTGCATCTGAAAGTAGAAACTCGCCCGATTACAACGGTAGGTGTAGTTTTCCCCTAGGCCGTTCTAGTTATTCGTTTCGAGCATCAGAACTGCGAAAATTTTGAGTTTCTCAAGCGTTTCTTACCTCCAAACTGCCATATCTCGCGAACGGATTGACCAATCCGCAAAATTTCTGTTGCATCTGAAAGTAGAAACTCGCCCGATTACAACGGTATGCGTACGTTTCCCCAAGTCCGTTCTAGTTATTCGTTTCGAGCATCAGAACTGCGAAAATTTTGAGTTTCTCAAGCGTTTCTTACCTCCAAACTGCCATATCTCGCGAACGGATTGACCAATCCGCAAAATTTCTGTTGCATCTGAAAGTAGAAACTCACCCGATTACAACGGTATGCGTAGTTTTCCCCTAGGCCGTTCTAGTTATTCGTTTCGAGCATCAGAACTGCGAAAATGTTGAGTTTCTCAAGCGTTTCTTACCTACAAACTGCCATATCTCGCGAACGGATTGACCAATCCGCAAAATTTCTGTTGCATCTGAAAGTAGAAACTCGCCCGATTACAGCGGTATGCGTTCTTTTCCCCTAGACCGTTCTAGTTATGCTTGTCGAGCATCAGAACTGCGAAAATTTTGAGTTTCTCAAGCGTTTCTTACTTCCAAACTGCCATATCTCGCGAACGGATTGACCAATCCGCAAAAGTTCTGTTGCATCTGAAAGTAGAAACTCGCCCGATTACAACGGTAGGTGTAGTTTTCCCCTAGGCCGTTCTAGTTATTCGTTTCGAGCATCAGAACTGCGAAAATTTTGAGTTTCTCAAGCGTTTCTTACCTCCAAACTGCCATATCTCGCGAACGGATTGACCAATCCGCAAAATTTCTGTTTCATCTGAAAGTAGAAAGTCGCCCGATTACAACGGTATGCGTACTTTTCCCCTAGACCGTTCTAGTTATGCTTGTCGAGCATCAGAACTGCGAACATTTTGAGTTTCTCAAGCGTTTCTTACCTCCAAACTGCCATATCTCGCGAACGGATTGACTAATCCGCAAAATTTCTGTTGCATCTGAAAGTAGAAACTCGCCCGCTTACAACGGTATGCGTACTTTTCCCCTAGGCCGTTCTAGTTATTCGTTTCGAGCATCAGAACTGCGAAAATTTTGAGTTTCTCAAGCGTTTCTTACCTCCAAACTGCCATATCTCGCGAACGGATTGACCAATCCGCAAAATTTCTGTTGCATCTGAAGGTAGAAACTCGCCCGATTACAACGGTATGCGTACGTTTCCCCAAGTCCGTTCTAGTTATTCGTTTCGAGCATTAGAACTGCGAAAATTTTGAGTTTCTCAAGCGTTTCTTACCTCCAAACTGCCATATCTCGCGAACGGATTGACCAATCCGCAAAATTTCTGTTGCATCTGAAAGTAGAAACTCGCCCGATTACAACGGTACGCGTACTTTTCCCCTAGGCCGTTCTAGTTATTCGTTTCGAGCATCAGAACTGCGAAAATGTTGAGTTTCTCAAGCGTTTCTTACCTACAAACTGCCATATCTCGCGAACGGATTGACCAATCCGCAAAATTTCTGTTGCATCTGAAAGTAGAAACTCGCCCGATTACAGCGGTATGCGTACTTTTCCCCTAGACCGTTCTAGTTATGCTTGTCGAGCATCAGAACTGCGAAAATTTTGAGTTTCTCAAGCGTTTCTTACTTCCAAACTGCCATATCTCGCGAACGGATTGACCAATCCGCAAAATTTCTGTTGCATCTGAAAGTAGAAACTCGCCCGATTACAACGGTAGGTGTAGTTTTCCCCTAGGCCGTTCTAGTTATTCGTTTCGAGCATCAGAACTGCGAAAATTTTGAGTTTCTCAAGCGTTTCTTACCTCCAAACTGCCATATCTCGCGAAAGGAATGACCAATCCGCAAAATTTCTGTTGCATCTGAAAGTCGAAACTCGCCCGATTACAACGGTATGCGTACTTTTCCCCTAGTCCGTTCTAGTTATTCGTTTCGAGCATCAGAACTGCGAAAATTTTGAGTTTCTCAAGCGTTTCTTACCTCCAAACTGCCATATCTCGCCAACGGATTGACCAATCCGCAAAATTTCTGTTGCATCTGAAAGTAGAAATTCGCCCGATTACAACGGTATGCGTACTTTTCCCCTAGAACGTTCTGGTTATGCTTGTCGAGCATCAGAACGGCTAAAATTTTGAGTTTCTCAAGCGTTTCTTACCTCCAAACTGCCATATCTCGCGAACGGATTGACCAATCCGTAAAATTTCTGTTGCATCTGAAAGTAGAAACTGGCCCGATTACAACGGTATGCGTACTTTTCCCCTAGGCCGTTCTAGTTATTCGTTTCGAGCATCAGAACTGCGAAAATGTTGAGTTTCTCAAGCGTTTCTTACCTACAAACTGCCATATCTCGCGAACGGATTGACCAATCCGCAAAATTTCTGTTGCATCTGAAAGTAGAAATTCGCCCGATTACAACGGTATGCGTTCTTTTCACCTAGACCGTTCTAGTTATGCTTGTCGAGCATCAGAACTGCGAAAATTTTGAGTTTCTCAAGCGTTTCTTACCTCCAAACTGCCATATCTCGCGAACGGATTGACCAATCCGCAAAATTTCTGTTGCATCTGAAAGTAGAAACTCGCCCGATTACAATGGTAGGTGTAGTGTTCCCCTAGGCCGTTCTAGTTATTCGTTTCGAGCATCAGAACTGCGAAAATTTTGAGTTTCTCAAGCGTTTCTTACCTCCAAACTGCCATATCTCGCGAACGGATTGACTAATCCGCAAAATTTCTGTTGCATCTGAAAGTAGAAATTCGCCCGATTACAACGGTATGCGTACTTTTCCCCTAGACCGTTCTAGTTATGCTTGTCGAGCACCAGAACTGCGAAAATTTTGAGTTTCTCATGAGTTTCTTACCTCCAAACTGCCATATCTCGCGAACGGATTGACCAATCCGCAAAATTTCTGTTGCATCTGAAAGTAGAAATTCGCCCGATTACAACGGTATGCGTTCTTTTCCCCTAGACCGTTCTAGTTATGCTTGTCGAGCATCAGAACTGCGAAAATTTTGAGTTTCTCAAGCGTTTCTTACCTCCAAACTGCCATATCTCGCGAACGGATTGACCAATCCGCAAAATTTCGGTTGCATCTGAAAGTAGAAACTCGCCCGATTACAACGGTAGGTGTAGTGTTCCCCTAGGCCGTTCTAGTTATTCGTTTCGAGCATCAGAACTGCGAAAATTTTGAGTTTCTCAAGCGTTTCTTACTTCCAAACTGCCATATCTCGCGAACGGATTGACTAATCCGCAAAATTTCTGTTGCATCTGAAAGTAGAAATTCGCCCGATTACAACGGTATGCGTACTTTTCCCCTAGACCGTTCTAGTTATGCTTGTCGAGCACCAGAACTGCGAAAATTTTGAGTTTCTCATGAGTTTCTTACCTCCAAACTGCCATATCTCGCGAACGGATTGACCAATCCGCAAAATTTCTGTTGCATCTGAAAGTAGAAACTCGCCCGATTACAGCGGTATGCGTACTTTTCCCCTAGACCGTTCTAGTTATGCTTGTCGAGCATCAGAACTGCGAAAATTTTGAGTTTCTCAAGCGTTTCTTACTTCCAAACTGCCATATCTCGCGAACGGATTGACCAATCCGTAAAATTTCTGTTGCATCTGAAAGTAGAAACTCGCCCGATTTCAACGGTATGCGTACTTTTCCCCTAGGCCGTTCTAGTTATTCGTTTCGAGCATCAGAACTGTGATAATTTTGAATTTCTCGACCGTTTCTTGCCTCCAAACTGCCATATCTCGCGAACGGATTGACCAATACGCAAAATTTCTGTTGCATCTGAAAGTAGAAACTCGCCCGATTTCAACGGTATGCGTACTTTTCCCCTAGGCCGTTCTAGTTATTCGTTTCGAGCATCAGAACTGCGAAAATTTTGAGTTTCTCAAGCGTTTCTTACCTCCAAACTGCCATATCTCGCGAACGGATTGACCAATCCGCAAAATTTCTGTTGCATCTGAAAGTAGAAACTCGCCCGATTACAACGGTATGCGTACTTTTCCCCTAGACCGTTCTAGTTATGCTTGTCGAGCACCAGAACTGCGAAAATTTTGAGTTTCTCAAGAGTTTCTTACCTCCAAACTGCCATATCTCGCGAACGGATTGACCAATCCGCAAAATTTCTGTTGCATCTGAAAGTAGAAACTCGCCCGATTACAACGGTATGCGTACTTTTCCCCTAGGCCGTTCTAGTTATTCGTTTCGAGCATCAGAACTGCGAAAATGTTGAGTTTCTCAAGCGTTTCTTACCTCCAAACTGCCATATCTCGCGAACGGATTGACCAATCCGCAAAATTTCTGTTGCATCTGAAAGTAGAAACTCGCCCGATTACAACGGTATGCGTACTTTTCCCCTAGGCCGTTCTGGTTATTCGTTTCGAGTATCAGAACTGTGATAATTTTGAATTTCTCGACCGTTTCTTGCCTCCAAACTGCCATATCTCGCGAACGGATTGACCAATACGCAAAATTTCTGTTGCATCTGAAAGTAGAAACTCGCCCGATTACAACGGTATGCGTACGTTTCCCCAAGTCCGTTCTAGTTATTCGTTTCGAGCATCAGAACTGCGAAAATTTTGAGTTTCTCAAGCGTTTCTTACCTCCAAACTGCCATATCTCGCGAACGGATTGACCAATCCGCAAAATTTCTGTTGCATCTGAAAGTAGAAAGTCGCCCGATTACAACGGTATGCGTACTTTTCCCCTAGACCGTTCTAGTTATGCTTGTCGAGCATCAGAAATGCGAAAATTTTGAGTTTCTCAAGCGTTTCTTACCTCCAAACTGCCATATCTCGCGAACGGATTGACCAATCCGCAAAATTTCTGTTGCATCTGAAAGTAGAAATTCGCGCGATTACAAGGGTATGCGTACTTTTCCCCTAGACCGTTCTAGTTATGCTTGTCGAGCACCAGAACTGCGAAAATTTTGAGTTTCTCTAGAGTTTCTTACCTCCAAACTGCCATATCTCGCGAACGGATTGACCAATCCGCAAAATTTCTGTTGCATCTGAAAGTAGAAACTCGCCCGATTACAACGGTATGCGTACTTTTCCCCTAGGCCGTTCTAGTTATTCGTTTCGAGCATCAGAACTGCGAAAATGTTGAGTTTCTCAAGCGTTTCTTACCTCCAAACTGCCATATCTCGCGAACGGATTGACCAATCCGCAAAATTTCTGTTGCATCTGAAAGTAGAAACTCGCCCGATTACAACGGTATGCGTACATTTCCCCTAGGCCGTTCTGGTTATTGGTTTCGAGTATCAGAACTGTGATAATTTTGAATTTCTCGACCGTTTCTTGCCTCCAATCTGCCATATCTCGCGAACGGATTGACCAATCCGCAAAATTTCTGTTGCATCTGAAAGTAGAAACTCTCCCGATTACAACGGTATGCGTACGTTTCCCCAAGTCCGTTCTAGTTATTCGTTTCGAGCATCAGAACTGCGAAAATTTTGAGTTTCTCAAGCGTTTCTTACCTCCAAACTGCCATATCTCGCGAACGGATTGACCAATCCGCAAAATTTCTGTTGCATCTGAAAGTAGAAAGTCGCCCGATTACAACGGTATGCGTACTTTTCCCCTAGACCGTTCTAGTTATGCTTGTCGAGCATCAGAACTGCGAAAATTTTGAGTTTCTCAAGCGTTTCTTACCTCCAAACTGCCATATCTCGCGAACGGATTGACCAATCCGCAAAATTTCTGTTGCATCTGAAAGTAGAAATTCGCGCGATTACAAGGGTATGCGTACTTTTCCCCTAGACCGCTCTAGTTATGCTTGTCGAGCATCAGAACTGCGAAAATTTTGAGTTTCTCAAGCGTTTCTTACCTCCAAACTGCCATATCTCGCGAACGGATTGACTAATCCGCAAAATTTCTGTTGCATCTGAAAGTAGAAATTCGCCCGATTACAACGGTATGCGTACTTTTCCCCTAGACCGTTCTAGTTATGCTTGTCGAGCATCAGAACTGCGAAAATTTTGAGTTTCTCAAGCGTTTCTTACCTCCAAACTGCCATATCTCGCGAACGGATTGACCAATCCGCAAAATTTCTGTTGCATCTGAAAGTAGAAATTCGCGCGATTACAAGGGTATGCGTACTTTTCCCCTAGACCGCTCTAGTTATGCTTGTCGAGCATCAGAACTGCGAAAATTTTGAGTTTCTCAAGCGTTTCTTACCTCCAAACTGCCATATCTCGCGAACGGATTGACTAATCCGCAAAATTTCTGTTGCATCTGAAAGTAGAAATTCGCCCGATTACAACGGTATGCGTACTTTTCCCCTAGACCGTTCTAGTTATGCTTGTCGAGCACCAGAACTGCGAAAATTTTGAGTTTCTCAAGAGTTTCTTACCTCCAAACTGCCATATCTCGCGAACGGATTGACCAATCCGCAAAATTTCTGTTGCATCTGAAAGTACAAACTCGCCCGATTACAACGGTATGCGTACTTTTTCCCTAGGCCGCTCTAGTTATTCGTTTCGAGCATCAGAACTGTGAAAATTTTGAGTTTCTCAACCGTTTCTTACCTCCAAACTGCCATATCTCGCGAACGGATTGACCAATCCGCAAAATTTCTGTTGCATCTGAAAGTAGAAAGTCGCCCGATTACAACGGTATGCGTACTTTTCCCCTAGACCGCTCTAGTTATGCTTGTCGAGTATCAGAACTGCGAAAATTTTGAGTTTCTCAAGCGTTTCTTACCTCCAAACTGCCATATCTCGCGAACGGATTGACCAATCCGCAAAATTTCTGTTGCATCTGAAAGTACAAACTCGCCCGATTACAACGGTATGCGTACTTTTCCCCTAGGCCGTTCTAGTTATTCGTTTCGAGCATCAGAACTGCGAAAATTTTGAGTTTCTCAAGCGTTTCTTACTTCCAAACTGCCATATCTCGCGAACGGATTGACCTATCCGCAAAATTTCTAATGCATCTGAAAGTAGAGACTCGCCCGATTACAACGGTATGCGTACTTTTCCCCTAGGCCGTTCTAGTTATTCGTTTCGAGCATCAGAACTGCGGAAATGTTGAGTTTCTCAAGCGTTTCGTACCTACAAACTGCCATATCTCGCGAACGGATTGACCAATCCGCAAAATTTCTGTTGCATCTGAAAGTAGAAATTCGCCCGATTATAACGGTATGCGTACTTTTCCCCTAGACCGTTCTAGTTATGCTTGTCGAGCATCAGAACTGCGAAAATTTTGAGTTTCTCAAGCGTTTCTTACCTCCAAACTGCCATATCTCGCGAACGGATTGACCAATCCGCAAAATTTCTGTTGCATCTGAAAGTAGAAACTCGCCCGATTACAACGGTATGCGTACTTTTCCCCTAGGCCGTTCTGGTTATTCGTTTCGAGTATCAGAACTGTGATAATTTTGAATTTCTCGACCGTTTCTTGCCTCCAAACTGCCATATCTCGCGAACGGATTGACCAATCCGCAAAATTTCTGTTGCATCTGAAAGTAGAAACTCGCCCGATTACAACGGTATGCGTACGTTTCCCCAAGTCCGTTCTAGTTATTCGTTTCGAGCATCAGAACTGCGAAAATTTTGAGTTTCTCAAGCGTTTCTTACCTCCAAACTGCCATATCTCGCGAACGGATTGACCAATCCGCAAAATTTCTGTTGCATCTGAAAGTAGAAAGTCGCCCGATTACAACGGTATGCGTACTTTTCCCCTAGACCGTTCTAGTTATGCTTGTCGAGCATCAGAAATGCGAAAATTTTGAGTTTCTCAAGCGTTTCTTACCTCCAAACTGCCATATCTCGCGAACGGATTGACCAATCCGCAAAATTTCTGTTGCATCTGAAAGTAGAAATTCGCGCGATTACAAGGGTATGCGTACTTTTCCCCTAGACCGTTCTAGTTATGCTTGTCGAGCACCAGAACTGCGAAAATTTTGAGTTTCTCTAGAGTTTCTTACCTCCAAACTGCCATATCTCGCGAACGGATTGACCAATCCGCAAAATTGCTGTTGCATCTGAAAGTAGAAACTCGCCCGATTACAACGGTATGCGTACTTTTCCGCTAGGCCGTTCTAGTTATTCGTTTCGAGCATCAGAACTGCGAAAATGTTGAGTTTCTCAAGCGTTTCTTACCTCCAAACTGCCATATCTCGCGAACGGATTGACCAATCCGCAAAATTTCTGTTGCATCTGAAAGTAGAAACTCGCCCGATTACAACGGTATGCGTACTTTTCCCCTAGGCCGTTCTGGTTATTGGTTTCGAGTATCAGAACTGTGATAATTTTGAATTTCTCGACCGTTTCTTGCCTCCAAACTGCCATATCTCGCGAACGGATTGACCAATCCGCAAAATTTCTGTTGCATCTGAAAGTAGAAACTCGCCCGATTACAACGGTATGCGTACGTTTCCCCAAGTCCGTTCTAGTTATTCGTTTCGAGCATCAGAACTGCGAAAATTTTGAGTTTCTCAAGCGTTTCTTACCTCCAAACTGCCATATCTCGCGAACGGATTGACCAATCCGCAAAATTTCTGTTGCATCTGAAAGTAGAAACTCGCCCGATTACAACGGTATGCGTACTTTTCCCCTAGACCGTTCTAGTTATGCTTGTCGAGCATCAGAACTGCGAAAATTTTGAGTTTCTCAAGCGTTTCTTACCTCCAAACTGCCATATCTCGCGAACGGATTGACCAATCCGCAAAATTTCTGTTGCATCTGAAAGTAGAAATTCGCGCGATTACAAGGGTATGCGTACTTTTCCCCTAGGCCGTTCTGGTTATTCGTTTCGAGTATCAGAACTGTGATAATTTTGAATTTCTCGACCGTTTCTTGCCTCCAAACTGCCATATCTCGCGAACGGATTGACCAATCCGCAAAATTTCTGTTGCATCTGAAAGTAGAAAGTCGCCCGATTACAACGGTATGCGTACTTTTCCCCTAGACCGTTCTAGTTATGCTTGTCGAGCATCAGAACTGCGAAAATTTTGAGTTTCTCAAGCGTTTCTTACCTCCAAACTGCCATATCTCGCGAACGGATTGACTAATCCGCAAAATTTCTGTTGCATCTGAAAGTAGAAACTCGCCCGCTTACAACGGTATGCGTACTTTTCCCCTAGGCCGTTCTAGTTATTCGTTTCGAGCATCAGAACTGCGAAAATTTTGAGTTTCTCAAGCGTTTCTTACCTCCAAACTGCCATATCTCGCGAACGGATTGACCAATCCGCAAAATTTCTGTTGCATCTGAAAGTAGAAACTCGCTCGATTACAACGGTATGCGTACGTTTCCCCTAGGCCGTTCTAGTTATTCGTTTCGAGCATCAGAACTGCGGAAATGTTGAGTTTCTCAAGCGTTTCGTACCTACAAACTGCCATATCTCGCGAACGGATTGACCAATCCGCAAAATTTCTGTTGCATCTGAAAGTAGAAATTCGCCCGATTATAACGGTATGCGTACTTTTCCCCTAGACCGTTCTAGTTATGCTTGTCGAGCATCAGAACTGCGAAAATTTTGAGTTTCTCAAGCGTTTCTTACCTCCAAACTGCCATATCTCGCGAACGGATTGACCAATCCGCAAAATTTCTGTTGCATCTGAAAGTAGAAACTCGCCCGATTACAACGGTGTGCGTACTTTTCCCCTAGGCCGTTCTGGTTATTCGTTTCGAGTATCAGAACTGTGATAATTTTGAATTTCTCGACCGTTTCTTGCCTCCAAACTGCCATATCTCGCGAACGGATTGACCAATCCGCAAAATTTCTGTTGCATCTGAAAGTAGAAACTCGCCCGATTACAACGGTATGCGTACGTTTCCCCAAGTCCGTTCTAGTTATTCGTTTCGAGCATCAGAACTGCGAAAATTTTGAGTTTCTCAAGCGTTTCTTACCTCCAAACTGCCATATCTCGCGAACGGATTGACCAATCCGCAAAATTTCTGTTGCATCTGAAAGTAGAAAGTCGCCCGATTACAACGGTATGCGTACTTTTCCCCTAGACCGTTCTAGTTATGCTTGTCGAGCATCAGAAATGCGAAAATTTTGAGTTTCTCAAGCGTTTCTTACCTCCAAACTGCCATATCTCGCGAACGGATTGACCAATCCGCAAAATTTCTGTTGCATCTGAAAGTAGAAATTCGCGCGATTACAAGGGTATGCGTACTTTTCCCCTAGACCGTTCTAGTTATGCTTGTCGAGCACCAGAACTGCGAAAATTTTGAGTTTCTCTAGAGTTTCTTACCTCCAAACTGCCATATCTCGCGAACGGATTGACCAATCCGCAAAATTTCTGTTGCATCTGAAAGTAGAAACTCGCCCGATTACAACGGTATGCGTACTTTTCCCCTAGGCCGTTCTAGTTATTCGTTTCGAGTATCAGAACTGTGATAATTTTGAATTTCTCGACCGTTTCTTGCCTCCAAACTGCCATATCTCGCGAACGGATTGACCAATCCGCAAAATTTCTGTTGCATCTGAAAGTAGAAAGTCGCCCGATTACAACGGTATGCGTACTTTTCCCCTAGACCGTTCTAGTTATGCTTGTCGAGCATCAGAACTGCGAAAATTTTGAGTTTCTCAAGCGTTTCTTACCTCCAAACTGCCATATCTCGCGAACGGATTGACTAATCCGCAAAATTTCTGTTGCATCTGAAAGTAGAAACTCGCCCGCTTACAACGGTATGCGTACTTTTCCCCTAGGCCGTTCTAGTTATTCGTTTCGAGCATCAGAACTGCGAAAATTTTGAGTTTCTCAAGCGTTTCTTACCTCCAAACTGCCATATCTCGCGAACGGATTGACCAATCCGCAAAATTTCTGTTGCATCTGAAAGTAGAAACTCGCTCGATTACAACGGTATGCGTACGTTTCCCCTAGGCCGTTCTAGTTATTCGTTTCGAGCATCAGAACTGCGGAAATGTTGAGTTTCTCAAGCGTTTCGTACCTACAAACTGCCATATCTCGCGAACGGATTGACCAATCCGCAAAATTTCTGTTGCATCTGAAAGTAGAAATTCGCCCGATTATAACGGTATGCGTACTTTTCCCCTAGACCGTTCTAGTTATGCTTGTCGAGCATCAGAACTGCGAAAATTTTGAGTTTCTCAAGCGTTTCTTACCTCCAAACTGCCATATCTCGCGAACGGATTGACCAATCCGCAAAATTTCTGTTGCATCTGAAAGTAGAAACTCGCCCGATTACAACGGTATGCGTACTTTTCCCCTAGGCCGTTCTGGTTATTCGTTTCGAGTATCAGAACTGTGATAATTTTGAATTTCTCGACCGTTTCTTGCCTCCAATCTGCCATATCTCGCGAACGGATTGACCAATCCGCAAAATTTCTGTTGCATCTGAAAGTAGAAACTCGCCCGATTACAACGGTATGCGTACGTTTCCCCAAGTCCGTTCTAGTTATTCGTTTCGAGCATCAGAACTGCGAAAATTTTGAGTTTCTCAAGCGTTTCTTACCTCCAAACTGCCATATCTCGCGAACGGATTGACCAATCCGCAAAATTTCTGTTGCATCTGAAAGTAGAAAGTCGCCCGATTACAACGGTATGCGTACTTTTCCCCTAGACCGTTCTAGTTATGCTTGTCGAGCATCAGAAATGCGAAAATTTTGAGTTTCTCAAGCGTTTCTTACCTCCAAACTGCCATATCTCGCGAACGGATTGACCAATCCGCAAAATTTCTGTTGCATCTGAAAGTAGAAATTCGCGCGATTACAAGGGTATGCGTACTTTTCCCCTAGACCGTTCTAGTTATGCTTGTCGAGCACCAGAACTGCGAAAATTTTGAGTTTCTCTAGAGTTTCTTACCTCCAAACTGCCATATCTCGCGAACGGATTGACCAATCCGCAAAATTTCTGTTGCATCTGAAAGTAGAAACTCGCCCGATTACAACGGTATGCGTACTTTTCCCCTAGGCCGTTCTAGTTATTCGTTTCGAGCATCAGAACTGCGAAAATGTTGAGTTTCTCAAGCGTTTCTTACCTCCAAACTGCCATATCTCGCGAGCGGATTGACCAATCCGCAAAATTTCTGTTGCATCTGAAAGTAGAAACTCGCCCGATTACAACGGTATGCGTACTTTTCCCCTAGGCCGTTCTGGTTATTGGTTTCGAGTATCAGAACTGCGAAAATTTTGAGTTTCTCAAGCGTTTCTTACCTCCAAACTGCCATATCTCGCGAACGGATTGACCAATCCGCAAAATTTCTGTTGCATCTGAAAGTAGAAACTCGCTCGATTACAACGGTATGCGTACGTTTCCCCTAGGCCGTTCTAGTTATTCGTTTCGAGCATCAGAACTGCGGAAATGTTGAGTTTCTCAAGCGTTTCGTACCTACAAACTGCCATATCTCGCGAACGGATTGACCAATCCGCAAAATTTCTGTTGCATCTGAAAGTAGAAACTCGCCCGATTACAACGGTATGCGTACTTTTCCCCTAGGCCGTTCTGGTTATTCGTTTCGAGTATCAGAACTGTGATAATTTTGAATTTCTCGACCGTTTCTTGCCTCCAAACTGCCATATCTCGCGAACGGATTGACCAATCCGCAAAATTTCTGTTGCATCTGAAAGTAGAAAGTCGCGCGATTACAACGGTATGCGTACTTTTCCCTTAGACCGTTCTAGTTATGCTTGTCGAGCATCAGAACTGCGAAAATTTTGAGTTTCTCAAGCGTTTCTTACCTCCAAACTGCCATATCTCGCGAACGGATTGATTAATCCGCAAAATTTCTGTTGCATCTGAAAGTAGAAACTCGCCCGCTTACAACGGTATGCGTACTTTTCCCCTAGGCCGTTCTAATTATTCGTTTCGAGCATCAGAACTGCGAAAATTTTGAGTTTCTCAAGCGTTTCTTACCTCCAAACTGCCATATCTCGCGAACGGATTGACCAATCCGCAAAATTTCTGTTGCATCTGAAAGTAGAAACTCGCTCGATTACAACGGTATGCGTACGTTTCCCCAAGTCCGTTCTAGTTATTCGTTTCGAGCATTAGAACTGCGAAAATTTTGAGTTTCTCAAGCGTTTCTTACCTCCAAACTGCCATATCTCGCGAACGGATTAACCAATCCGCAAAATTTCTGTTGCATCTGAAAGTAGAAACTCGCCCGATTACAACGGTATGCGTACTTTTCCCCTAGGCCGTTCTAGTTATTCGTTTCGAGCATCAGAACTGCGAAAATGTTGAGTTTCTCAAGCGTTTCTTACCTACAAACTGCCATATCTCGCGAACGGATTGACCAATCCGCAAAATTTCTGTTGCATCTGAAAGTAGAAACTCGCCCGATTGCAGCGCTATGCGTACTTTTCCCCTAGACCGTTCTAGTTATGCCTGTCGATCATCAGAACTGCGAAAATTTTGAGTTTCTCAAGCGTTTCTTACTTCCAAACTGCCATATCTCGCGAACGGATTGACCAATCCACAAAATTTCTGTTGCATCTGAAAGTAGAAACTCGCCCGATTACAACGGTAGGTGTAGTTTTCCACTAGGCCGTTCTAGTTATTCGTTTCGAGCATCAGAACTGCGAAAATGTTGAGTTTCTCAAGCGTTTCTTACCTCCAAACTGCCATATCTCGCGAACGGATTGACCAATCCGCAAAATTTCTGTTGCATCTGAAAGTAGAAACTCGCCCGATTACAACGGTATGCGTACTTTTACCCTAGGCCGTTCTGGTTATTCGTTTCGAGTATCAGAAATGTGATAATTTTGAATTTCTCGACCGTTTCTTGCCTCCAAACTGCCATATCTCGCGAACGGATTGACCAATCCGCAAAATTTCTGTTGCATCTGAAAGTAGAAACTCGCCCGATTACAACGGTATGCGTACGTTTCCCCAAGTCCGTTCTAGTTATTCGTTTCGAGCATCAGAACTGCGAAAATTTTGAGTTTCTCAAGCGTTTCTTACCTCCAAACTGCCATATCTCGCGAACGGATTGACCAATCCGCAAAATTTCTGTTGCATCTGAAAGTAGAAACTCGCCCGATTACAACGGTATGCGTAGTTTTCCCCTAGGCCGTTCTAGTTATTCGTTTCGAGCATCAGAACTGCGAAAATGTTGAGTTTCTCAAGCGTTTCTTACCTACAAACTGCCATATCTCGCGAACGGATTGACCAATCCGCAAAATTTCTGTTGCATCTGAAAGTAGAAACTCGCCCGATTACAGCGGTATGCGTACTTTTCCCCTAGACCGTTCTAGTTATGCTTGTCGAGCATCAGAACTGCGAAAATTTTGAGTTTCTCAAGCGTTTCTTCCTTCCAAACTGCCATATCTCGCGAACGGATTGACCAATCCGCAAAATTTCTGTTGCATCTGAAAGTAGAAACTCGCCCGATTACAACGGTAGGTGTAGTTTTCCCCAAGTCCGTTCTAGTTATTCGTTTCGAGCATCAGAACTGCGAAAATTTTGAGTTTCTCAAGCGTTTCTTACCTCCAAACTGCCATATCTCGCGAACGGATTGACCAATCCGCAAAATTTCTGTTGCATCTGAAAGTAGAAACTCGCCCGATTACAACGGTATGCGTTCTTTTCCCCTAGACCGTTCTAGTTATGCTTGTCGAGCATCAGAACTGCGAAAATTTTGAGTTTCTCAAGCGTTTCTTACCTCCAAACTGCCATATCTCGCGAACGGATTGACCAATCCGCAAAATTTCTGTTGCATCTGAAAGTAGAAATTCGCGCGATTACAAGGGTATGCGTACTTTTCCCCTAGACCGCTCTAGTTATGCTTGTCGAGCATCAGAACTGCGAAAATTTTGAGTTTCTCAAGCGTTTCTTACCTCCAAACTGCCATATCTCGCGAACGGATTGACCAATCCGCAAAATTTCTGTTGCATCTGAAAGTAGAAAGTCGCCCGGTTACAACGGTATGCGTACTTTTCCCCTAGAACGTTCTGGTTATGCTTGTCGAGCATCAGAACTGCGAAAATTTTGAGTTTCTCAAGCGTTTCTTACCTCCAAACTGCCATATCTCGCGAACGGATTGACCAATCCGTAAAATTTCTGTTGCATCTGAAAGTAGAAACTCGCCCGATTACAACGGTAGGTGTAGTGTTCCCCACGGCCGTTCTAGTTATTCGTTTCGAGCATCAGAACTGCGAAAATTTTGAGTTTCTCAAGCGTTTCTTACCTACAAACTGCCATATCTCGCGAACGGATTGACCAATCCGCAAAATTTCTGTTGCATCTGAAAGTAGAAACTCGCCCGATTACAGCGGTATGCGTACTTTTACCCTAGACCGTTCTAGTTATGCTTGTCGAGCATCAGAACTGCGAAAATTTTGAGTTTCTCAAGCGTTTCTTACTTCCAAACTGCCATATCTCGCGAACGGATTGACCAATCCGCAAAATTTCTGTTGCATCTGAAAGTAGAAACTCGCCCGATTACAACGGTAGGTGTAGTTTTCCCCTATGCCGTTCTAGTTATTCGTTTCGAGCATCAGAACTGCGAAAATGTTGAGTTTCTCAAGCGTTTCTTACCTCCAAACTGCCATATCTCGCGAACGGATTGACCAATCCGCAAAATTTCTGTTGCATCTGAAAGTAGAAACTCGCCCGATTACAACGGTATGCGTACTTTTCCCCTAGGCCGTTCTAGTTATTCGTTTCGAGCATCAGAACTGCGAAAATGTTGAGTTTCTCAAGCGTTTCTTACCTACAAACTGCCATATCTCGCGAACGGATTGACCAATCCGCAAAATTTCTGTTGCATCTGAAAGTAGAAACTCGCCCGATTGCAGCGCTATGCGTACTTTTCCCCTAGACCGTTCTAGTTATGCTTGTCGATCATCAGAACTGCGAAAATTTTGAGTTTCTCAAGCGTTTCTTACTTCCAAACTGCCATATCTCGCGAACGGATTGACCAATCCGCAAAATTTCTGTTGCATCTGAAAGTAGAAACTCGCCCGATTACAACGGTAGGTGTAGTTTTCCACTAGGCCGTTCTAGTTATTCGTTTCGAGCATCAGAACTGCGAAAATGTTGAGTTTCTCAAGCGTTTCTTACCTCCAAACTGCCATATCTCGCGAACGGATTGACCAATCCGCAAAATTTCTGTTGCATCTGAAAGTAGAAACTCGCCCGATTACAACGGTATGCGTACTTTTACCCTAGGCCGTTCTGGTTATTCGTTTCGAGTATCAGAAATGTGATAATTTTGAATTTCTCGACCGTTTCTTGCCTCCAAACTGCCATATCTCGCGAACGGATTGACCAATCCGCAAAATTTCTGTTGCATCTGAAAGTAGAAACTCGCCCGATTACAACGGTATGCGTAGTTTTCCCCTAGGCCGTTCTAGTTATTCGTTTCGAGCATCAGAACTGCGAAAATGTTGAGTTTCTCAAGCGTTTCTTACCTACAAACTGCCATATCTCGCGAACGGATTGACCAATCCGCAAAATTTCTGTTGCATCTGAAAGTAGAAACTCGCCCGATTACAGCGGTATGCGTACTTTTCCCCTAGACCGTTCTAGTTATGCTTGTCGAGCATCAGAACTGCGAAAATTTTGAGTTTCTCAAGCGTTTCTTCCTTCCAAACTGCCATATCTCGCGAACGGATTGACCAATCCGCAAAATTTCTGTTGCATCTGAAAGTAGAAACTCGCCCGATTACAACGGTAGGTGTAGTTTTCCCCTAGGCCGTTCTAGTTATTCGTTTCGGGCATCAGAACTGCGAAAATTTTGAGTTTCTCAAGCGTTTCTTACCTCCAAACTGACATATCTCGCGAACGGATTGACCAATCCGCAAAATTTCTGTTGCATCTGAAAGTAGAATGTCGCCCGATTACAACGGTATGCGTACTTTTCCCCTAGACCGTTCTAGTTATGCTTGTCGAGCATCAGAACTGCGAAAATTTTGAGTTTCTCAAGCGTTTCTTACCTCCAAACTGCCATATCTCGCGAACGGATTGACTAATCCGCAAAATTTCTGTTGCATCTGAAAGTAGAAACTCGCCCGATTACAACGGTAGGTGTAGTTTTCCCCTAGGCCGTTCTAGTTATTCGTTTCGAGCATCAGAACTGCGAAAATTTTGAGTTTCTCAAGCGTTTCTTACCTCCAAACTGCCATATCTCGCGAACGGATTGACCAATCCGCAAAATTTCTGTTGCATCTGAAAGTAGAAACTCGCCCGATTACAGCGGTATGCGTACTTTTCCCCTAGACCGTTCTAGTTATGCTTGTCGAGCATCAGAACTGCGAACATTTTGAGTTTCTCAAGCGTTTCTTACTTCCAAACTGCCATATCTCGCGAACGGATTGACCAATCCGCAAAATTTCTGTTGCATCTGAAAGTAGAAACTCGCCCGATTACAACGGTAGGTGTAGTTTTCCCCTAGGCCGTTCTAGTTATTCGTTTCGAGCATCAGAACTGCGAAAATTTTGAGTTTCTCAAGCGTTTCTTACCTCCAAACTGCCATATCTCGCGAAAGGAATGACCAATCCGCAAAATTTCTGTTGCATCTGAAAGTAGAAACTCGCCCGATTACAACGGTATGCGTACTTTTCCCCTAGTCAGTTCTAGTTATTCGTTTCGAGCATCAGAACTGCGAAAATTTTGAGTTTCTCAAGCGTTTCTTACCTCCAAACTGCCATATCTCGCGACCGGATTGACCAATCCGCAAAATTTCTGTTGCATCTGAAAGTAGAAATTCGCGCGATTACAAGGGTATGCGTACTTTTCCCCTAGACCGCTCTAGTTATGCTTGTCGAGCATCAGAACTGCGAAAATTTTGAGTTTCTCAAGCGTTTCTTACCTCCAAACTGCCATATCTCGCGAACGGATTGACCAATCCGCAAAATTTCTGTTGCATCTGAAAGTAGAAAGTCGCCCGGTTACAACGGTATGCGTACTTTTCCCCTAGAACGTTCTGGTTATGCTTGTCGAGCATCAGAACTGCGAAAATTTTGAGTTTCTCAAGCGTTTCTTACCTCCAAACTGCCATATCTCGCGAACGGATTGACCAATCCGCAAAATTTCTGTTGCATCTGAAAGTAGAAATTCGCGCGATTACAAGGGTATGCGTACTTTTCCCCTAGACCGCTCTAGTTATGCTTGTCGAGCATCAGAACTGCGAAAATTTTGAGTTTCTCAAGCGTTTCTTACCTCCAAACTGCCATATCTCGCGAACGGATTGACCAATCCGCAAAATTTCTGTTGCATCTGAAAGTAGAAAGTCGCCCGGTTACAACGGTATGCGTACTTTTCCCCTAGAACGTTCTGGTTATGCTTGTCGAGCATCAGAACTGCGAAAATTTTGAGTTTCTCAAGCGTTTCTTACCTCCAAACTGCCATATCTCGCGAACGGATTGACCAATCCGTAAAATTTCTGTTGCATCTGAAAGTAGAAACTCGCCCGATTACAACGGTATGTGTAGTGTTCCCCTAGGCCGTTCTAGTTATTCGTTTCGAGCATCAGAACTGCGAAAATTTTGAGTTTCTCAAGCGTTTCTTACCTACAAACTGCCATATCTCGCGAACGGATTGACCAATCCGCAAAATTTCTGTTGCATCTGAAAGTAGAAACTCGCCCGATTACAACGGTATGCGTAGTTTTCCCCTAGGCCGTTCTAGTTATTCGTTTCGAGCATCAGAACTGCGAAAATGTTGAGTTTCTCAAGCGTTTCTTACCTACAAACTGCCATATCTCGCGAACGGATTGACCAATCCGCAAAATTTCTGTTGCATCTGAAAGTAGAAACTCGCCCGATTACAGGGGTATGCGTACTTTTCCCCTAGACCGTTCTAGTTATGCTTGTCGAGCATCAGAACTGCGAAAATTTTGAGTTTCTCAAGCGTTTCTTCCTTCCAAACTGCCATATCTCGCGAACGGATTGACCAATCCGCAAAATTTCTGTTGCATCTGAAAGTAGAAACTCGCCCGATTACAACGGTATGCGTACTTTTCCCCTAGTCCGTTCTAGTTATTCGTTTCGAGCATCAGAACTGCGAAAATTTTGAGTTTCTCAAGCGTTTCTTACCTCCAAACTGCCATATCTCGCGAACGGATTGACTAATCCGCAAAATTTCTGTTGCATCTGAAAGTAGAAATTCGCCCGATTACAACGGTATGCGTACTTTTCCCCTAGACCGTTCTAGTTATGCTTGTCGAGCACCAGAACTGCGAAAATTTTGAGTTTCTCAAGAGTTTCTTACCTCCAAACTGCCATATCTCGCGAACGGATTGACCAATCCGCAAAATTTCTGTTGCATCTGAAAGTAGAAACTCGCCCGATTACAACGGTATGCGTACTTTTCCCCTAGGCCGTTCTAGTTATTCGTTTCGAGCATCAGAACTGCGAAAATTTTGAGTTTCTCAAGCGTTTCTTACCTCCAAACTGCCATATCTCGCGAACGGATTGACTAATCCGCAAAATTTCTGTTGCATCTGAAAGTAGAAATTCGCCCGATTACAACGGTATGCGTACTTTTCCCCTAGACCGTTCTAGTTATGCTTGTCGAGCACCAGAACTGCGAAAATTTTGAGTTTCTCAAGAGTTTCTTACCTCCAAACTGCCATATCTCGCGAACCGATTGACCAATCCGCAAAATTTCTGTTGCATCTGAAAGTAGAAACTCGCCCGATTACAACGGTATGCGTACTTTTCCCCTAGGCCGTTCTAGTTATTCGTTTCGAGCATCAGAACTGCGAAAATGTTGAGTTTCTCAAGCGTTTCTTACCTCCAAACTGCCATATCTCGCGAACGGATTGACCAATCCGCAAAATTTCTGTTGCATCTGAAAGTAGAAACTCGCCCGATTACAACGGTATGCGTACTTTTCCCCTAGGCCGTTCTAGTTATTCGTTTCGAGCATCAGAACTGCGAAAATTTTGAGTTTCTCAAGCGTTTCTTACCTCCAAACTGCCATATCTCGCGAACGGATTGACTAATCCGCAAAATTTCTGTTGCATCTGAAAGTAGAAATTCGCCCGATTACAACGGTATGCGTACTTTTCCCCTAGACCGTTCTAGTTATGCTTGTCGAGCACCAGAACTGCGAAAATTTTGAGTTTCTCAAGAGTTTCTTACCTCCAAACTGCCATATCTCGCGAACCGATTGACCAATCCGCAAAATTTCTGTTGCATCTGAAAGTAGAAACTCGCCCGATTACAACGGTATGCGTACTTTTCCCCTAGGCCGTTCTAGTTATTCGTTTCGAGCATCAGAACTGCGAAAATGTTGAGTTTCTCAAGCGTTTCTTACCTCCAAACTGCCATATCTCGCGAACGGATTGACCAATCCGCAAAATTTCTGTTGCATCTGAAAGTAGAAACTCGCCCGATTACAACGGTATGCGTACTTTTCCCCTAGGCCGTTCTGGTTATTCGTTTCGAGTATCAGAACTGTGATAATTTTGAATTTCTCGACCGTTTCTTGCCTCCAAACTGCCATATCTCGCGAACGGATTGACCAATCCGCAAAATTTCTGTTGCATCTGAAAGTAGAAACTCGCCCGATTACAACGGTATGCGTACGTTTCCCCAAGTCCGTTCTAGTTATTCGTTTCGAGCATCAGAACAGCGAAAATTTTGAGTTTCTCAAGCGTTTCTTACCTCCAAACTGCCATATCTCGCGAACGGATTGACCAATCCGCAAAATTTCTGTTGCATCTGAAAGTAGAAAGTCGCCCGATTACAACGGTATGCGTACTTTTCCCCTAGACCGTTCTAGTTATGCTTGTCGAGCATCAGAACTGCGAAAATTTTGAGTTTCTCAAGCGTTTCTTACCTCCAAACTGCCATATCTCGCGAACGGATTGACCAATCCGCAAAATTTCTGTTGCATCCGAAAGTAGAAATTCGCGCGATTACAAGGGTATGCGTACTTTTCCCCTAGACCGTTCTAGTTATGCTTGTCGAGCACCAGAACTGCGAAAATTTTGAGTTTCTCTAGAGTTTCTTACCTCCAAACTGCCATATCTCGCGAACGGATTGACCAATCCGCAAAATTTCTGTTGCATCTGAAAGTAGAAACTCGCCCGATTACAACGGTATGCGTACTTTTCCCCTAGGCCGTTCTAGTTATTCGTTTCGAGCATCAGAACTGCGAAAATGTTGAGTTTCTCAAGCGTTTCTTACCTCCAAACTGCCATATCTCGCGAACGGATTGACCAATCCGCAAAATTTCTGTTGCATCTGAAAGTAGAAACTCGCCCGATTACAACGGTATGCGTACTTTTCCCCTAGGCCGTTCTGGTTATTCGTTTCGAGTATCAGAACTGTGATAATTTTGAATTTCTCGACCGTTTCTTGCCTCCAAACTGCCATATCTCGCGAACGGATTGACCAATCCGCAAAATTTCTGTTGCATCTGAAAGTAGAAACTCGCCCGATTACAACGGTATGCGTACGTTTCCCCAAGTCCGTTCTAGTTATTCGTTTCGAGCATCAGAACTGCGAAAATTTTGAGTTTCTCAAGCGTTTCTTACCTCCAAACTGCCATATCTCGCGAACGGATTGACCAATCCGCAAAATTTCTGTCGCATCTGAAAGTAGAAAGTCGCCCGATTACAACGGTATGCGTACTTTTCCCCTAGACCGTTCTAGTTATGCTTGTCGAGCATCAGAACTGCGAAAATTTTGAGTTTCTCAAGCGTTTCTTACCTCCAAACTGCCATATCTCGCGAACGGATTGACCAATCCGCAAAATTTCTGTTGCATCTGAAAGTAGAAATTCGCGCGATTACAAGGGTATGCGTACTTTTCCCCTAGACCGCTCTAGTTATGCTTGTCGAGCATCAGAACTGCGAAAATTTTGAGTTTCTCAAGCGTTTCTTACCTCCAAACTGCCATATCTCGCGAACGGATTGACCAATCCGCAAAATTTCTGTTGCATCTGAAAGTAGAAAGTCGCCCGGTTACAACGGTATGCGTACTTTTCCCCTAGAACGTTCTGGTTATGCTTGTCGAGCATCAGAACTGCGAAAATTTTGAGTTTCTCAAGCGTTTCTTACCTCCAAACTGCCATATCTCGCGAACGGATTGACCAATCCGTAAAATTTCTGTTGCATCTGAAAGTAGAAACTCGCCCGATTACAACGGTAGGTGTAGTGTTCCCCTAGGCCGTTCTAGTTATTCGTTTCGAGCATCAGAACTGCGAAAATTTTGAGTTTCTCAAGCGTTTCTTACCTCCAAACTGCCATATCTCGCGAACGGTATGACTAATCCGCAAAATTTCTGTTGCATCTGAATGTAGAAATTCGCCCGATTACAACGGTATGCGTACTTTTCCCCTAGACCGTTCTAGTTATGCTTGTCGAGCACCAGAACTGCGAAAATTTTGAGTTTCTCAAGAGTTTCTTACCTCCAAACTGCCATATCTCGCGAACGGATTGACCAATCCGCAAAATTTCTGTTGCATCTGAAAGTAGAAACTCGCCCGATTACAACGGTATGCGTACTTTTACCCTAGGCCGTTCTAGTTAATCGTTTCGAGCATCAGAACTGCGAAAATTTTGAGTTTCTCAAGCGTTTCTTACTTCCAAACTGCCATATCTCGCGAACGGATTGACCAATCCGCAAAATTTCTGATGCATCTGAAAGTAGAAACTCGCTCGATTACAACGGTATGCGTACTTTTCCCCTAGGCCGCTCTAGTTATTCGTTTCGAGCATCAGAACTGCGAAAATTTTGTGTTTCTCAAGTGTTTCATACATCCAAACTGCCATATCTCGCGAACGGATTGACCAATCCGCAAAATTTCTGTTGCATCTGAAAGTAGAAATTCGCGCGATTACAAGGGTATGCGTACTTTTCCCCTAGACCGCTCTAGTTATGCTTGTCGAGCATCAGAACTGCGAAAATTTTGAGTTTCTCAAGCGTTTCTTACCTCCAAACTGCCATATCTCGCGAACGGATTGACCAATCCGCAAAATTTCTGTTGCATCTGAAAGTAGAAAGTCGCCCGGTTACAACGGTATGCGTACTTTTACCCTAGGCCGTTCTGGTTATTCGTTTCGAGTATCAGAAATGTGATAATTTTGAATTTCTCGACCGTTTCTTGCCTCCAAACTGCCATATCTCGCGAACGGATTGACCAATCCGCAAAATTTCTGTTGCATCTGAAAGTAGAAACTCGCCCGATTACAACGGTATGCGTAGTTTTCCCCTAGGCCGTTCTAGTTATTCGTTTCGAGCATCAGAACTGCGAAAATGTTGAGTTTCTCAAGCGTTTCTTACCTACAAACTGCCATATCTCGCGAACGGATTGACCAATCCGCAAAATTTCTGTTGCATCTGAAAGTAGAAACTCGCCCGATTACAGCGGTATGCGTACTTTTCCCCTAGACCGTTCTAGTTATGCTTGTCGAGCATCAGAACGGCGAAAATTTTGAGTTTCTCAAGCGTTTCTTCCTTCCAAACTGCCATATCTCGCGAACGGATTGACCAATCCGCAAAATTTCTGTTGCATCTGAAAGTAGAAACTCGCCCGATTACAACGGTAGGTGTAGTTTTCCCCTAGGCCGTTCTAGTTATTCGTTTCGAGCATCAGAACTGCGAAAATTTTGAGTTTCTCAAGCGTTTCTTACCTCCAAACTGCCATATCTCGCGAACGGATTGACCAATCCGCAAAATTTCTGTTGCATCTGAAAGTAGAATGTCGCCCGATTACAACGGTATGCGTACTTTTCCCCTAGACCGTTCTAGTTATGCTTGTCGAGCATCAGAACTGCGAAAATTTTGAGTTTCTCAAGCGTTTCTTACCTCCAAACTGCCATATCTCGCGAACGGATTGACTAATCCGCAAAATTTCTGTTGCATCTGAAAGTAGAAACTCGCCCGATTACAACGGTAGGTGTAGTTTTCCCCTAGGCCGTTCTAGTTATTCGTTTCGAGCATCAGAACTGCGAAAATTTTGAGTTTCTCAAGCGTTTCTTACCTCCAAACTGCCATATCTCGCGAACGGATTGACCAATCCGCAAAATTTCTGTTGCATCTGAAAGTAGAAACTCGCCCGATTACAACGGTATGCGTACTTTTCCCCTAGGCCGTTCTAGTTATTCGTTTCGAGCAACAGAACTGCGAAAATGTTGAGTTTCTCAAGCGTTTCTTACCTCCAAACTGCCATATCTCGCGAACGGATTGACCAATCCGCAAAATTTCTGTTGCATCTGAAAGTAGAAACTCGCCCGATTACAACGGTATGCGTACTTTTCCCCTAGGCCGTTCTGGTTATTGGTTTCGAGTATCAGAACTGTGATAATTTTGAATTTCTCGACCGTTTCTTGCCTCCAAACTGCCATATCTCGCGAACGGATTGACCAATCCGCAAAATTTCTGTTGCATCTGAAAGTAGAAACTCGCCCGATTACAACGGTATGCGTACGTTTCCCCAAGTCCGTTCTAGTTATTCGTTTCGAGCATCAGAACTGCGAAAATTTTGAGTTTCTCAAGCGTTTCTTACCTCCAAACTGCCATATCTCGCGAACGGATTGACCAATCCGCAAAATTTCTGTTGCATCTGAAAGTAGAAAGTCGCCCGGTTACAACGGTATGCGTACTTTTCCCCTAGAACGTTCTGGTTATGCTTGTCGAGCATCAGAACTGCGAAAATTTTGAGTTTCTCAAGCGTTTCTTACCTCCAAACTGCCATATCTCGCGAACGGATTGACCAATCCGTAAAATTTCTGTTGCATCTGAAAGTAGAAACTCGCCCGATTACAACGGTAGGTGTAGTGTTCCCCTAGGCCGTTCTAGTTATTCGTTTCGAGCATCAGAACTGCGAAAATTTTGAGTTTCTCAAGCGTTTCTTACCTACAAACTGCCATATCTCGCGAACGGATTGACCAATCCGCAAAATTTCTGTTGCATCTGAAAGTAGAAACTCGCCCGATTACAACGGTATGCGTAGTTTTCCCCTAGGCCGTTCTAGTTATTCGTTTCGAGCATCAGAACTGCGAAAATGTTGAGTTTCTCAAGCGTTTCTTACCTACAAACTGCCATATCTCGCGAACGGATTGACCAATCCGCAAAATTTCTGTTGCATCTGAAAGTAGAAACTCGCCCGATTACAGGGGTATGCGTACTTTTCCCCTAGACCGTTCTAGTTATGCTTGTCGAGCATCAGAACTGCGAAAATTTTGAGTTTCTCAAGCGTTTCTTCCTTCCAAACTGCCATATCTCGCGAACGGATTGACCAATCCGCAAAATTTCTGTTGCATCTGAAAGTAGAAACTCGCCCGATTACAACGGTATGCGTACTTTTCCCCTAGTCCGTTCTAGTTATTCGTTTCGAGCATCAGAACTGCGAAAATTTTGAGTTTCTCAAGCGTTTCTTACCTCCAAACTGCCATATCTCGCGAACGGATTGACCAATCCGCAAAATTTCTGTTGCATCTGAAAGTAGAAACTCGCCCGATTACAACGGTAGGTGTAGTGTTCCCCTAGGCCGTTCTAGTTATTCGTTTCGAGCATCAGAACTGCGAAAATTTTGAGTTTCTCAAGCGTTTCTTACCTCCAAACTGCCATATCTCGCGAACGGATTGACTAATCCGCAAAATTTCTGTTGCATCTGAAAGTAGAAATTCGCCCGATTACAACGGTATGCGTACTTTTCCCCTAGACCGTTCTAGTTATGCTTGTCGAGCACCAGAACTGCGAAAATTTTGAGTTTCTCAAGAGTTTCTTACCTCCAAACTGCCATATCTCGCGAACGGATTGACCAATCCGCAAAATTTCTGTTGCATCTGAAAGTAGAAACTCGCCCGATTACAACGGTATGCGTACTTTTCCCCTAGGCCGTTCTAGTTATTCGTTTCGAGCATCAGAACTGCGAAAATTTTGAGTTTCTCAAGCGTTTCTTACCTCCAAACTGCCATATCTCGCGAACGGATTGACTAATCCGCAAAATTTCTGTTGCATCTGAAAGTAGAAATTCGCCCGATTACAACGGTATGCGTACTTTTCCCCTAGACCGTTCTAGTTATGCTTGTCGAGCACCAGAACTGCGAAAATTTTGAGTTTCTCAAGAGTTTCTTACCTCCAAACTGCCATATCTCGCGAACGGATTGACCAATCCGCAAAATTTCTGTTGCGTCTGAAAGTAGAAACTCGCCCGATTACAACGGTATGCGTACTTTTCCCCTAGGCCGTTCTAGTTATTCGTTTCGAGCATCAGAACTGCGAAAATGTTGAGTTTCTCAAGCGTTTCTTACCTCCAAACTGCCATATCTCGCGAACGGATTGACCAATCCGCAAAATTTCTGTTGCATCTGAAAGTAGAAACTCGCCCGATTACAACGGTATGCGTACTTTTCCCCTAGGCCGTTCTGGTTATTCGTTTCGAGTATCATAACTGTGATAATTTTGAATTTCTCGACCGTTTCTTGCCTCCAAACTGCCATATCTCGCGAACGGATTGACCAATCCGCAAAATTTCTGTTGCATCTGAAAGTAGAAACTCGCCCGATTACAACGGTATGCGTACGTTTCCCCAAGTCCGTTCTAGTTATTCGTTTCGAGCATCAGAACTGCGAAAATTTTGAGTTTCTCAAGCGTTTCTTACCTCCAAACTGCCATATCTCGCGAACGGATTGACCAATCCGCAAAATTTCTGTTGCATCTGAAAGTAGAAAGTCGCCCGATTACAACGGTATGCGTACTTTTCCCCTAGACCGTTCTAGTTATGCTTGTCGAGCATCAGAACTGCGAAAATTTTGAGTTTCTCAAGCGTTTCTTACCTCCAAACTGCCATATCTCGCGAACGGATTGACCAATCCGCAAAATTTCTGTTGCATCCGAAAGTAGAAATTCGCGCGATTACAAGGGTATGCGTACTTTTCCCCTAGACCGTTCTAGTTATGCTTGTCGAGCACCAGAACTGCGAAAATTTTGAGTTTCTCTAGAGTTTCTTACCTCCAAACTGCCATATCTCGCGAACGGATTGACCAATCCGCAAAATTTCTGTTGCATCTGAAAGTAGAAACTCGCCCGATTACAACGGTATGCGTACTTTTCCCCTAGGCCGTTCTAGTTATTCGTTTCGAGCATCAGAACTGCGAAAATGTTGAGTTTCTCAAGCGTTTCTTACCTCCAAACTGCCATATCTCGCGAACGGATTGACCAATCCGCAAAATTTCTGTTGCATCTGAAAGTAGAAACTCGCCCGATTACAACGGTATGCGTACTTTTCCCCTAGGCCGTTCTGGTTATTCGTTTCGAGTATCAGAACTGTGATAATTTTGAATTTCTCGACCGTTTCTTGCCTCCAAACTGCCATATCTCGCGAACGGATTGACCAATCCGCAAAATTTCTGTTGCATCTGAAAGTAGAAACTCGCCCGATTACAACGGTATGCGTACGTTTCCCCAAGTCCGTTCTAGTTATTCGTTTCGAGCATCAGAACTGCGAATATTTTGAGTTTCTCAAGCGTTTCTTACCTCCAAACTGCCATATCTCGCGAACGGATTGACCAATCCGCAAAATTTCTGTTGCATCTGAAAGTAGAAAGTCGCCCGATTACAACGGTATGCGTACTTTTCCCCTAGACCGTTCTAGTTATGCTTGTCGAGCATCAGAACTGCGAAAATTTTGAGTTTCTCAAGCGTTTCTTACCTCCAAACTGCCATATCTCGCGAACGGATTGACCAATCCGCAAAATTTCTGTTGCATCTGAAAGTAGAAATTCGCGCGATTACAAGGGTATGCGTACTTTTCCCCTAGACCGCTCTAGTTATGCTTGTCGAGCATCAGAACTGCGAAAATTTTGAGTTTCTCAAGCGTTTCTTACCTCCAAACTGCCATATCTCGCGAACGGATTGACCAATCCGCAAAATTTCTGTTGCATCTGAAAGTAGAAAGTCGCCCGGTTACAACGGTATGCGTACTTTTCCCCTAGAACGTTCTGGTTATGCTTGTCGAGCATCAGAACTGCGAAAATTTTGAGTTTCTCAAGCGTTTCTTACCTCCAAACTGCCATATCTCGCGAACGGATTGACCAATCCGCAAAATTTCTGTTGCATCTGAAAGTAGAAATTCGCGCGATTACAAGGGTATGCGTACTTTTCCCCTAGACCGCTCTAGTTATGCTTGTCGAGCATCAGAACTGCGAAAGTTTTGAGTTTCTCAAGCGTTTCTTACCTCCAAACTGCCATATCTCGCGAACGGATTGACTAATCCGCAAAATTTCTGTTGCATCTGAATGTAGAAATTCGCCCGATTACAACGGTATGCGTACTTTTCCCCTAGACCGTTCTAGTTATGCTTGTCGAGCACCAGAACTGCGAAAATTTTGAGTTTCTCAAGAGTTTCTTACCTCCAAACTGCCATATCTCGCGAACGGATTGACCAATCCGCAAAATTTCTGTTGCATCTGAAAGTAGAAACTCGCCCGATTACAACGGTATGCGTACTTTTACCCTAGGCCGTTCTAGTTAATCGTTTCGAGCATCAGAACTGCGAAAATTTTGAGTTTCTCAAGCGTTTCTTACTTCCAAACTGCCATATCTCGCGAACGGATTGACCAATCCGCAAAATTTCTGATGCATCTGAAAGTAGAAACTCGCCCGATTACAACGGTATGCGTACTTTTCCCCTAGGCCGCTCTAGTTATTCGTTTCGAGCATCAGAACTGCGAAAATTTTGTGTTTCTCAAGTGTTTCATACATCCAAACTGCCATATCTCGCGAACGGATTGACCAATCCGCAAAATTTCTGTTGCATCTGAAAGTAGAAACTCGCCCGCTTACAACGTTATGCGTACTTTTCCCCTAGGTCGTTCTAGTTATTCGTTTCGAGCATCAGAACTGCGAAAATGTTGAGTTTCTCAAGCGTTTCTTACCTACAAACTGCCATATCTCGCGAACGGATTGACCGATCCGCAAAATTTCTGTTGCATCTGAAAGTAGAAACTCGCCCGATTACAGCGGTATGCGTACTTTTACCCTAGACCGTTCTAGTTATGCTTGTCGAGCATCAGAACTGCGAAAATTTTGAGTTTCTCAAGCGTTTCTTACCTCCAAACTGCCATATCTCGCGAACGGATTGACTAATCCGCAAAATTTCTGTTGCATCTGAAAGTAGAAACTCGCCCGCTTACAACGGTATGCGTACTTTTCCCCTAGGCCGTTCTAGTTATTCGTTTCGAGCATCAGAACTGCGAAAATTTTGAGTTTCTCAAGCGTTTCTTACCTCCAAACTGCCATATCTCGCGAACGGATTGACCAATCCGCAAAATTTCTGTTGCATCTGAAAGTAGAAACTCGCTCGATTACAACGGTATGCGTACGTTTCCCCAAGTCCGTTCTAGTTATTCGTTTCGAGCATTAGAACTGCGAAAATTTTGAGTTTCTCAAGCGTTTCTTACCTCCAAACTGCCATATCTCGCGAACGGATTGACCAAACCGCAAAATTTCTGTTGCATCTGAAAGTAGAAACTCGCCCGATTGCAGCGCTATGCGTACTTTTCCCCTAGACCGTTCTAGTTATGCTTGTCGAGCATCAGAACTGCGAAAATTTTGAGTTTCTCAAGCGTTTCTTACTTCCAAACTGCCATATCTCGCGAACGGATTGACCAATCCGCAAAATTTCTGATGCATCTGAAAGTAGAAACTCGCCCGATTACAACGGTATGCGTACTTTTCCCCTAGGCCGCTCTAGTTATTCGTTTCGAGCATCAGAACTGCGAAAATTTTGTGTTTCTCAAGTGTTTCATACCTCCAAACTGCCATATCTCGCGAACGGATTGACCAATCCGCAAAATTTCTGTTGCATCCGAAAGTAGAAACTCGCCCGCTTACAACGTTATGCGTACTTTTCCCCTAGGTCGTTCTAGTTATTCGTTTCGAGCATCAGAACTGCGAAAATGTTGAGTTTCTCAAGCGTTTCTTACCTACAAACTGCCATATCTCGCGAACGGATTGACCGATCCGCAAAATTTCTGTTGCATCTGAAAGTAGAAACTCGCCCGATTACAGCGGTATGCGTACTTTTACCCTAGACCGTTCTAGTTATGCTTGTCGAGCATCAGAACTGCGAAAATTTTGAGTTTCTCAAGCGTTTCTTACCTCCAAACTGCCATATCTCGCGAACGGATTGACTAATCCGCAAAATTTCTGTTGCATCTGAAAGTAGAAACTCGCCCGCTTACAACGGTATGCGTACTTTTCCCCTAGGCCGTTCTAGTTATTCGTTTCGAGCATCAGAACTGCGAAATTTTGAGTTTCTCAAGCGTTTCTTACCTCCAAACTGCCATATCTCGCGAACGGATTGACCAATCCGCAAAATTTCTGTTGCATCTGAAAGTAGAAACTCGCTCGATTACAACGGTATGCGTACGTTTCCCCAAGTCCGTTCTAGTTATTCGTTTCGAGCATTAGAACTGCGAAAATTTTGAGTTTCTCAAGCGTTTCTTACCTCCAAACTGCCATATCTCGCGAACGGATTGACCAATCCGCAAAATTTCTGTTGCATCTGAAAGTAGAAACTCGCCCGATTACAACGGTATGCGTACTTTTCCCCTAGGCCGTTCTAGTTATTCGTTTCGAGCATCAGAACTGCGAAAATGTTGAGTTTCTCAAGCGTTTCTTACCTACAAACTGCCATATCTCGCGAACGGATTGACCAAACCGCAAAATTTCTGTTGCATCTGAAAGTAGAAACTCGCCCGATTGCAGCGCTATGCGTACTTTTCCCCTAGACCGTTCTAGTTATGCTTGTCGAGCATCAGAACTGCGAAAATTTTGAGTTTCTCAAGCGTTTCTTACCTCCAAACTGCCATATCTCGCGAACGGATTGACCAATCCGCAAAATTTCTGTTGCATCTGAAAGTAGAAACTCGCCCGATTACAACGGTATGCGTAGTTTTCCCCTAGGCCGTTCTAGTTATTCGTTTCGAGCATCAGAACTGCGAAAATGTTGAGTTTCTCAAGCGTTTCTTACCTACAAACTGCCATATCTCGCGAACGGATTGACCAAACCGCAAAATTTCTGTTGCATCTGAAAGTAGAAACTCGCCCGATTGCAGCGCTATGCGTACTTTTCCCCTAGACCGTTCTAGTTATGCTTGTCGAGCATCAGAACTGCGAAAATTTTGAGTTTCTCAAGCGTTTCTTACTTCCAAACTGCCATATCTCGCGAACGGATTGACCAATCCGCAAAATTTCTGTTGCATCTGAAAGTAGAAACTCGCCCGATTACAACGGTATGCGTACGTTTCCCCAAGTCCGTTCTAGTTATTCGTTTCGAGCATCAGAACTGCGAAAATTTTGAGTTTCTCAAGCGTTTCTTACCTCCAAACTGCCATATCTCGCGAACGGATTGACCAATCCGCAAAATTTCTGTTGCATCTGAAAGTAGAAACTCGCCCGATTACAACGGTATGCGTAGTTTTCCCCTAGGCCGTTCTAGTTATTCGTTTCGAGCATCAGAACTGCGAAAATGTTGAGTTTCTCAAGCGTTTCTTACCTACAAACTGCCATATCTCGCGAACGGATTGACCAATCCGCAAAATTTCTGTTGCATCTGAAAGTAGAAACTCGCCCGATTACAGCGGTATGCGTACTTTTCCCCTAGACCGTTCTAGTTATGCTTGTCGAGCATCAGAACTGCGAAAATTTTGAGTTTCTCAAGCGTTTCTTCCTTCCAAACTGCCATATCTCGCGAACGGATTGACCAATCCGCAAAATTTCTGTTGCATCTGAAAGTAGAAACTCGCCCGATTACAACGGTAGGTGTAGTTTTCCCCTAGGCCGTTCTAGTTATTCGTTTCGAGCATCAGAACTGCGAAAATTTTGAGTTTCTCAAGCGTTTCTTACCTCCAAACTGCCATATCTCGCGAACGGATTGACCAATCCGCAAAATTTCTGTTGCATCCGAAAGTAGAAATTCGCGCGATTACAAGGGTATGCGTACTTTTCCCCTAGACCGTTCTAGTTATGCTTGTCGAGCACCAGAACTGCGAAAATTTTGAGTTTCTCTAGAGTTTCTTACCTCCAAACTGCCATATCTCGCGAACGGATTGACCAATCCGCAAAATTTCTGATGCATCTGAAAGTAGAAACTCGCCCGATTACAACGGTATGCGTACTTTTCCCCTAGGCCGTTCTAGTTATTCGTTTCGAGCATCAGAACTGCGAAAATTTTGAGTTTCTCAAGCGTTTCTTACCTCCAAACTGCCATATCTCGCGAACGGATTGACCAATCCGCAAAATTTCTGTTGCATCTGAAAGTAGAAACTCGCCCGATTACAACGGTATGCGTACTTCTCCCCTAGTCCGTTCTAGTTATTCGTTTCGAGCATCAGAACTGCGAAAATTTTGAGTTTCTCAAGCGTTTCTTACCTCCAAACTGCCATATCTCGCGAACGGTTTTACCAATCCGCAAAATTTCTGTTGCATCTGAAAGTAGAAACTCGCCCGATTACAACGGTATGCGTACTTTTCCCCTAGGCCGTTCTAGTTATTCGTTTCGAGCATCAGAACTGCGAAAATGTTGAGTTTCTCAAGCGTTTCTTACCTACAAACTGCCATATCTCGCGAACGGATTGACCAATCCGCAAAATTTCTGTTGCATCTGAAAGTAGAAATTCGCCTGATTACAACGGTATGCGTACTTTTCCCCTAGACCGTTCTAGTTATGCTGGTCGAGCATCAGAACTGCGAAAATTTTGAGTTTCTCAAGCGTTTCTTACCTCCAAACTGCCATATCTCGCGAACGGATTGACCAATCCGCAAAATTTCTGTTGCATCTGAAAGTAGAAACTCGCCCGATTACAACGGTAGGTGTAGTGTTCCCCTAGGCCGTTCTAGTTATTCGTTTCGAGCATCAGAACTGCGAAAATTTTGAGTTTCTCAAGCGTTTCTTACCTCCAAACTGCCATATCTCGCGAACGGATTGACTAATCCGCAAAATTTCTGTTGCATCTGAAAGTAGAAAGTCGCCCGGTTACAACGGTATGCGTACTTTTCCCCTAGAACGTTCTAGTTATGCTTGTCGAGCATCAGAACTTCGAAAATTTTGAGTTTCTCAAGCGTTTCTTACCTCCAAACTGCCATATCTCGCGAACGGATTGACCAATCCGCAAAATTTCTGTTGCATCTGAAAGTAGAAATTCGCGCGATTACAAGGGTATGCGTACTTTTCCCCTAGACCGCTCTAGTTATGCTTGTCGAGCATCAGAACTGCGAAAATTTTGAGTTTCTCAAGCGTTTCTTACCTCCAAACTGCCATATCTCGCGAACGGATTGACCAATCCGCAAAATTTCTGTTGCATCTGAAAGTAGAAAGTCGCCCGGTTACAACGGTATGCGTACTTTTCCCCTAGAACGTTCTGGTTATGCTTGTCGAGCATCAGAACTGCGAAAATTTTGAGTTTCTCAAGCGTTTCTTACCTCCAAACTGCCATATCTCGCGAACGGTTTTACCAATCCGCAAAATTTCTGTTGCATCTGAAAGTAGAAACTCGCCCGATTACAACGGTATGCGTACTTTTCCCCTAGGCCGTTCTAGTTATTCGTTTCGAGCATCAGAACTGCGAAAATGTTGAGTTTCTCAAGCGTTTCTTACCTACAAACTGCCATATCTCGCGAACGGATTGACCAATCCGCAAAATTTCTGTTGCATCTGAAAGTAGAAATTCGCCTGATTACAACGGTATGCGTACTTTTCCCCTAGACCGTTCTAGTTATGCTGGTCGAGCATCAGAACTGCGAAAATTTTGAGTTTCTCAAGCGTTTCTTACCTCCAAACTGCCATATCTCGCGAACGGATTGACCAATCCGCAAAATTTCTGTTGCATCTGAAAGTAGAAACTCGCCCGATTACAACGGTAGGTGTAGTGTTCCCCTAGGCCGTTCTAGTTATTCGTTTCGAGCATCAGAACTGCGAAAATTTTGAGTTTCTCAAGCGTTTCTTACCTCCAAACTGCCATATCTCGCGAACGGATTGACCAATCCGCAAAATTTCTGTTGCATCTGAAAGTAGAAACTCGCTCGATTACAACGGTATGCGTACGTTTCCCCAAGTCCGTTCTAGTTATTCGTTTCGAGCATTAGAACTGCGAAAATTTTGAGTTTCTCAAGCGTTTCTTACCTCCAAACTGCCATATCTCGCGAACGGATTGACCAATCCGCAAAATTTCTGTTGCATCTGAAAGTAGAAACTCGCCCGATTACAACGGTATGCGTACTTTTCCCCTAGGCCGTTCTAGTTATTCGTTTCGAGCATCAGAACTGCGAAAATGTTGAGTTTCTCAAGCGTTTCTTACCTACAAACTGCCATATCTCGCGAACGGATTGACCAAACCGCAAAATTTCTGTTGCATCTGAAAGTAGAAACTCGCCCGATTGCAGCGCTATGCGTACTTTTCCCCTAGACCGTTCTAGTTATGCTTGTCGAGCATCAGAACTGCGAAAATTTTGAGTTTCTCAAGCGTTTCTTACCTCCAAACTGCCATATCTCGCGAACGGATTGACCAATCCGCAAAATTTCTGTTGCATCTGAAAGTAGAAACTCGCCCGATTACAACGGTATGCGTAGTTTTCCCCTAGGCCGTTCTAGTTATTCGTTTCGAGCATCAGAACTGCGAAAATGTTGAGTTTCTCAAGCGTTTCTTACCTACAAACTGCCATATCTCGCGAACGGATTGACCAAACCGCAAAATTTCTGTTGCATCTGAAAGTAGAAACTCGCCCGATTGCAGCGCTATGCGTACTTTTCCCCTAGACCGTTCTAGTTATGCTTGTCGAGCATCAGAACTGCGAAAATTTTGAGTTTCTCAAGCGTTTCTTACTTCCAAACTGCCATATCTCGCGAACGGATTGACCAATCCGCAAAATTTCTGTTGCATCTGAAAGTAGAAACTCGCCCGATTACAACGGTATGCGTACGTTTCCCCAAGTCCGTTCTAGTTATTCGTTTCGAGCATCAGAACTGCGAAAATTTTGAGTTTCTCAAGCGTTTCTTACCTCCAAACTGCCATATCTCGCGAACGGATTGACCAATCCGCAAAATTTCTGTTGCATCTGAAAGTAGAAACTCGCCCGATTACAACGGTATGCGTAGTTTTCCCCTAGGCCGTTCTAGTTATTCGTTTCGAGCATCAGAACTGCGAAAATGTTGAGTTTCTCAAGCGTTTCTTACCTACAAACTGCCATATCTCGCGAACGGATTGACCAATCCGCAAAATTTCTGTTGCATCTGAAAGTAGAAACTCGCCCGATTACAGCGGTATGCGTACTTTTCCCCTAGACCGTTCTAGTTATGCTTGTCGAGCATCAGAACTGCGAAAATTTTGAGTTTCTCAAGCGTTTCTTCCTTCCAAACTGCCATATCTCGCGAACGGATTGACCAATCCGCAAAATTTCTGTTGCATCTGAAAGTAGAAACTCGCCCGATTACAACGGTAGGTGTAGTTTTCCCCTAGGCCGTTCTAGTTATTCGTTTCGAGCATCAGAACTGCGAAAATTTTGAGTTTCTCAAGCGTTTCTTACCTCCAAACTGCCATATCTCGCGAACGGATTGACCAATCCGCAAAATTTCTGTTGCATCCGAAAGTAGAAATTCGCGCGATTACAAGGGTATGCGTACTTTTCCCCTAGACCGTTCTAGTTATGCTTGTCGAGCACCAGAACTGCGAAAATTTTGAGTTTCTCTAGAGTTTCTTACCTCCAAACTGCCATATCTCGCGAACGGATTGACCAATCCGCAAAATTTCTGATGCATCTGAAAGTAGAAACTCGCCCGATTACAACGGTATGCGTACTTTTCCCCTAGGCCGTTCTAGTTATTCGTTTCGAGCATCAGAACTGCGAAAATTTTGAGTTTCTCAAGCGTTTCTTACCTCCAAACTGCCATATCTCGCGAACGGATTGACCAATCCGCAAAATTTCTGTTGCATCTGAAAGTAGAAACTCGCCCGATTACAACGGTATGCGTACTTCTCCCCTAGTCCGTTCTAGTTATTCGTTTCGAGCATCAGAACTGCGAAAATTTTGAGTTTCTCAAGCGTTTCTTACCTCCAAACTGCCATATCTCGCGAACGGTTTTACCAATCCGCAAAATTTCTGTTGCATCTGAAAGTAGAAACTCGCCCGATTACAACGGTATGCGTACTTTTCCCCTAGGCCGTTCTAGTTATTCGTTTCGAGCATCAGAACTGCGAAAATGTTGAGTTTCTCAAGCGTTTCTTACCTACAAACTGCCATATCTCGCGAACGGATTGACCAATCCGCAAAATTTCTGTTGCATCTG
The DNA here is from genome assembly GCF_051014685.1 of Ptiloglossa arizonensis. Classification (NCBI taxonomy): domain Eukaryota; kingdom Metazoa; phylum Arthropoda; class Insecta; order Hymenoptera; family Colletidae; genus Ptiloglossa; species Ptiloglossa arizonensis. The sequence goes on from NW_027478871.1 coordinate 206,993, forward strand.
AAAGTAGAAATTCGCCTGATTACAACGGTATGCGTACTTTTCCCCTAGACCGTTCTAGTTATGCTGGTCGAGCATCAGAACTGCGAAAATTTTGAGTTTCTCAAGCGTTTCTTACCTCCAAACTGCCATATCTCGCGAACGGATTGACCAATCCGCAAAATTTCTGTTGCATCTGAAAGTAGAAACTCGCCCGATTACAACGGTAGGTGTAGTGTTCCCCTAGGCCGTTCTAGTTATTCGTTTCGAGCATCAGAACTGCGAAAATTTTGAGTTTCTCAAGCGTTTCTTACCTCCAAACTGCCATATCTCGCGAACGGATTGACTAATCCGCAAAATTTCTGTTGCATCTGAAAGTAGAAAGTCGCCCGGTTACAACGGTATGCGTACTTTTCCCCTAGAACGTTCTAGTTATGCTTGTCGAGCATCAGAACTTCGAAAATTTTGAGTTTCTCAAGCGTTTCTTACCTCCAAACTGCCATATCTCGCGAACGGATTGACCAATCCGCAAAATTTCTGTTGCATCTGAAAGTAGAAATTCGCGCGATTACAAGGGTATGCGTACTTTTCCCCTAGACCGCTCTAGTTATGCTTGTCGAGCATCAGAACTGCGAAAATTTTGAGTTTCTCAAGCGTTTCTTACCTCCAAACTGCCATATCTCGCGAACGGATTGACCAATCCGCAAAATTTCTGTTGCATCTGAAAGTAGAAAGTCGCCCGGTTACAACGGTATGCGTACTTTTCCCCTAGAACGTTCTGGTTATGCTTGTCGAGCATCAGAACTGCGAAAATTTTGAGTTTCTCAAGCGTTTCTTACCTCCAAACTGCCATATCTCGCGAACGGATTGACCAATCCGTAAAATTTCTGTTGCATCTGAAAGTAGAAACTCGCCCGATTACAACGGTAGGTGTAGTGTTCCCCTAGGCCGTTCTAGTTATTCGTTTCGAGCATCAGAACTGCGAAAATTTTGAGTTTCTCAAGCGTTTCTTACCTCCAAACTGCCATATCTCGCGAACGGATTGACTAATCCGCAAAATTTCTGTTGCATCTGAATGTAGAAATTCGCCCGATTACAACGGTATGCGTACTTTTCCCCTAGACCGTTCTAGTTATGCTTGTCGAGCACCAGAACTGCGAAAATTTTGAGTTTCTCAGGAGTTTCTTACCTCCAAACTGCCATATCTCGCGAACGGATTGACCAATCCGCAAAATTTCTGTTGCATCTGAAAGTAGAAACTCGCCCGATTACAACGGTATGCGTACTTTTACCCTAGGCCGTTCTAGTTAATCGTTTCGAGCATCAGAACTGCGAAAATTTTGAGTTTCTCAAGCGTTTCTTACTTCCAAACTGCCATATCTCGCGAACGGATTGACCAATCCGCAAAATTTCTGATGCATCTGAAAGTAGAAACTCGCCCGATTACAACGGTATGCGTACTTTTCCCCTAGGCCGCTCTAGTTATTCGTTTCGAGCATCAGAACTGCGAAAATTTTGTGTTTCTCAAGTGTTTCATACATCCAAACTGCCATATCTCGCGAACGGATTGACCAATCCGCAAAATTTCTGTTGCATCTGAAAGTAGAAACTCGCCCGCTTACAACGGTATGCGTACTTTTCCCCTAGGTCGTTCTAGTTATTCGTTTCGAGCATCAGAACTGCGAAAATGTTGAGTTTCTCAAGCGTTTCTTACCTACAAACTGCCATATCTCGCGAACGGATTGACCGATCCGCAAAATTTCTGTTGCATCTGAAAGTAGAAACTCGCCCGATTACAGCGGTATGCGTACTTTTACCCTAGACCGTTCTAGTTATGCTTGTCGAGCATCAGAACTGCGAAAATTTTGAGTTTCTCAAGCGTTTCTTACCTCCAAACTGCCATATCTCGCGAACGGATTGACTAATCCGCAAAATTTCTGTTGCATCTGAAAGTAGAAACTCGCCCGCTTACAACGGTATGCGTACTTTTCCCCTAGGCCGTTCTAGTTATTCGTTTCGAGCATCAGAACTGCGAAAATTTTGAGTTTCTCAAGCGTTTCTTACCTCCAAACTGCCATATCTCGCGAACGGATTGACCAATCCGCAAAATTTCTGTTGCATCTGAAAGTAGAAACTCGCTCGATTACAACGGTATGCGTACGTTTCCCCAAGTCCGTTCTAGTTATTCGTTTCGAGCATTAGAACTGCGAAAATTTTGAGTTTCTCAAGCGTTTCTTACCTCCAAACTGCCATATCTCGCGAACGGATTGACCAATCCGCAAAATTTCTGTTGCATCTGAAAGTAGAAACTCGCCCGATTACAACGGTATGCGTACTTTTCCCCTAGGCCGTTCTAGTTATTCGTTTCGAGCATCAGAACTGCGAAAATGTTGAGTTTCTCAAGCGTTTCTTACCTACAAACTGCCATATCTCGCGAACGGATTGACCAAACCGCAAAATTTCTGTTGCATCTGAAAGTAGAAACTCGCCCGATTGCAGCGCTATGCGTACTTTTCCCCTAGACCGTTCTAGTTATGCTTGTCGAGCATCAGAACTGCGAAAATTTTGAGTTTCTCAAGCGTTTCTTACTTCCAAACTGCCATATCTCGCGAACGGATTGACCAATCCGCAAAATTTCTGTTGCATCTGAAAGTAGAAACTCGCCCGATTACAACGGTAGGTGTAGTTTTCCCCTAGGCCGTTCTAGTTATTCGTTTCGAGCATCAGAACTGCGAAAATTTTGAGTTTCTCAAGCGTTTCTTACCTCCAAACTGCCATATCTCGCGAACGGATTGACCAATCCGCAAAATTTCTGTTGCATCCGAAAGTAGAAATTCGCGCGATTACAAGGGTATGCGTACTTTTCCCCTAGACCGTTCTAGTTATGCTTGTCGAGCACCAGAACTGCGAAAATTTTGAGTTTCTCTAGAGTTTCTTACCTCCAAACTGCCATATCTCGCGAACGGATTGACCAATCCGCAAAATTTCTGTTGCATCTGAAAGTAGAAACTCGCCCGATTACAACGGTATGCGTACTTTTCCCCTAGGCCGTTCTAGTTATTCGTTTCGAGCATCAGAACTGCGAAAATGTTGAGTTTCTCAAGCGTTTCTTACCTCCAAACTGCCATATCTCGCGAACGGATTGACCAATCCGCAAAATTTCTGTTGCATCTGAAAGTAGAAACTCGCCCGATTACAACGGTATGCGTACTTTTCCCCTAGGCCGTTCTGGTTATTCGTTTCGAGTATCAGAACTGTGATAATTTTGAATTTCTCGACCGTTTCTTGCCTCCAAACTGCCATATCTCGCGAACGGATTGACCAATCCGCAAAATTTCTGTTGCATCTGAAAGTAGAAACTCGCCCGATTACAACGGTATGCGTACGTTTCCCCAAGTCCGTTCTAGTTATTCGTTTCGAGCTTCAGAACTGCGAAAATTTTGAGTTTCTCAAGCGTTTCTTACCTCCAAACTGCCATATCTCGCGAACGGATTGACCAATCCGCAAAATTTCTGTTGCATCTGAAAGTAGAAAGTCGCCCGATTACAACGGTATGCGTACTTTTCCCCTAGACCGTTCTAGTTATGCTTGTCGAGCATCAGAACTGCGAAAATTTTGAGTTTCTCAAGCGTTTCTTACCTCCAAACTGCCATATCTCGCGAACGGATTGACCAATCCGCAAAATTTCTGTTGCATCTGAAAGTAGAAATTCGCGCGATTACAAGGGTATGCGTACTTTTCCCCTAGACCGCTCTAGTTATGCTTGTCGAGCATCAGAACTGCGAAAATTTTGAGTTTCTCAAGCGTTTCTTACCTCCAAACTGCCATATCTCGCGAACGGATTGACCAATCCGCAAAATTTCTGTTGCATCTGAAAGTAGAAAGTCGCCCGGTTACAACGGTATGCGTACTTTTCCCCTAGAACGTTCTGGTTATGCTTGTCGAGCATCAGAACTGCGAAAATTTTGAGTTTCTCAAGCGTTTCTTACCTCCAAACTGCCATATCTCGCGAACGGATTGACCAATCCGTAAAATTTCTGTTGCATCTGAAAGTAGAAACTCGCCCGATTACAACGGTAGGTGTAGTGTTCCCCTAGGCCGTTCTAGTTATTCGTTTCGAGCATCAGAACTGCGAAAATTTTGAGTATCTCAAGCGTTTCTTACCTCCAAACTGCCATATCTCGCGAACGGATTGACTAATCCGCAAAATTTCTGTTGCATCTGAAAGTAGAAATTCGCCCGATTACAACGGTATGCGTACTTTTCCCCTAGACCGTTCTAGTTATGCTTGTCGAGCACCAGAACTGCGAAAATTTTGAGTTTCTCAAGAGTTTCTTACCTCCAAACTGCCATATCTCGCGAACGGATTGACCAATCCGCAAAATTTCTGTTGCATCTGAAAGTAGAAACTCGCCCGATTACAACGGTATGCGTACTTTTACCCTAGGCCGTTCTAGTTAACCGTTTCGAGCATCAGAACTGCGAAAATTTTGAGTTTCTCAAGCGTTTCTTACTTCCAAACTGCCATATCTCGCGAACGGATTGACCAATCCGCAAAATTTCTGATGCATCTGAAAGTAGAAACTCGCCCGATTACAACGGTATGCGTACATTTCCCCTAGGCCGCTCTAGTTATTCGTTTCGAGCATCAGAACTGCGAAAATTTTGTGTTTCTCAAGTGTTTCATACATCCAAACTGCCATATCTCGCGAACGGATTGACCAATCCGCAAAATTTCTGTTGCATCTGAAAGTAGAAACTCGCCCGCTTACAACGGTATGCGTACTTTTCCCCTAGGTCGTTCTAGTTATTCGTTTCGAGCATCAGAACTGCGAAAATGTTGAGTTTCTCAAGCGTTTCTTACCTACAAACTGCCATATCTCGCGAACGGATTGACCGATCCGCAAAATTTCTGTTGCATCTGAAAGTAGAAACTCGCCCGATTACAGCGGTATGCGTACTTTTCCCCTAGGCCGTTCTAGTTATTCGTTTCGAGCATCAGAACTGCGAAAATTTTGAGTTTCTCAAGCGTTTCTTACCTCCAAACTGCCATATCTCGCGAACGGATTGACCAATCCGCAAAATTTCTGTTGCATCTGAAAGTAGAAACTCGCTCGATTACAACGGTATGCGTACGTTTCCCCAAGTCCGTTCTAGTTATTCGTTTCGAGCATTAGAACTGCGAAAATTTTGAGTTTCTCAAGCGTTTCTTACCTCCAAACTGCCATATCTCGCGAACGGATTGACCAATCCGCAAAATTTCTGTTGCATCTGAAAGTAGAAACTCGCCCGATTACAACGGTATGCGTACTTTTCCCCTAGGCCGTTCTAGTTATTCGTTTCGAGCATCAGAACTGCGAAAATGTTGAGTTTCTCAAGCGTTTCTTACCTACAAACTGCCATATCTCGCGAACGGATTGACCAAACCGCAAAATTTCTGTTGCATCTGAAAGTAGAAACTCGCCCGATTGCAGCGCTATGCGTACTTTTCCCCTAGACCGTTCTAGTTATGCTTGTCGAGCATCAGAACTGCGAAAATTTTGAGTTTTTCAAGCGTTTCTTACTTCCAAACTGCCATATCTCGCGAACGGATTGACCAATCCGCAAAATTTCTGTTGCATCTGAAAGTAGAAACTCGCCCGATTACAACGGTATGCGTACGTTTCCCCAAGTCCGTTCTAGTTATTCGTTTCGAGCATCAGAACTGCGAAAATTTTGAGTTTCTCAAGCGTTTCTTACCTCCAAACTGCCATATCTCGCGAACGGATTGACCAATCCGCAAAATTTCTGTTGCATCTGAAAGTAGAAATTCGCGCGATTACAAGGGTATGCGCACTTTTCCCCTAGACCGCTCTAGTTATGCTTGTCGAGCATCAGAACTGCGAAAATTTTGAGTTTCTCAAGCGTTTCTTACCTCCAAACTGCCATATCTCGCGAACGGATTGACCAATCCGCAAAATTTCTGTTGCATCTGAAAGTAGAAAGTCGCCCGGTTACAACGGTATGCGTACTTTTCCCCTAGAACGTTCTGGTTATGCTTGTCGAGCATCAGAACTGCAAAAATTTTGAGTTTCTCAAGCGTTTCTTACCTCCAAACTGCCATATCTCGCGAACGGATTGACCAATCCGTAAAATTTCTGTTGCATCTGAAAGTAGAAACTCGCCCGATTACAACGGTAGGTGTAGTGTTCCCCTAGGCCGTTCTAGTTATTCGTTTCGAGCATCAGAACTGCGAAAATTTTGAGTTTCTCAAGCGTTTCTTACCTCCAAACTGCCATATCTCGCGAACGGATTGACTAATCCGCAAAATTTCTGTTGCATCTGAAAGTAGAAATTCGCCCGATTACAACGGTATGCGTACTTTTCCCCTAGACCGTTCTAGTTATGCTTGTCGAGCACCAGAACTGCGAAAATTTTGAGTTTCTCAAGAGTTTCTTACCTCCAAACTGCCATATCTCGCGAACGGATTGACCAATCCGCAAAATTTCTGTTGCATCTGAAAGTAGAAAGTCGCCCGATTACAACGGTATGCGTACTTTTCCCCTAGACCGTTCTAGTTATGCTTGTCGAGCATCAGAACTGCGAAAATTTTGAGTTTCTCAAGCGTTCCTTACCTCCAAACTGCCATATCTCGCGAACGGATTGACCAATCCGCAAAATTTCTGTTGCATCCGAAAGTAGAAATTCGCGCGATTACAAGGGTATGCGTACTTTTCCCCTAGACCGTTCTAGTTATGCTTGTCGAGCACCAGAACTGCGAAAATTTTGAGTTTCTCTAGAGTTTCTTACCTCCAAACTGCCATATCTCGCGAACGGATTGACCAATCCGCAAAATTTCTGTTGCATCTGAAAGTAGAGACTCGCCCGATTACAACGGTATGCGTACTTTTCCCCTAGGCCGTTCTAGTTATTCGTTTCGAGCATCAGAACTGCGAAAATGTTGAGTTTCTCAAGCGTTTCTTACCTCCAAACTGCCATATCTCGCGAACGGATTGACCAATCCGCAAAATTTCTGTTGCATCTGAAAGTAGAAACTCGCCCGATTACAACGGTATGCGTACTTTTCCCCTAGGCCGTTCTGGTTATTCGTTTCGAGTATCAGAACTGTGATAATTTTGAATTTCTCGACCGTTTCTTGCCTCCAAACTGCCATATCTCGCGAACGGATTGACCAATCCGCAAAATTTCTGTTGCATCTGAAAGTAGAAACTCGCCCGATTACAACGGTATGCGTACGTTTCCCCAAGTCCGTTCTAGTTATTCGTTTCGAGCTTCAGAACTGCGAAAATTTTGAGTTTCTCAAGCGTTTCTTACCTCCAAACTGCCATATCTCGCGAACGGATTGACCAATCCGCAAAATTTCTGTTGCATCTGAAAGTAGAAAGTCGCCCGATTACAAAGGTATGCGTACTTTTCCCCTAGACCGTTCTAGTTATGCTTGTCGAGCATCAGAACTGCGAAAATTTTGAGTTTCTCAAGCGTTTCTTACCTCCAAACTGCCATATCTCGCGAACGGATTGACCAATCCGCAAAATTTCTGTTGCATCTGAAAGTAGAAATTCGCGCGATTACAAGGGTATGCGTACTTTTCCCCTAGACCGCTCTAGTTATGCTTGTCGAGCATCAGAACTGCGAAAATTTTGAGTTTCTCAAACGTTTCTTACCTCCAAACTGCCATATCTCGCGAACGGATTGACCAATCCGCAAAATTTCTGTTGCATCTGAAAGTAGAAAGTCGCCCGGTTACAACGGTATGCGTACTTTTCCCCTAGAACGTTATGGTTATGCTTGTCGAGCATCAGAACTGCGAAAATTTTGAGCTTCTCAAGCGTTTCTTACCTCCAAACTGCCATATCTCGCGAACGGATTGACCAATCCGTAAAATTTCTGTTGCATCTGAAAGTAGAAACTCGCCCGATTACAACGGTAGGTGTAGTGTTCCCCTAGGCCGTTCTAGTTATTCGTTTCGAGCATCAGAACTGCGAAAATTTTGAGTTTCTCAAGCGTTTCTTACCTCCAAACTACCATATCTCGCGAACGGATTGACTAATCCGCAAAATTTCTGTTGCATCTGAAAGTAGAAATTCGCCCGATTACAACGGTATGCGTACTTTTCCCCTAGACCGTTCTAGTTATGCTTGTCGAGCACCAGAACTGCGAAAATTTTGAGTTTCTCAAGAGTTTCTTACCTCCAAACTGCCATATCTCGCGAACGGATTGACCAATCCGCAAAATTTCTGTTGCATCTGAAAGTAGAAACTCGCCCGATTACAACGGTATGCGTACTTTTACCCTAGGCCGTTCTAGTTAATCGTTTCGAGCATCAGAACTGCGAAAATTTTGAGTTTCTCAAGCGTTTCTTACTTCCAAACTGCCATATCTCGCGAACGGATTGACCAATCCGCAAAATTTCTGATGCATCTGAAAGTAGAAACTCGCCCGATTACAACGGTATGCGTACTTTTCCCCTAGGCCGCTCTAGTTATTCGTTTCGAGCATCAGAACTGCGAAAATTTTGTGTTTCTCAAGTGTTTCATACATCCAAACTGCCATATCTCGCGAACGGATTGACCAATCCGCAAAATTTCTGTTGCATCTGAAAGTAGAAACTCGCCCGATTACAGCGGTATGCGTACTTTTCCCCTAGGCCGTTCTAGTTATTCGTTTCGAGCATCAGAACTGCGAAAATTTTGAGTTTCTCAAGCGTTTCTTACCTCCAAACTGCCATATCTCGCGAACGGATTGACCAATCCGCAAAATTTCTGTTGCATCTGAAAGTAGAAACTCGCTCGATTACAACGGTATGCGTACGTTTCCCCAAGTCCGTTCTAGTTATTCGTTTCGAGCATTAGAACTGCGAAAATTTTGAGTTTCTCAAGCGTTTCTTACCTCCAAACTGCCATATCTCGCGAACGGATTGACCAATCCGCAAAATTTCTGTTGCATCTGAAAGTAGAAACTCGCCCGATTACAACGGTATGCGTACTTTTCCCCTAGGCCGTTCTAGTTATTCGTTTCGAGCATCAGAACTGCGAAAATGTTGAGTTTCTCAAGCGTTTCTTACCTACAAACTGCAATATCTCGCGAACGGATTGACCAAAACCGCAAAATTTCTGTTGCATCTGAAAGTAGAAACTCGCCCGATTGCAGCGCTATGCGTACTTTTCCCCTAGACCGTTCTAGTTATGCTTGTCGAGCATCAGAACTGCGAAAATTTTGAGTTTCTCAAGCGTTTCTTACTTCCAAACTGCCATATCTCGCGAACGGATTGACCAATCCGCAAAATTCTGTTGCATCTGAAAGTAGAAACTCGCCCGATTACAACGGTATGCGTACGTTTCCCCAAGTCCGTTCTAGTTATTCGTTTCGAGCATCAGAACTGCGAAAATTTTGAGTTTCTCAAGCGTTTCTTACCTCCAAACTGCCATATCTCGCGAACGGATTGACCAATCCGCAAAATTTCTGTTGCATCTGAAAGTAGAAACTCGCCCGATTACAACGGTATGCGTAGTTTTCCCCTAGGCCGTTCTAGTTATTCGTTTCGAGCATCAGAACTGCGAAAATGTTGAGTTTCTCAAGCGTTTCTTACCTACAAACTGCCATATCTCGCGAACGGATTGACCAATCCGCAAAATTTCTGTTGCATCTGAAAGTAGAAACTCGCCCGATTACAGCGGTATGCGTACTTTTCCCCTAGACCGTTCTAGTTATGCTTGTCGAGCATCAGAACTGCGAAAATTTTGAGTTTCTCAAGCGTTTCTTCCTTCCAAACTGCCATATCTCGCGAACGGATTGACCAATCCGCAAAATTTCTGTTGCATCTGAAAGTAGAAACTCGCCCGATTACAACGGTAGGTGTAGTTTTCCCCTAGGCCGTTCTAGTTATTCGTTTCGAGCATCAGAACTGCGAAAATTTTGAGTTTCTCAAGCGTTTCTTACCTCCAAACTGCCATATCTCGCGAACGGATTGACCAATCCGCAAAATTTCTGTTGCATCTGAAGGTAGAAACTCGCCCGATTACAACGGTATGCGTACGTTTCCCCAAGTCCGTTCTAGTTCTTCGTTTCGAGCATTAGAACTGCGAAAATTTTGAGTTTCTCAAGCGTTTCTTACCTCCAAACTGCCATATCTCGCGAACGGATTGACCAATCCGCAAAATTTCTGTTGCATCTGAAAGTAGAAACTCGCCCGATTACAACGGTATGCGTACTCTTCCCCTAGGCCGTTCTAGTTATTCGTTTCGAGCATCAGAACTGCGAAAATGTTGAGTTTCTCAAGCGTTTCTTACCTACAAACTGCCATATCTCGCGAACGGATTGACCAATCCGCAAAATTTCTGTTGCATCTGAAAGTAGAAACTCGCCCGATTACAGCGGTATGCGTACTTTTCCCCTAGACCGTTCTAGTTATGCTTGTCGAGCATCAGAACTGCGAAAATTTTGAGTTTCTCAAGCGTTTCTTACTTCCAAACTGCCATATCTCGCGAACGGATTGACCAATCCGCAAAATTTCTGTTGCATCTGAAAGTAGAAACTCGCCCGATTACAACGGTAGGCGTACTTTTCCCCTACGCCGTTCTAGTTATTCGTTTCGAGCATCAGAACTGCGAAAATGTTGAGTTTCTCAAGCGTTTCTTACCTACAAACTGCCATATCTCGCGAACGGTTTGACCAATCCGCAAAATTTCTGTTGCATCTGAAAGTAGAAACTCGCCCGATTACAGCGGTATGCGTACTTTTCCCCTAGACCGTTCTAGTTATGCTTGTCGAGCATCAGAACTGCGAAAATTTTGAGTTTCTCAAGCGTTTCTTCCTTCCAAACTGCCATATCTCGCGAACGGATTGACCAATCCGCAAAATTTCTGTTGCATCTGAAAGTAGAAACTCGCCCGATTACAACGGTAGGTGTAGTTTTCCCCTAGGCCGTTCTAGTTATTCGTTTCGAGCATCAGAACTGCGAAAATTTTGAGTTTCTCAAGCGTTTCTTACCTCCAAACTGCCATATCTCGCGAACGGATTGACCAATCCGCAAAATTTCTGTTGCATCTGAAAGTAGAATGTCGCCCGATTACAACGGTATGCGTACTTTTCCCCTAGACCGTTCTAGTTATGCTTGTCGAGCATCAGAACTGCGAAAATTTTGAGTTTCTCAAGCGTTTCTTACCTCCAAACTGCCATATCTCGCGAACGGATTGACTAATCTGCAAAATTTCTGTTGCATCTGAAAGTAGAAACTCGCCCGCTTACAACGGTATGCGTACTTTTCCCCTAGGCCGTTCTAGTTATTCGTTTCGAGCATCAGAACTGCGAAAATTTTGAGTTTCTCAAGCGTTTCTTACCTCCAAACTGCCATATCTCGCGAACGGATTGACCAATCCGCAAAATTTCTGTTGCATCTGAAGGTAGAAACTCGCCCGATTACAACGGTATGCGTACGTTTCCCCAAGTCCGTTCTAGTTATTCGTTTTTAGCATTAGAACTGCGAAAATTTTGAGTTTCTCAAGCGTTTCTTACCTCCAAACTGCCATATCTCGCGAACGGATTGACCAATCCGCAAAATTTCTGTTGCATCTGAAAGTAGAAACTCGCCCGATTACAACGGTATGCGTACTTTTCCCCTAGGCCGTTCTAGTTATTCGTTTCGAGCATCAGAACTGCGAAAATGTTGAGTTTCTCAAGCGTTTCTTACCTACAAACTGCCATATCTCGCGAACGGATTGACCAATCCGCAAAATTTCTGTTGCATCTGAAAGTAGAAACTCGCCCGATTACAGCGGTATGCGTACTTTTCCCCTAGACCGTTCTAGTTATGCTTGTCGAGCATCAGAACTGCGAAAATTTTGAGTTTCTCAAGCGTTTCTTACTTCCAAACTGCCATATCTCGCGAACGGATGGACCAATCCGCAAAATTTCTGTTGCATCTGAAAGTAGAAACTCGCCCGATTACAACGGTAGGTGTAGTTTTCCCCTAGGCCGTTCTAGTTATTCGTTTCGAGCATCAGAACTGCGAAAATTTTGAGTTTCTCAAGCGTTTCTTACCTCCAAACTGCCATATCTCGCGAAAGGAATGACCAGTCCGCAAAATTTCTGTTGCATCTGAAAGTAGAAACTCGCCCGATTACAACGGTATGCGTACTTTTCCCCTAGTCCGTTCTAGTTATTCGTTTCGAGCATCAGAACTGCGAAAATTTTGAGTTTCTCAAGCGTTTCTTACCTCCAAACTGCCATATCTCGCGAACGGATTGACCAATCCGCAAAATTTCTGTTGCATCTGAAAGTAGAAATTCGCCCGATTACAACGGTATGCGTACTTTTCCCCTAGAACGTTCTGGTTATGCTTGTCGAGCATCAGAACTGCTAAAATTTTGAGTTTTTCAAGCGTTTCTTACCTCCAAACTGCCATATCTCGCGAACGGATTGACCAATCCGTAAAATTTCTGTTGCATCTGAAAGTAGAAACTCGCCCGATTACAACGGTTTGCGTACTTTTCCCCTAGGCCGTTCTAGTTATTCGTTTCGAGCATCAGAACTGCGAAAATGTTGAGTTTCTCAAGCGTTTCTTACCTACAAACTGCCATATCTCGCGAACGGATTGACCAATCCGCAAAATTTCTGTTGCATCTGAAAGTAGAAATTCGCCCGATTACAACGGTATGCGTACTTTTCCCCTAGACCGTTCTAGTTATGCTTGTCGAGCATCAGAACTGCGAAAATTTTGAGTTTCTCAAGCGTTTCTTACCTCCAAACTGCCATATCTCGCGAACGGATTGACCAATCCGCAAAATTTCTGTTGCATCTGAAAGTAGAAACTCGCCCGATTACAACGGTAGGTGTAGTGTTCCCCTAGGCCGTTCTGGTTATTCGTTTCGAGTATCAAACTGTGATAATTTTGAATTTCTCGACCGTTTCTTGCCTCCAAACTGCCATATCTCGCGAACGGATTGACCAATCCGCAAAATTTCTGTTGCATCTGAAAGTAGAAAGTCGCCCGATTACAACGGTATGCGTACTTTTCCCCTAGACCGTTCTAGTTATGCTTGTCGAGCATCAGAACTGCGAAAATTTTGAGTTTCTCAAGCGTTTCTTACATCCAAACTGCCATATCTCGCGAACGGATTGACTAATCCGCAAAATTTCTGTTGCATCTGAAAGTAGAAACTCGCCCGCTTACAACGGTATGCGTACTTTTCCCTAGGCCGTTCTAGTTATTCGTTTCGAGCATCAGAACTGCGAAAATTTTGAGTTTCTCAAGCGTTTCTTACCTCCAAACTGCCATATCTCGCGATCGGATTGACCAATCCGCAAAATTTCTGTTGCATCTGAAAGTAGAAACTCGCTCGATTACAACGGTATGCGTACGTTTCCCCAAGTCCGTTCTAGTTATTCGTTTCGAGCATTAGAACTGCGAAAATTTTGAGTTTCTCAAGCGTTTCTTACATCCAAACTGCCATATCTCGCGAACGGATTGACCAATCCGCAAAATTTCTGTTGCATCTGAAAGTAGAAACTCGCCCGATTACAACGGTATGCGTACTTTTCCCCTAGGCCGTTCTAGTTATTCGTTTCGAGCATCAGAACTGCGAAAATGTTGAGTTTCTCAAGCGTTTCTTACCTACAAACTGCCATATCTCGCGAACGGATTAACCAATCCGCAAAATTTCTGCTGCATCTGAAAGTAGAAACTCGCCCGATTGCAGCGGTATGCATACTTTTCCCCTAGACCGTTCTAGTTATGCTTGTCGAGCATCAGAACTGCGAAAATGTTGAGTTTCTCAAGCGTTTCTTACCTACAAACTGCCATATCTCGCGAACGGATTGACCAATCCGCAAAATTTCTGTTGCATCTGAAAGTAGAAATTCGCCCGATTACAACGGTAGGTGTAGTTTTCCCCTAGGCCGTTCTAGTTATTCGTTTCGAGCATCAGAACTGCGAAAATGTTGAGTTTCTCAAGCGTTTCTTACCTCCAAACTGCCATATCTCGCGAACGGATTGACCAATCCGCAAAATTTCTGTTGCATCTGAAAGTAGAAACTCGCCCGATTACAACGGTATGCGTACTTTTCCCCTAGGCCGTTCTGGTTATTCGTTTCGAGTATCAGAACTGTGATAATTTTGAATTTCTCGACCGTTTCTTGCCTCCAAACTGCCATATCTCGCGAACGGATTGACCAATCCGCAAAATTTCTGTTGCATCTGAAAGTAGAAACTCGCCCGATTACAACGGTATGCGTACTTTTCCCCTAGACCGTTCTAGTTATGCTTGTCGAGCATCAGAACTGCGAAAATTTTGAGTTTCTTAAGGGTTTCTTACTTCCAAACTGCCATATCTCGCGAACGGATTGACCAATCCGCAATATTTCTGTTGCATCTGAAAGTAGAAACTCGCCCGATTACAACGGTAGGTGTAGTTTTCCCCAAGTCCGTTGTAGTTATTGGTTTCGAGCATCAGAACTGCGAAAATTTTGAGTTTCTCAAGAGTTTCTTACCTCCAAACTGCCATATCTCGCGAACGGATTGACCAATCCGCAAAATTTCTGTTGCATCTGAAAGTAGAAACTCGCCCGATTACAACGGTATGCGTACTTTTCCCCTAGACCGTTCTAGTTATGCTTGTCGAGCATCAGAACTGCGAAAATTTTGAGTTTCTTAAGCGTTTCTTACTTCCAAACTGCCATATCTCGCGAACGGATTGACCAATCCGCAAAATTTCTGTTGCATCTGAAAGTAGAAACTCGCCCGATTACAACGGTAGGTGTAGTTTTCCCCAAGTCCGTTCTAGTTATTCGTTTCGAGCATCAGAACTGCGAAAATTTTGAGTTTCTCAAGCGTTTCTTACCTCCAAACTGCCATATCTCGCGAACGGATTGACCAATCCGCAAAATTTCTGTTGCATCTGAAAGTAGAAACTCGCCCGATTACAACGGTATGCGTAGTTTTCCCCTAGGCCGTTCTAGTTATTCGTTTCGAGCATCAGAACTGCGAAAATGTTGAGTTTCTCAAGCGTTTCTTACGTACAAACTGCCATATCTCGCGAACGGATTGACCAATCCGCAAAATTTCTGTTGCATCTGAAAGTAGAAACTCGCCCGATTACAACGGTATGCGCACTTTTCCCCTAGGCCGTTCTAGTTATTCGTTTCGAGCATCAGAACTGCGAAAATTTTGAGTTTCTCAAGCGTTTCTTACCTCCAAACTGCCATATCTCGCGAACGGATTGACCAATCCGCAAAATTTCTGTTGCATCTGAAGGTAGAAACTCGCCCGATTACAACGGTATGCGTACGTTTCCCCAAGTCCGTTCTAGTTATTCGTTTCGAGCATTAGAACTGCGAAAATTTTGAGTTTCTCAAGCGTTTCTTACTTCCAAACTGCCATATCTCGCGAACGGATTGACCAATCCGCAAAATTTCTGTTGCATCTGAAAGTAGAAACTCGCCCGATTACAACGGTATGCGTACTTTTCCCCTACGCCGTTCTAGTTATTCGTTTCGAGCATCAGAACTGCGAAAATGTTGAGTTTCTCAAGCGTTTCTTACCTACAAACTGCCATATCTCGCGAACGGATTGACCAATCCGCAAAATTTCTGTTGGATCTGAAAGTAGAAACTCGCCCGATTACAGCGGTATGCGTACTTTTCCCCTAGACCGTTCTAGTTATGCTTGTCGAGCATCAGAACTGCGAAAATTTTGAGTTTCTCAAGCGTTTCTTACTTCCAAACTGCCATATCTCGCGAACGGATTGACCAATCCGCAAAATTTCTGTTGCATCTGAAAGTAGAAATTCGCCCGATTACAACGGTAGGTGTAGTTTTCCCCTAGGCCGTTCTAGTTATTCGTTTCGAGCATCAGAACTGCGAAAATGTTGAGTTTCTCAAGCGTTTCTTACCTCCAAACTGCCATATCTCGCGAACGGATTGACCAATCCGCAAAATTTCTGTTGCATCTGAAAGTAGAAACTCGCCCGATTACAACGGTATGCGTACTTTTCCCCTAGGCCGTTCTGGTTATTCGTTTCGAGTATCAGAACTGTGATAATTTTGAATTTCTCGACCGTTTCTTGCCTCCAAACTGCCATATCTCGCGAACGGATTGACCAATCCGCAAAATTTCTGTTGCATCTGAAAGTAGAAACTCGCCCGATTACAACGGTATGCGTACTTTTCCCCTAGACCGTTCTAGTTATGCTTGTCGAGCATCAGAACTGCGAAAATTTGAGTTTCTTAAGGGTTTCTTACTTCCAAACTGCCATATCTCGCGAACGGATTGACCAATCCGCAAAATTTCTGTTGCATCTGAAAGTAGAAACTCGCCCGATTACAACGGTAGGTGTAGTTTTCCCCAAGTCCGTTGTAGTTATTGGTTTCGAGCATCAGAACTGCGAAAATTTTGAGTTTCTCAAGCGTTTCTTACCTCCAAACTGCCATATCTCGCGAACGGATTGACCAATCCGCAAAATTTCTGTTGCATCTGAAAGTAGAAACTCGCCCGATTACAACGGTATGCGTACTTTTCCCCTAGACCGTTCTAGTTATGCTTGTCGAGCATCAGAACTGCGAAAATTTTGAGTTTCTTAAGCGTTTCTTACTTCCAAACTGCCATATCTCGCGAACGGATTGACCAATCCGCAAAATTTCTGTTGCATCTGAAAGTAGAAACTCGCCCGATTACAACGGTAGGTGTAGTTTTCCCCAAGTCCGTTCTAGTTATTCGTTTCGAGCATCAGAACTGCGAAAATTTTGAGTTTCTCAAGCGTTTCTTACCTCCAAACTGCCATATCTCGCGAACGGATTGACCAATCCGCAAAATTTCTGTTGCATCTGAAAGTAGAAACTCGCCCGATTACAACGGTATGCGTAGTTTTCCCCTAGGCCGTTCTAGTTATTCGTTTCGAGCATCAGAACTGCGAAAATGTTGAGTTTCTCAAGCGTTTCTTACCTACAAACTGCCATATCTCGCGAACGGATTGACCAATCCGCAAAATTTCTGTTGCATCTGAAAGTAGAAACTCGCCCGATTACAACGGTATGCGTACTTTTCCCCTAGGCCGTTCTAGTTATTCGTTTCGAGCATCAGAACTGCGAAAATTTTGAGTTTCTCAAGCGTTTCTTACCTCCAAACTGCCATATCTCGCGAACGGATTGACCAATCCGCAAAATTTCTGTTGCATCTGAAGGTAGAAACTCGCCCGATTACAACGGTATGCGTACGTTTCCCCAAGTCCGTTCTAGTTATTCGTTTCGAGCATTAGAACTGCGAAAATTTTGAGTTTCTCAAGCGTTTCTTACTTCCAAACTGCCATATCTCGCGAACGGATTGACCAATCCGCAAAATTTCTGTTGCATCTGAAAGTAGAAACTCGCCCGATTACAACGGTATGCGTACTTTTCCCCTACGCCGTTCTAGTTATTCGTTTCGAGCATCAGAACTGCGAAAATGTTGAGTTTCTCAAGCGTTTCTTACCTACAAACTGCCATATCTCGCGAACGGATTGACCAATCCGCAAAATTTCTGTTGGATCTGAAAGTAGAAACTCGCCCGATTACAGCGGTATGCGTACTTTTCCCCTAGACCGTTCTAGTTATGCTTGTCGAGCATCAGAACTGCGAAAATTTTGAGTTTCTCAAGCGTTTCTTACTTCCAAACTGCCATATCTCGCGAACGGATTGACCAATCCGCAAAATTTCTGTTGCATCTGAAAGTAGAAACTCGCCCGATTACAACGGTAGGTGTAGTTTTCCCCTAGGCCGTTCTAGTTATTCGTTTCGAGCATCAGAACTGCGAAAATTTTGAGATTCTCAAGCGTTTCTTACCTCCAAACTGCCATATCTCGCGAAAGGAATGACCAATCCGCAAAATTTCTGTTGCATCTGAAAGTAGAAACTCGCCCGATTACAACGGTATGCGTACTTTTCCCCTAGAACGTTCTGGTTATGCTTGTCGAGCATCAGAACGGCTAAAATTTTGAGTTTCTCAAGCGTTTCTTACCTCCAAACTGCCATATCTCGCGAACGGATTGACCAATCCGTAAAATTTCTGTTGCATCTGAAAGTAGAAACTCGCCCGATTACAACGGTAGGTGTAGTGTTCCCCTAGGCCGTTCTAGTTATTCGTTTCGAGCATCAGAACTGCGAAAATTTTGAGTTTCTCAAGCGTTTCTTACCTCCAAACTGCCATATCTCGCGAACGGATTGACTAATCCGCAAAATTTCTGTTGCATCTGAAAGTAGAAATTCGCCCGATTACAACGGTATGCGTACTTTTCCCCTAGACCGTTCTAGTTATGCTTGTCGAGCACCAGAACTGCGAAAATTTTGAGTTTCTCAAGAGTTTCTTACCTCCAAACTGCCATATCTCGCGAACGGATTGACCAATCCGCAAAATTTCTGTTGCATCTGAAAGTAGAAACTCGCCCGATTACAACGGTATGCGTACTTTGCCCCTAGGCCGTTCTAGTTATTCGTTTCGAGCATCAGAACTGCGAAAATGTTGAGTTTCTCAAGCGTTTCTTACATCCAAACAGCCATATCTCGCGAACGGATTGACCAATCCGCAAAATTTCTGTTGCATCTGAAAGTAGAAACTCGCCCGATTACAACGGTATGCGTACTTTTCCCCTAGGCCGTTCTGGTTATTCGTTTCGAGTATCAGAACTGTGATAATTTTGAATTTCTCGACCGTTTCTTGCCTCCAAACTGCCATATCTCGCGAACGGATTGACCAATCCGCAAAATTTCTGTTGCATCTGAAAGTAGAAACTCGCCCGATTACAACGGTCTGCGTACGTTTCCCCAAGTCCGTTCTAGTTATTCGTTTCGAGCATCAGAACTGCGAAAATTTTGAGTTTCTCAAGCGTTTCTTACCTCCAAACTGCCATATCTCGCGAACGGATTGACCAATCCGCAAAATTTCTGTTGCATCTGAAAGTAGAAAGTCGCCCGATTACAACGGTATGCGTACTTTTCCCCTAGACCGTTCTAGTTATGCTTGTCGAGCATCAGAACTGCGAAAATTTTGAGTTTCTCAAGCGTTTCTTACCTCCAAACTGCCATATCTCGCGAACGGATTGACTAATCCGCAAAATTTCTGTTGCATCTGAAAGTAGAAACTCGCCCGCTTACAACGGTATGCGTACTTTTCCCCTAGGCCGTTCTAGTTATTCGTTTCGAGCATCAGAACTGCGAAAATTTTGAGTTTCTCAAGCGTTTCTTACCTCCAAACTGCCATATCTCGCGAACGGATTGACCAATCCGCAAAATTTCTGTTGCATCTGAAGGTAGAAACTCGCCCGATTACAGCGGTATGCGTACTTTTCCCCTAGACCGTTCTAGTTATGCTTGTCGAGCATCAGAACTGCGAAAATTTTGAGTTTCTCAAGCGTTTCTTACTTCCAAACTGCCATATCTCGCGAACGGATTGACCAATCCGCAAAATTTCTGTTGCATCTGAAAGTAGAAACTCGCCCGATTACAACGGTAGGTGTAGTTTTCCCCTAGGCCGTTCTAGTTATTCGTTTCGAGCATCAGAACTGCGAAAATTTTGAGTTTCTCAAGCGTTTCTTACCTCCAAACTGCCATATCTCGCGAAAGGAATGACCAATCCGCAAAATTTCTGTTGCATCTGAAAGTAGAAACTCGCCCGATTACAACGGTATGCGTACTTTTCCCCTAGTCCGTTCTAGTTATTCGTTTCGAGCATCAGAACTGCGAAAATTTTGTGTTTCTCAAACGTTTCTTACCTCCAAACTGCCATATCTCGCGACCGGATTGACCAATCCGCAAAATTTCTGTTGCATCTGAAAGTAGAAATTCGCCCGATTACAACGGTATGTGTACTTTTCCCCTAGAACGTTCTGGTTATGCTTGTCGAGCATCAGAACTGCTAAAATTTTGAGTTTCTCAAGCGTTTCTTACCTCCAAACTGCCATATCTCGCGAACGGATTGACCAATCCGTAAAATTTCTGTTGCATCTGAAAGTAGAAACTCGCCCGATTACAACGGTATGCGTACTTTTCCCCTAGGCCGTTCTAGTTATTCGTTTCGAGCATCAGAACTGCGAAAATGTTGAGTTTCTCAAGCGTTTCTTACCTACAAACTGCCATATCTCGCGAACGGATTGACCAATCCGCAAAATTTCTGTTGCATCTGAAAGTAGAAATTCGCCCGATTACAACGGTATGCGTACTTTTCCCCTAGGCCGTTCTAGTTATTCGTTTCGAGCATCAGAACTGCGAAAATTTTGAGTTTCTCAAGCGTTTCTTACCTCCAAACTGCCATATCTCGCGAACGGATTGACTAATCCGCAAAATTTCTGTTGCATCTGAAAGTAGAAATTCGCCCGATTACAACGGTATGCGTACTTTTCCCCTAGACCGTTCTAGTTATGCTTGTCGAGCACCAGAACTGCGAAAATTTTGAGTTTCTCAAGAGTTTCTTACCTCCAAACTGCCATATCTCGCGAACGGATTGACCAATCCGCAAAATTTCTGTTGCATCTGAAAGTAGAAACTCGCCCGATTACAACGGTATGCGTACGTTTCCCCTAGTCCGTTCTAGTTATTCGTTTCGAGCATCAGAACTGCGAAAATTTTGAGTTTCTCAAGCGTTTCTTACCTCCAAACTGCCATATCTCGCGAACGGATTGACCAATCCGCAAAATTTCTGTTGCATCTGAAAGTAGAAAGTCGCCCGATTACAGCGGTATGCGTACTTTTCCCCTAGACCGTTCTAGTTATGCTTGTCGAGCATCAGAACTGCGAAAATTTTGAGTTTCTCAAGCGTTTCTTACCTCCAAACTGCCATATCTCGCGAACGGATTGACTAATCCGCAAAATTTCTGTTGCATCTGAAAGTAGAAACTCGCCCGCTTACAACGGTATGCGTACTTTTCCCCTAGGCCGTTCTAGTTATTCGTTTCGAGCATCAGAACTGCGAAAATTTTGAGTTTCTCAAGCGTTTCTTACCTCCAAACTGCCATATCTCGCGAACGGATTGACCAATCCGCAAAATTTCTGTTGCATCTGAAGGTAGAAACTCGCCCGATTACAGCGGTATGCGTACTTTTCCCCTAGACCGTTCTAGTTATGCTTGTCGAGCATCAGAACTGCGAAAATTTTGAGTTTCTCAAGCGTTTCTTACTTCCAAACTGCCATATCTCGCGAACGGATTGACCAATCCGCAAAATTTCTGTTGCATCTGAAAGTAGAAACTCGCCCGATTACAACGGTAGGTGTAGTTTTCCCCTAGGCCGTTCTAGTTATTCGTTTCGAGCATCAGAACTGCGAAAATTTTGAGTTTCTCAAGCGTTTCTTACCTCCAAACTGCCATATCTCGCGAACGGATTGACCAATCCGTAAAATTTCTGTTGCATCTGAAAGTAGAATCTCGCCCGATTACAACGGTATGCGTACTTTTCCCCTAGGCCGTTCTAGTTATTCGTTTCGAGCATCAGAACTGCGAAAATGTTGAGTTTCTCAAGCGTTTCTTACCTACAAACTGCCATATCTCGCGAACGGATTGACCAATCCGCAAAATTTCTGTTGCATCTGAAAGTAGAAATTCGCCCGATTACAACGGTATGCGTACTTTTCCCCTAGGCCGTTCTAGTTATTCGTTTCGAGCATCAGAACTGCGAAAATTTTGAGTTTCTCAAGCGTTTCTTACCTCCAAACTGCCATATCTCGCGAACGGATTGACTAATCCGCAAAATTTCTGTTGCATCTGAAAGTAGAAATTCGCCCGATTACAACGGTATGCGTACTTTTCCCCTAGACCGTTCTAGTTATGCTTGTCGAGCACCAGAACTGCGAAAATTTTGAGTTTCTCAAGAGTTTCTTACCTCCAAACTGCCATATCTCGCGAACGGATTGACCAATCCGCAAAATTTCTGTTGCATCTGAAAGTAGAAACTCGCCCGATTACAACGGTATGCGTACTTTTCCCCTAGTCCGTTCTAGTTATTCGTTTCGAGCATCAGAACTGCGAAAATTTTGAGTTTCTCAAGCGTTTCTTACCTCCAAACTGCCATATCTCGCGAACGGATTGACCCATCCGCAAAATTTCTGTTGCATCTGAAAGTAGAAACTCGCCCGATTACAACGGTATGCATACTTTTCCCCTAGTCCGTTCTAGTTATTCGTTTCGAGCATCAGAACTGCGAAAATTTTGAGTTTCTCAAGCGTTTCTTACCTACAAACTGCCATATCTCGCGAACGGATTGGCCAATCCGCAAAATTTCTGTTGCATCTGAAAGTACAAACTCGCCCGATTACAACGGTATGCGTACTTTTCCCCTAGGCCGTTCTAGTTATTTGTTTCGAGCATCAGAACTGCGAAAATTTTGAGTTTCCCAAGCGTTTCTTACTTCCAAACTGCCATATCTCGCGAACGGATTGACCAATCCGCAAAATTTCTGTTGCATCTGAAAGTAGAAACTCGCCCGATTACAACGGTATGCGTACTTTTCCCCTAGGCCGTTCTGGTTATTCGTTTCGAGCATCAGAACTGTGAAAATTTTGAGTTTCTCAACCGTTTCTTACCTCCAAACTGCCATATCTCGCGAACGAATTGACCAATCCGCAAAATTTCTGTTGCATCTGAAAGTTGAAAGTCGCCCGATTACAACGGTATGCGTACTTTTCCCCTAGACCGTTCTAGTTATGCTTGTCGAGCATCAGAACTGCGAAAATTTTGAGTTTCTCAAGCGTTTCTTACCTCCAAACTGCCATATCTCGCGAACGGATTGACTAATCCGCAAAATTTCTGTTGCACCTGAAAGTAGAAACTCGCCCGCTTACAACGGTATGCGTACTTTTCCCCTAGGCCGTTCTAGTTATTCGTTTTGAGCATCAGAACTGCGAAAATTTTGAGTTTCTCAAGCGTTTCTTACCTCCAAACTGCCATATCTCGCGAACGGATTGACCAATCCGTAAAATTTCTGTTGCATCTGAAAGTAGAAACTCGCCCGATTACAACGGTAGGTGTAGTGTTCCCCTAGGCCGTTCTAGTTATTCGTTTCGAGCATCAGAACTGCGAAAATTTTGAGTTTCTCAAGCGTTTCTTACCTCCAAACTGCCATATCTCGCGAACGGATTGACTAATCCGCAAAATTTCTGTTGCATCTGAAGGTAGAAATTCGCCCGATTACAACGGTATGCGTACTTTTCCCCTAGACCGTTCTAGTTATGCTTGTCGAGCACCAGAACTGCGAAAATTTTGAGTTTCTCAAGAGTTTCTTACCTCCAAACTGCCATATCTCGCGAACGGATTGACCAATCCGCAAAATTTCTGTTGCATCTGAAAGTAGAAACTCGCCCGATTACAACGGTATGCGTACTTTGCCCCTAGGCCGTTCTAGTTATTCGTTTCGAGCATCAGAACTGCGAAAATGTTGAGTTTCTCAAGCGTTTCTTACATCCAAACAGCCATATCTCGCGAACGGATTGACCAATCCGCAAAATTTCTGTTGCATCTGAAAGTAGAAACTCGCCCGATTACAACGGTATGCGTACTTTTCCCCTAGGCCGTTCTGGTTATTCGTTTCGAGTATCAGAACTGTGATAATTTTGAATTTCTCGACCGTTTCTTGCCTCCAAACTGCCATATCTCGCGAACGGATTGACCAATCCGCAAAATTTCTGTTGCATCTGAAAGTAGAAACTCGCCCGATTACAACGGTCTGCGTACGTTTCCCCAAGTCCGTTCTAGTTATTCGTTTCGAGCATCAGAACTGCGAAAATTTTGAGTTTCTCAAGCGTTTCTTACCTCCAAACTGCCATATCTCGCGAACGGATTGACCAATCCGCAAAATTTCTGTTGCATCTGAAAGTAGAAAGTCGCCCGATTACAACGGTATGCGTACTTTTCCCCTAGACCGTTCTAGTTATGCTTGTCGAGCATCAGAACTGCGAAAATTTTGAGTTTCTCAAGCGTTTCTTACCTCCAAACTGCCATATCTCGCGAACGGATTGACTAATCCGCAAAATTTCTGTTGCATCTGAAAGTAGAAACTCGCCCGCTTACAACGGTATGCGTACTTTTCCCCTAGGCCGTTCTAGTTATTCGTTTCGAGCATCAGAACTGCGAAAATTTTGAGTTTCTCAAGCGTTTCTTACCTCCAAACTGCCATATCTCGCGAACGGATTGACCAATCCGCAAAATTTCTGTTGCATCTGAAGGTAGAAACTCGCCCGATTACAGCGGTATGCGTACTTTTCCCCTAGACCGTTCTAGTTATGCTTGTCGAGCATCAGAACTGCGAAAATTTTGAGTTTCTCAAGCGTTTCTTACTTCCAAACTGCCATATCTCGCGAACGGATTGACCAATCCGCAAAATTTCTGTTGCATCTGAAAGTAGAAACTCGCCCGATTACAACGGTAGGTGTAGTTTTCCCCTAGGCCGTTCTAGTTATTCGTTTCGAGCATCAGAACTGCGAAAATTTTGAGTTTCTCAAGCGTTTCTTACCTCCAAACTGCCATATCTCGCGAAAGGAATGACCAATCCGCAAAATTTCTGTTGCATCTGAAAGTAGAAACTCGCCCGATTACAACGGTATGCGTACTTTTCCCCTAGTCCGTTCTAGTTATTCGTTTCGAGCATCAGAACTGCGAAAATTTTGAGTTTCTCAAACGTTTCTTACCTCCAAACTGCCATATCTCGCGACCGGATTGACCAATCCGCAAAATTTCTGTTGCATCTGAAAGTAGAAATTCGCCCGATTACAACGGTATGTGTACTTTTCCCCTAGAACGTTCTGGTTATGCTTGTCGAGCATCAGAACTGCGAAAATTTTGAGTTTCTCAAGCGTTTCTTACCTCCAAACTGCCATATCTCGCGAACGGATTGACCCATCCGCAAAATTTCTGTTGCATCTGAAAGTAGAAACTCGCCCGATTACAACGGTATGCATACTTTTCCCCTAGTCCGTTCTAGTTATTCGTTTCGAGCATCAGAACTGCGAAAATTTTGAGTTTCTCAAGCGTTTCTTACCTACAAACTGCCATATCTCGCGAACGGATTGACCAATCCGCAAAATTTCTGTTGCATCTGAAAGTACAAACTCGCCCGATTACAACGGTATGCGTACTTTTCCCCTAGGCCGTTCTAGTTATTTGTTTCGAGCATCAGAACTGCGAAAATTTTGAGTTTCTCAAGCGTTTCTTACTTCCAAACTGCCATATCTCGCGAACGGATTGACTAATCCGCAAAATTTCTGTTGCATCTGAAAGTAGAAACTCGCCCGATTACAACGGTATGCGTACTTTTCCCCTAGGCCGTTCTGGTTATTCGTTTCGAGCATCAGAACTGTGAAAATTTTGAGTTTCTCAACCGTTTCTTACCTCCAAACTGCCATATCTCGCGAACGAATTGACCAATCCGCAAAATTTCTGTTGCATCTGAAAGTTGAAAGTCGCCCGATTACAACGGTATGCGTACTTTTCCCCTAGACCGTTCTAGTTATGCTTGTCGAGCATCAGAACTGCGAAAATTTTGAGTTTCTCAAGCGTTTCTTACCTCCAAACTGCCATATCTCGCGAACGGATTGACTAATCCGCAAAATTTCTGTTGCACCTGAAAGTAGAAACTCGCCCGCTTACAACGGTATGCGTACTTTTCCCCTAGGCCGTTCTAGTTATTCGTTTTGAGCATCAGAACTGCGAAAATTTTGAGTTTCTCAAGCGTTTCTTACCTCCAAACTGCCATATCTCGCGAACGGATTGACCAATCCGCAAAATTTCTGTTGCATCTGAAAGTAGAAACTCGCCCGATTACAGCGGTATGCGTACTTTTCCCCTAGACCGTTCTAGTTATGCTTGTCGAGCATCAGAACTGCGAAAATTTTGAGTTTCTCAAGCGTTTCTTACCTCCAAACTGCCATATCTCGCGAACGGATTGACCAATCCGCAAAATTTCTGTTGCATCTGAAAGTAGAAACTCGCCCGATTACAACGGTATGCGTACTTTTCCCCTAGGCCGTTCTAGTTATTCGTTTCGAGCATCAGAACTGCGAAAATGTTGAGTTTCTCAAGAGTTTCTTACCTACAAACTGCCATATCTCGCGAACGGATTGACCAATCCGCAAAATTTCTGTTGCATCTGAAAGTAGAAACTCGCCCGATTGCAGCGGTATGCGTACTTTTCCCCTAGACCGTTCTAGTTATGCTTGTCGAGCATCAGAACTGCGAAAATTTTGAGTTTCTCAAGCGTTTCTTACTTCCAAACTGCCATATCTCGCGAACGGATTGACCAATCCGCAAAATTTCTGTTGCATCTGAAAGTAGAAACTCGCCCGATTACAACGGTATGCGTACTTTTCCCCTAGGCCGTTCTGGTTATTCGTTTCGAGTATCAGAACTGTGATAATTTTGAATTTCTCGACCGTTTCTTGCCTCCAAACTGCCATATCTCGCGAACGGATTGACCAATCCGCAAAATTTCTGTTGCATCTGAAAGTAGAAAGTCGCCCGATTACAACGGTAGGTGTAGTTTTCCCCTAGGCCGTTCTAGTTATTCGTTTCGAGCATCAGAACTGCGAAAATTTTGAGTTTCTCAAGCGTTTCTTACCTCCAAACTGCCATATCTCGCGAACGGATTGACTAATCCGCAAAATTTCTGTTGCATCTGAAAGTAGAAACTCGCCCGCTTACAACGGTATGCGTACTTTTCCCCTAGGCCGTTCTAGTTATTCGTTTCGAGCATCAGAACTGCGAAAATTTTGAGTTTCTCAAGCGTTTCTTACCTCCAAACTGCCATATCTCGCGAACGGATTGACCAATCCGCAAAATTTCTGTTGCATCTGAAAGTAGAAACTCGCTCGATTACAACGGTATGCGTACGTTTCCCCAAGTCCGTTCTAGTTATTCGTTTCGAGCATTAGAACTGCGAAAATTTTGAGTTTCTCAAGCGTTTCTTACCTCCAAACTGCCATATCTCGCGAACGGATTGACCAATCCGCAAAATTTCTGTTGCATCTGAAAGTAGAAACTCGCCCGATTACAACGGTATGCGTACTTTTCCCCTAGGCCGTTCTAGTTATTCGTTTCGAGCATCAGAACTGCGAAAATGTTGAGTTTCTCAAGCGTTTCTTACCTACAAACTGCCATATCTCGCGAACGGATTGACCAATCCGCAAAATTTCTTTTGCATCTGAAAGTAGAAATTCGCCCGATTACAACGGTATGCGTACTTTTCCCCTAGGCCGTTCTAGTTATTCGTTTCGAGCATCAGAACTGCGAAAATTTTGAGTTTCTCAAGCGTTTCTTACCTCCAAACTGCCATATCTCGCGAACGGATTGACTAATCCGCAAAATTTCTGTTGCATCTGAAAGTAGAAATTCGCCCGATTACAACGGTATGCGTACTTTTCCCCTAGACCGTTCTAGTTATGCTTGTCGAGCACCAGAACTGCGAAAATTTTGAGTTTCTCAAGAGTTTCTTACCTCCAAACTGCCATATCTCGCGAACGGATTGACCAATCCGCAAAATTTCTGTTGCATCTGAAAGTAGAAACTCGCCCGATTACAACGGTATGCGTACTTTTCCCCTAGTCCGTTCTAGTTATTCGTTTCGAGCATCAGAACTGCGAAAATTTTGAGTTTCTCAAGCGTTTCTTACCTCCAAACTGCCATATCTCGCGAACGGATTGACCAATCCGCAAAATTTCTGTTGCATCTGAAGGTAGAAACTCGCCCGATTACAACGGTATGCGTACGTTTCCCCAAGTCCGTTCTAGTTATTCGTTTCGAGCATTAGAACTGCGAAAATTTTGAGTTTCTCAAGCGTTTCTTACCTCCAAACTGCCATATCTCGCGAACGGATTGACCAATCCGCAAAATTTCTGTTGCATCTGACAGTAGAAACTCGCCCGATTACAACGGTATGCGTACTTTTCCCCTAGGCCGTTCTAGTTATTCGTTTCGAGCATCAGAACTGCGAAAATGTTGAGTTTCTCAAGCGTTTCTTACCTACAAACTGCCATATCTCGCGAACGGATTGACCAATCCGCAAAATTTCTGTTGCATCGGAAAGTAGAAACTCGCCCGATTGCAGCGCTATGCGTACTTTTCCCCTAGACCGTTCTAGTTATGCTTGTCGAGCATCAGAACTGCGAAAATTTTGAGTTTCTCAAGCGTTTCTTACTTCCAAACTGCCATATCTCGCGAACGGATTGACCAATCCGCAAAATTTCTGTTGCATCTGAAAGTAGAAAGTCGCCCGATTACAACGGTAGGTGTAGTTTTCCCCTAGGCCGTTCTAGTTATTCGTTTCGAGCATCAGAACTGCGAAAATTTTGAGTTTCTCAAGCGTTTCTTACCTACAAACTGCCATATCTCGCGAACGGATTGACCAATCCGCAAAATTTCTGTTGCATCTGAAAGTAGAATGTCGCCCGATTACAACGGTATGCGTACTTTTCCCCTAGACCGTTCTAGTTATGCTTGTCGAGCATCAGAACTGCGAAAATTTTGAGTTTCTTAAGCGTTTCTTACTTCCAAACTGCCATATCTCGCGAACGGATTGACCAATCCGCAAAATTTCTGTTGCATCTGAAAGTAGAAACTCGCCCGATTACAACGGTATGCGTACTTTTCCCCTAGACCGTTCTAGTTATGCTTGTCGAGCATCAGAACTGCGAAAATTTTGAGTTTCACAAGCGTTTCTTACCTCCAAACTGCCATATCTCGCGAACGGATTGACTAATCCGCAAAATTTCTGTTGCATCTGAAAGTAGAAACACGCCCGCTTACAACGGTATGCGTACTTTTCCCCTAGGCCGTTCTAGTTATTCGTTTCGAGCATCAGAACTGCGAAAATTTTGAGTTTCTCAAGCGTTTCTTACCTCCAAACTGCCATATCTCGCGAACGGATTGACCAATCCGCAAAATTTCTGTTGCATCTGAAGGTAGAAACTCGCCCGATTACAACGGTATGCGTACGTTTCCCCAAGTCCGTTCTAGTTATTCGTTTCGAGCATTAGAACTGCGAAAATTTTGAGTTTCTCAAGCGTTTCTTACCTCCAAACTGCCATATCTCGCGAAAGGATTGACCAATCCGCAAAATTTCTGTTGCATCTGAAAGTAGAAATTCGCCCGATTACAACGGTATGCGTACTTTTCCCCTAGACCGTTCTAGTTATGCTTGTTGAGCATCAGAACTGCGAAAATTTTGAGTTTCTCAAGCGTTTCTTACCTCCAAACTGCCATATCTCGCGAACGGATTGACCAATCCGCAAAATTTCTGTTGCATCTGAAAGTAGAAACTCGCTCGATTACAACGGTATGCGTACGTTTCTCCAAGTCCGTTCTAGTTATTCGTTTCGAGCATTAGAACTGCGAAAATTTTGAGTTTCTCAAGCGTTTCTTACTTCCAAACTGCCATATCTCGCGAACGGATTGACCAATCCGCAAAATTTCTGTTGCATCTGAAAGTAGAAACTCGCCCGATTACAACGGTATGCGTACTTTTCCCCTAGGCCGTTCTAGTTATTCGTTTCGAGCATCAGAACTGCGAAAATTTTGAGTTTCTCAAGCGTTTCTTACCTCCAAACTGCCATATCTCGCGAACGGATTGACCAATCCGCAAAATTTCTGTTGCATCTGAAAGTAGAAACTCGCTCGATTACAACGGTATGCGTACGTTTCTCCAAGTCCGTTCTAGTTATTCGTTTCGAGCATTAGAACTGCGAAAATTTTGAGTTTCTCAAGCGTTTCTTACCTCCAAACTGCCATATCTCGCGAACGGATTGACCAATCCGCAAAATTTCTGTTGCATCTGAAAGTAGAAACTCGCCCGATTGCAGCGGTATGCGTACTTTTCCCCTAGACCGTTCTAGTTATGCTTGTCGAGCATCAGAACTGCGAAAATTTTGAGTTTCTCAAGCGTTTCTTACTTCCAAACTGCCATATCTCGCGAACGGATTGACCAATCCGCAAAATTTCTGTTGCATCTGAAAGTAGAAACTCGCCCGATTACAACGGTATGCGTACTTTTCCCCTAGGCCGTTCTGGTAATTCGTTTCGAGTATCAGAACTGTGATAATTTTGAATTTCTCGACCGTTTCTTGCCTCCAAACTGCCATATCTCGCGAACGGATTGACCAATCCGCAAAATTTCTGTTGCATCTGAAAGTAGAAAGTCGCCCGATTACAACGGTATGCGTACTTTTCCCCTAGACCGTTCTAGTTATGCTTGTCGAGCATCAGAACTGCGAAAATTTTGAGTTTCTCAAGCGTTTCTTACCTCCAAACTGCCATATCTCGCGAACGGATTGACTAATCCGCAAAATTTCTGTTGCATCTGAAAGTAGAAACTCGCCCGCTTACAACGTTATGCGTACTTTTCCCCTAGGCCGTTCTAGTTATTCGTTTCGAGCATCAGAACTGCGAAAATTTTGAGTTTCTCAAGCGTTTCTTACCTCCAAACTGCCATATCTCGCGAACGGATTGACCAATCCGCAAAATTTCTGTTGCATCTGAAAGTAGAAAGTCGCCCGATTACAACGGTAGGTGTAGTTTTCCCCTAGGCCGTTCTAGTTATTCGTTTCGAGCATCAGAACTGCGAAAATTTTGAGTTTCTCAAGCGTTTCTTACCTACAAACTGCCATATCTCGCGAACGGATTGACCAATCCGCAAAATTTCTGTTGCATCTGAAAGTAGAATGTCGCCCGATTACAACGGTATGCGTACTTTTCCCCTAGACCGTTCTAGTTATGCTTGTCGAGCATCAGAACTGCGAAAATTTTGAGTTTCTTAAGCGTTTCTTACTTCCAAACTGCCATATCTCGCGAACGGATTGACCAATCCGCAAAATTTCTGTTGCATCTGAAAGTAGAAACTCGCCCGATTACAACGGTAGGTGTAGTCTTCCCCTAGGCCGTTCTAGTTATTCGTTTCGAGCATCAGAACTGCGAAAATTTTGAGTTTCTCAAGCGTTTCTTACCTCCAAACTGCCATATCTCGCGAACGGATTGACAAATCCGCAAAATTTCTGTTGCATCTGAAGGTAGAAACTCGCCCGATTACAACGGTATGCGTACGTTTCCCCAAGTCCGTTCTAGTTATTCGTTTCGAGCATTAGAACTGCGAAAATTTTGAGTTTCTCAAGCGTTTCTTACCTCCAAACTGCCATATCTCGCGAACGGATTGAACAATCCGCAAAATTTCTGTTGCATCTGACAGTAGAAACTCGCCCGATTACAACGGTATGCGTACTTTTCCCCTAGGCCGTTCTAGTTATTCGTTTCGAGCATCAGAACTGCGAAAATGTTGAGTTTCTCAAGCGTTTCTTACCTCCAAACTGCCATATCTCGCGAACGGATTGACCAATCCGCAAAATTTCTGTTGCATCTGAAAGTAGAAACTCGCTCGATTACAACGGTATGCGTACGTTTCCCCAAGTCCGTTCTAGTTATTCGTTTCGAGCATTAGAACTGCGAAAATGTTGAGTTTCTCAAGCGTTTCTTACCTCCAAACTGCCATATCTCGCGAACGGATTGACCAATCCGCAAAATTTCTGTTGCATCTGAAAGTAGAAACTCGCCCGATTACAACGGTATGCGTACTTTTACCCTAGGCCGTTCTGGTTATTCGTTTCGAGTATCAGAACTGTGATAATTTTGAATTTCTCGACCGTTTCTTGCCTCCAAACTGCCATATCTCGCGAACGGATTGACCAATCCGCAAAATTTCTGTTGCATCTGAAAGTAGAAACTCGCCCGATTACAACGGTATGCGTACGTTTCCCCAAGTCCGTTCTAGTTATTCGTTTCGAGCATCAGAACTGCGAAAATTTTGAGTTTCTCAAGCGTTTCTTACCTCCAAACTGCCATATCTCGCGAACGGATTGACCAATCCGCAAAATTTCTGTTGCATCTGAAAGTAGAAACTCGCCCGATTACAACGGTAGGTGTAGTTTTCCCCTAGGCCGTTCTAGTTATTCGTTTCGAGCATCAGAACTGCGAAAATTTTGAGTTTCTCAAGCGTTTCTTACCTCCAAACTGCCATATCTCGCGAACGGATTGACCAATCCGCAAAATTTCTGTTGCATCTGAAAGTAGAATGTCGCCCGATTACAACGGTATGCGTACTTTTCCCCTAGACCGTTCTAGTTATGCTTGTCGAGCATCAGAACTGCGAAAATTTTGAGTTTCTTAAGCGTTTCTTACGTCCAAACTGCCATATCTCGCGAACGGATTGACCAATCCGCAAAATTTCTGTTGCATCTGAAAGTAGAAACTCGCCCGATTACAACGGTAGGTGTAGTCTTCCCCTAGGCCGTTCTAGTTATTCGTTTCGAGCATCAGAACTGCGAAAATTTTGAGTTTCTCAAGCGTTTCTTACCTCCAAACTGCCATATCTCGCGAACGGATTGACCAATCCGCAAAATTTCTGTTGCATCTGAAAGTAGAAAGTCGCCCGATTACAACGGTATGCGTACTTTTCCCCTAGACCGTTCTAGTTATGCTTGTCGAGCATCAGAACTGCGAAAATTTTGAGTTTCACAAGCGTTTCTTACCTCCAAACTGCCATATCTCGCGAACGGATTGACTAATCCGCAAAATTTCTGTTGCATCTGAAAGTAGAAACTCGCCCGCTTACAACGGTATGCGTACTTTTCCCCTAGGCCGTTCTAGTTATTCGTTTCGAGCATCAGAACTGCGAAAATTTTGAGTTTCTCAAGCGTTTCTTACCTCCAAACTGCCATATCTCGCGAACGGATTGACCAATCCGCAAAATTTCTGTTGCATCTGAAGGTAGAAACTCGCCCGATTACAACGGTATGCGTACGTTTCCCCAAGTCCGTTCTAGTTATTCGTTTCGAGCATTAGAACTGCGAAAATTTTGAGTTTCTCAAGCGTTTCTTACCTCCAAACTGCCATATCTCGCGAACGGATTGACCAATCCGCAAAATTTCTGTTGCATCTGAAAGTAGAAATTCGCCCGATTACAACGGTATGCGTACTTTTCCCCTAGACCGTTCTAGTTATGCTTGTTGAGCATCAGAACTGCGAAAATTTTGAGTTTCTCAAGCGTTTCTTACCTCCAAACTGCCATATCTCGCGAACGGATTGACCAATCCGCAAAATTTCTGTTGCATCTGAAAGTAGAAACTCGCCCGATTACAACGGTATGCGTACTTTTCCCCTAGGCCGTTCTAGTTATTCGTTTCGAGCATCAGAACTGCGAAAATTTTGAGTTTCTCAAGCGTTTCTTACCTCCAAACTGCCATATCTCGCGAACGGATTGACCAATCCGCAAAATTTCTGTTGCATCTGAAAGTAGAAACTCGCTCGATTACAACGGTATGCGTACGTTTCTCCAAGTCCGTTCTAGTTATTCGTTTCGAGCATTAGAACTGCGAAAATTTTGAGTTTCTCAAGCGTTTCTTACCTCCAAACTGCCATATCTCGCGAACGGATTGACCAATCCGCAAAATTTCTGTTGCATCTGAAAGTAGAATGTCGCCCGATTACAACGGTATGCGTACTTTTCCCCTAGACCGTTCTAGTTATGCTTGTCGAGCATCAGAACTGCGAAAATTTTGAGTTTCTCAAGCGTTTCTTACCTCCAAACTGCCATATATCGCGAACGGATTGACTAATCCGCAAAATTTCTGTTGCATCTGAAAGTAGAAACTCGCCCGCTTACAACGGTATGCGTACTTTTCCCCTAGGCCGTTCTAGTTATTCGTTTCGAGCATCAGAACTGCGAAAATTTTGAGTTTCTCAAGCGTTTCTTACCTCCAAACTGCCATATCTCGCGAACGGATTGACCAATCCGCAAAATTTCTGTTGCATCTGAAAGTAGAAACTCGCTCGATTACAACGGTATGCGTACGTTTCCCCAAGTCCGTTCTAGTTATTCGTTTCGAGCATTAGAACTGCGAAAATTTTGAGTTTCTCAAGCGTTTCTTACCTCCAAACTGCCATATCTCGCGAACGGATTGACCAATCCGCAAAATTTCTGTTGCATCTGAAAGTAGAAACTCGCCCGATTACAACGGTATGCGTACTTTTCCCCTAGGCCGTTCTAGTTATTCGTTTCGAGCATCAGAACTGCGAAAATGTTGAGTTTCTCAAGCGTTTCTTACCTACAAACTGCCATATCTCGCGAACGGATTGACCAATCCGCAAAATTTCTGTTGCATCTGAAAGTAGAAACTCGCCCGATTGCAGCGCTATGCGTACTTTTCCCCTAGACCGTTCTAGTTATGCTTGTCGAGCATCAGAACTGCGAAAATTTTGAGTTTCTCAAGCGTTTCTTACTTCCAAACTGCCATATCTCGCGAACGGATTGACCAATCCGCAAAATTTCTGTTGCATCTGAAAGTAGAAACTCGCCCGATTACAACGGTAGGTGTAGTTTTCCACTAGGCCGTTCTAGTTATTCGTTTCGAGCATCAGAACTGCGAAAATGTTGAGTTTCTCAAGCGTTTCTTACCTCCAAACTGCCATATCTCGCGAACGGATTGACCAATCCGCAAAATTTCTGTTGCATCTGAAAGTAGAAACTCGCCCGATTACAACGGTAGGTGTAGTTTTCCCCTAGGCCGTTCTAGTTATTCGTTTCGAGCATCAGAACTGCGAAAATTTTGAGTTTCTCAAGCGTTTCTTACATCCAAACTGCCATATCTCGCGAACGGATTGACCAATCCGCAAAATTTCTGTTGCATCTGAAAGTAGAATGTCGCCCGATTACAACGGTATGCGTACTTTTCCCCTAGACCGTTCTAGTTATGCTTGTCGAGCATCAGAACTGCGAAAATTTTGAGTTTCTTAAGCGTTTCTTACGTCCAAACTGCCATATCTCGCGAACGGATTGACCAATCCGCAAAATTTCTGTTGCATCTGAAAGTAGAAACTCGCCCGATTACAACGGTAGGTGTAGTCTTCCCCTAGGCCGTTCTAGTTATTCGTTTCGAGCATCAGAACTGCGAAAATTTTGAGTTTCTCAAGCGTTTCTTACCTCCAAACTGCCATATCTCGCGAACGGATTGACCAATCCGCAAAATTTCTGTTGCATCTGAAAGTAGAAAGTCGCCCGATTACAACGGTATGCGTACTTTTCTCCTAGACCGTTCTAGTTATGCTTGTCGAGCATCAGAACTGCGAAAATTTTGAGTTTCACAAGCGTTTCTTACCTCCAAACTGCCATATCTCGCGAACGGATTGACTAATCCGCAAAATTTCTGTTGCATCTGAAAGTAGAAACTCGCCCGCTTACAACGGTATGCGTACTTTTCCCCTAGGCCGTTCTAGTTATTCGTTTCGAGCATCAGAACTGCGAAAATTTTGAGTTTCTCAAGCGTTTCTTACCTCCAAACTGCCATATCTCGCGAACGGATTGACCAATCCGCAAAATTTCTGTTGCATCTGAAGGTAGAAACTCGCCCGATTACAACGGTATGCGTACGTTTCCCCAAGTCCGTTCTAGTTATTCGTTTCGAGCATTAGAACTGCGAAAATTTTGAGTTTCTCAAGCGTTTCTTACCTCCAAACTGCCATATCTCGCGAACGGATTGAACAATCCGCAAAATTTCTGTTGCATCTGACAGTAGAAACTCGCCCGATTACAACGGTATGCGTACTTTTCCCCTAGGCCGTTCTAGTTATTCGTTTCGAGCATCAGAACTGCGAAAATGTTGAGTTTCTCAAGCGTTTCTTACCTCCAAACTGCCATATCTCGCGAACGGATTGACCAATCCGCAAAATTTCTGTTGCATCTGAAGGTAGAAACTCGCCCGATTACAACGGTATGCGTACGTTTCCCCAAGTCCGTTCTAGTTATTCGTTTCGAGCATTAGAACTGCGAAAATTTTGAGTTTCTCAAGCGTTTCTTACCTCCAAACTGCCATATCTCGCGAACGGATTGACCAATCCGCAAAATTTCTGTTGCATCTGACAGTAGAAACTCGCCCGATTACAACGGTATGCGTACTTTTCCCCTAGGCCGTTCTAGTTATTCGTTTCGAGCATCAGAACTGCGAAAATGTTGAGTTTCTCAAGCGTTTCTTACCTCCAAACTGCCATATCTCGCGAACGGATTGACCAATCCGCAAAATTTCTGTTGCATCTGAAAGTAGAAACTCGCTCGATTACAACGGTATGCGTACGTTTCCCCAAGTCCGTTCTAGTTATTCGTTTCGAGCATTAGAACTGCGAAAATGTTGAGTTTCTCAAGCGTTTCTTACCTCCAAACTGCCATAT
The DNA here is from genome assembly GCF_051014685.1 of Ptiloglossa arizonensis. Lineage (NCBI taxonomy): Eukaryota > Metazoa > Arthropoda > Insecta > Hymenoptera > Colletidae > Ptiloglossa > Ptiloglossa arizonensis. The sequence continues at coordinate 243,171 of NW_027478871.1, forward strand.
CTCGCGAACGGATTGACCAATCCGCAAAATTTCTGTTGCATCTGAAAGTAGAAACTCGCCCGATTACAACGGTATGCGTACTTTTACCCTAGGCCGTTCTGGTTATTCGTTTCGAGTATCAGAACTGTGATAATTTTGAATTTCTCGACCGTTTCTTGCCTCCAAACTGCCATATCTCGCGAACGGATCGACCAATCCGCAAAATTTCTGTTGCATCTGAAAGTAGAAACTCGCCCGATTACAACGGTATGCGTACGTTTCCCCAAGTCCGTTCTAGTTATTCGTTTCGAGCATCAGAACTGCGAAAATTTTGAGTTTCTCAAGCGTTTCTTACCTCCAAACTGCCATATCTCGCGAACGGATTGACCAATCCGCAAAATTTCTGTTGCATCTGAAAGTAGAAACTCGCCCGATTACAACGGTAGGTGTAGTTTTCCCTTAGGCCGTTCTAGTTATTCGTTTCGAGCATCAGAACTGCGAAAATTTTGAGTTTCTCAAGCGTTTCTTACCTCCAAACTGCCATATCTCGCGAACGGATTGACCAATCCGCAAAATTTCTGTTGCATCTGAAAGTAGAATGTCGCCCGATTACAACGGTATGCGTACTTTTCCCCTAGACCGTTCTAGTTATGCTTGTCGAGCATCAGAACTGCGAAAATTTTGAGTTTCTTAAGCGTTTCTTACGTCCAAACTGCCATATCTCGCGAACGGATTGACCAATCCGCAAAATTTCTGTTGCATCTGAAAGTAGAAACTCGCCCGATTACAACGGTAGGTGTAGTCTTCCCCTAGGCCATTCTAGTTATTCGTTTCGATCATCAGAACTGCGAAAATTTTGAGTTTCTCAAGCGTTTCTTACCTCCAAACTGCCATATCTCGCGAACGGATTGACCAATCCGCAAAATTTCTGTTGCATCTGAAAGTAGAAAGTCGCCCGATTACAACGGTATGCGTACTTTTCCCCTAGACCGTTCTAGTTATGCTTGTCGAGCATCAGAACTGCGAAAATTTTGAGTTTCACAAGCGTTTCTTACCTCCAAACTGCCATATCTCGCGAACGGATTGACTAATCCGCAAAATTTCTGTTGCATCTGAAAGTAGAAACTCGCCCGCTTACAACGGTATGCGTACTTTTCCCCTAGGCCGTTCTAGTTATTCGTTTCGAGCATCAGAACTGCGAAAATTTTGAGTTTCTCAAGCGTTTCTTACCTCCAAACTGCCATATCTCGCGAACGGATTGACCAATCCGCAAAATTTCTGTTGCATCTGAAGGTAGAAACTCGCCCGATTACAACGGTATGCGTACGTTTCCCCAAGTCCGTTCTAGTTATTCGTTTCGAGCATTAGAACTGCGAAAATTTTGAGTTTCTCAAGCGTTTCTTACCTCCAAACTGCCATATCTCGCGAACGGATTGACCAATCCGCAAAATTTCTGTTGCATCTGACAGTAGAAACTCGCCCGATTACAACGGTATGCGTACTTTTCCCCTAGGCCGTTCTAGTTATTCGTTTCGAGCATCAGAACTGCGAAAATGTTGAGTTTCTCAAGCGTTTCTTACCTCCAAACTGCCATATCTCGCGAACGGATTGACCAATCCGCAAAATTTCTGTTGCATCTGAAAGTAGAAACTCGCTCGATTACAACGGTATGCGTACGTTTCCCCAAGTCCGTTCTAGTTATTCGTTTCGAGCATTAGAACTGCGAAAATTTTGAGTTTCTCAAGCGTTTCTTACCTCCAAACTGCCATATCTCGCGAACGGATTGACCAATCCGCAAAATTTCTGTTGCATCTGAAAGTAGAAACTCGCCCGATTACAACGGTATGCGTACTTTTCCCCTAGGCCGTTCTAGTTATTCGTTTCGAGCATCAGAACTGCGAAAATGTTGAGTTTCTCAAGCGTTTCTTACCTACAAACTGCCATATCTCGCGAACGGATTGACCAATCCGCAAAATTTCTGTTGCATCTGAAAGTAGAAACTCGCCCGATTGCAGTGCTATGCGTACTTTTCCCCTAGACCGTTCTAGTTATGCTTGTCGAGCATCAGAACTGCGAAAATTTTGAGTTTCTCAAGCGTTTCTTACTTCCAAACTGCCATATCTCGCGAACGGATTGACCAATCCGCAAAATTTCTGTTGCATCTGAAAGTAGAAAGTCGCCCGATTACAACGGTAGGTGTAGTTTTCCCCTAGGCCGTTCTAGTTATTCGTTTCGAGCATCAGAACTGCGAAAATTTTGAGTTTCTCAAGCGTTTCTTACCTACAAACTGCCATATCTCGCGAACGGATTGACCAATCCGCAAAATTTCTGTTGCATCTGAAAGTAGAATGTCGCCCGATTACAACGGTATGCGTACTTTTCCCCTAGACCGTTCTAGTTATGCTTGTCGAGCATCAGAACTGCGAAAATTTTGAGTTTCTTAAGCGTTTCTTACTTCCAAACTGCCATATCTCGCGAACGGATTGACCAATCCGCAAAATTTCTGTTGCATCTGAAAGTAGAAACTCGCCCGATTACAACGGTAGGTGTAGTCTTCCCCTAGGCCGTTCTAGTTATTCGTTTCGAGCATCAGAACTGCGAAAATTTTGAGTTTCTCAAGCGTTTCTTACCTCCAAACTGCCATATCTCGCGAACGGATTGACCAATCCGCAAAATTTCTGTTGCATCTGAAAGTAGAAAGTCGCCCGATTACAACGGTATGCGTACTTTTCCCCTAGACCGTTCTAGTTATGCTTGTCGAGCATCAGAACTGCGAAAATTTTGAGTTTCACAAGCGTTTCTTACCTCCAAACTGCCATATCTCGCGAATGGATTGACTAATCCGCAAAATTTCTGTTGCATCTGAAAGTAGAAACACGCCCGCTTACAACGGTATGCGTACTTTTCCCCTAGGCCGTTCTAGTTATTCGTTTCGAGCATCAGAACTGCGAAAATTTTGAGTTTCTCAAGCGTTTCTTACCTCCAAACTGCCATATCTCGCGAACGGATTGACCAATCCGCAAAATTTCTGTTGCATCTGAAGGTAGAAACTCGCCCGATTACAACGGTATGCGTACGTTTCCCCAAGTCCGTTCTAGTTATGCTTGTCGAGCATCAGAACTGCGAAAATTTTGAGTTTCTTAAGCGTTTCTTACTTCCAAACTGCCATATCTCGCGAACGGATTGACCAATCCGCAAAATTTCTGTTGCATCTGAAAGTAGAAACTCGCCCGATTACAACGGTAGGTGTAGTCTTCCCCTAGGCCGTTCTAGTTATTCGTTTCGAGCATCAGAACTGCGAAAATTTTGAGTTTCTCAAGCGTTTCTTACCTCCAAACTGCCATATCTCGCGAACGGATTGACCAATCCGCAAAATTTCTGTTGCATCTGAAAGTAGAAAGTCGCCCGATTACAACGGTATGCGTACTTTTCCCCTAGACCGTTCTAGTTATGCTTGTCGAGCATCAGAACTGCGAAAATTTTGAGTTTCACAAGCGTTTCTTACCTCCAAACTGCCATATCTCGCGAACGGATTGACTAATCCGCAAAATTTCTGTTGCATCTGAAAGTAGAAACACGCCCGCTTACAACGGTATGCGTACTTTTCCCCTAGGCCGTTCTAGTTATTCGTTTCGAGCATCAGAACTGCGAAAATTTTGAGTTTCTCAAGCGTTTCTTACCTCCAAACTGCCATATCTCGCGAACGGATTGACCAATCCGCAAAATTTCTGTTGCATCTGAAGGTAGAAACTCGCCCGATTACAACGGTATGCGTACGTTTCCCCAAGTCCGTTCTAGTTATTCGTTTCGAGCATTAGAACAGCGAAAATTTTGAGTTTCTCAAGCGTTTCTTACCTCCAAACTGCCATATCTCGCGAACGGATTGACCAATCCGCAAAATTTCTGTTGCATCTGACAGTAGAAACTCGCCCGATTACAACGGTATGCGTACTTTTCCCCTAGGCCGTTCTAGTTATTCGTTTCGAGCATCAGAACTGCGAAAATGTTGAGTTTCTCAAGCGTTTCTTACCTACAAACTGCCATATCTCGCGAACGGATTGACCAATCCGCAAAATTTCTGTTGCATCTGAAAGTAGAAACTCGCCCGATTACAGCGGTATGCGTACGTTTCCCCAAGTCCGTTCTAGTTATGCTTGTCGAGCATCAGAACTGCGAAAATTTTGAGTTTCTTAAGCGTTTCTTACTTCCAAACTGCCATATCTCGCGAACGGATTGACCAATCCGCAAAATTTCTGTTGCATCTGAAAGTAGAAACTCGCCCGATTACAACGGTAGGTGTAGTCTTCCCCTAGGCCGTTCTGGTTATTCGTTTCGAGCATCAGAACTGCGAAAATTTTGAGTTTCTCAAGCGTTTCTTACCTCCAAACTGCCATATCTCGCGAACGGATTGACCAATCCGCAAAATTTCTGTTGCATCTGAAAGTAGAAAGTCGCCCGATTACAACGGTATGCGTACTTTTCCCCTAGACCGTTCTAGTTATGCTTGTCGAGCATCAGAACTGCGAAAATTTTGAGTTTCACAAGCGTTTCTTACCTCCAAACTGCCATATCTCGCGAACGGATTGACTAATCCGCAAAATTTCTGTTGCATCTGAAAGTAGAAACACGCCCGCTTACAACGGTATGCGTACTTTTCCCCTAGGCCGTTCTAGTTATTCGTTTCGAGCATCAGAACTGCGAAAATTTTGAGTTTCTCAAGCGTTTCTTACCTCCAAACTGCCATATCTCGCGAACGGATTGACCAATCCGCAAAATTTCTGTTGCATCTGAAGGTAGAAACTCGCCCGATTACAACGGTATGCGTACGTTTCCCCAAGTCCGTTCTAGTTATTCGTTTCGAGCATTAGAACAGCGAAAATTTTGAGTTTCTCAAGCGTTTCTTACCTCCAAACTGCCATATCTCGCGAACGGATTGACCAATCCGCAAAATTTCTGTTGCATCTGACAGTAGAAACTCGCCCGATTACAACGGTATGCGTACTTTTCCCCTAGGCCGTTCTAGTTATTCGTTTCGAGCATCAGAACTGCGAAAATGTTGAGTTTCTCAAGCGTTTCTTACCTACAAACTGCCATATCTCGCGAACGGATTGACCAATCCGCAAAATTTCTGTTGCATCTGAAAGTAGAAACTCGCCCGATTACAGCGGTATGCGTACTTTTCCCCTAGACCGTTCTAGTTATGCTTGTCGAGCATCAGAACTGCGAAAATTTTGAGTTTCTTAAGCGTTTCTTACTTCCAAACTGCCATATCTCGCGAACGGATTGACCAATCCGCAAAATTTCTGTTGCATCTGAAAGTAGAAACTCGCCCGATTACAACGGTAGGCGTACTTTTCCCCTACGCCGTTCTAGTTATTCGTTTCGAGCATCAGAACTGCGAAAATGTTGAGTTTCTCAAGCGTTTCTTACCTACAAACTGCCATATCTCGCGAACGGATTGACCAATCCGCAAAATTTCTGTTGCATCTGAAAGTAGAAAGTCGCCCGATTACAACGGTATGCGTACTTTTCCCCTAGACCGTTCTAGTTATGCTTGTCGAGCATCAGAACTGCGAAAATTTTGAGTTTCACAAGCGTTTCTTACCTCCAAACTGCCATATCTCGCGAACGGATTGACTAATCCGCAAAATTTCTGTTGCATCTGAAAGTAGAAACACGCCCGCTTACAACGGTATGCGTACTTTTCCCCTAGGCCGTTCTAGTTATTCGTTTCGAGCATCAGAACTGCGAAAATTTTGAGTTTCTCAAGCGTTTCTTACCTCCAAACTGCCATATCTCGCGAACGGATTGACCAATCCGCAAAATTTCTGTTGCATCTGAAGGTAGAAACTCGCCCGATTACAACGGTATGCGTACGTTTCCCCAAGTCCGTTCTAGTTATTCGTTTCGAGCATTAGAACTGCGAAAATTTTGAGTTTCTCAAGCGTTTCTTACCTCCAAACTGCCATATCTCGCGAACGGATTGACCAATCCGCAAAATTTCTGTTGCATCTGACAGTAGAAACTCGCCCGATTACAACGGTATGCGTACTTTTCCCCTAGGCCGTTCTAGTTATTCGTTTCGAGCATCAGAACTGCGAAAATGTTGAGTTTCTCAAGCGTTTCTTACCTACAAACTGCCATATCTCGCGAACGGATTGACCAATCCGCAAAATTTCTGTTGCATCTGAAAGTAGAAACTCGCCCGATTACAGCGGTATGCGTACTTTTCCCCTAGACCGTTCTAGTTATGCTTGTCGAGCATCAGAACTGCGAAAATTTTGAGTTTCTTAAGCGTTTCTTACTTCCAAACTGCCATATCTCGCGAACGGATTGACCAATCCGCAAAATTTCTGTTGCATCTGAAAGTAGAAACTCGCCCGATTACAACGGTAGGCGTACTTTTCCCCTACGCCGTTCTAGTTATTCGTTTCGAGCATCAGAACTGCGAAAATGTTGAGTTTCTCAAGCGTTTCTTACCTACAAACTGCCATATCTCGCGAACGGATTGACCAATCCGCAAAATTTCTGTTGCATCTGAAAGTAGAAAGTCGCCCGATTACAACGGTATGCGTACTTTTCCCCTAGACCGTTCTAGTTATGCTTGTCGAGCATCAGAACTGCGAAAATTTTGAGTTTCACAAGCGTTTCTTACCTCCAAACTGCCATATCTCGCGAACGGATTGACTAATCCGCAAAATTTCTGTTGCATCTGAAAGTAGAAACACGCCCGCTTACAACGGTATGCGTACTTTTCCCCTAGGCCGTTCTAGTTATTCGTTTCGAGCATCAGAACTGCGAAAATTTTGAGTTTCTCAAGCGTTTCTTACCTCCAAACTGCCATATCTCGCGAACGGATTGACCAATCCGCAAAATTTCTGTTGCATCTGAAGGTAGAAACTCGCCCGATTACAACGGTATGCGTACGTTTCCCCAAGTCCGTTCTAGTTATTCGTTTCGAGCATTAGAACTGCGAAAATTTTGAGTTTCTCAAGCGTTTCTTACCTCCAAACTGCCATATCTCGCGAACGGATTGACCAATCCGCAAAATTTCTGTTGCATCTGACAGTAGAAACTCGCCCGATTTCAACGGTATGCGTACTTTTCCCCTAGGCCGTTCTAGTTATTCGTTTCGAGCATCAGAACTGCGAAAATGTTGAGTTTCTCAAGCGTTTCTTACCTACAAACTGCCATATCTCGCGAACGGATTGACCAATCCGCAAAATTTCTGTTGCATCTGAAAGTAGAAACTCGCCCGATTACAGCGGTATGCGTACTTTTCCCCTAGACCGTTCTAGTTATGCTTGTCGAGCATCAGAACTGCGAAAATTTTGAGTTTCTCAAGCGTTTCTTACTTCCAAACTGCCATATCTCGCGAACGGATTGACCAATCCGCAAAATTTCTGTTGCATCTGAAAGTAGAAACTCGCCCGATTACAACGGTAGGTGTAGTTTTCCCCTAGGCCGTTCTAGTTATTCGTTTCGAGCATCAGAACTGCGAAAATTTTGAGTTTCTCAAGCGTTTCTTACCTCCAAACTGCCATATCTCGCGAACAGATTGACCAATCCGCAAAATTTCTGTTGCATCTGAAAGTAGAAATTCGCCCGATTACAACCGTATGCGTACTTTTCCCCTAGAACGTTCTGGTTATGCTTGTCGAGCATCAGAACGGCTAAAATTTTGAGTTTCTCAAGCGTTTCTTACCTCCAAACTGCCATATCTCGCGAACGGATTGACCAATCCGCAAAATTTCTGTTGCATCTGAAAGTAGAAACTCGCCCGCTTACAACGGTAGGCGTACTTTTCCCCTAGGCCGTTCTAGTTATTCGTTTCGAGCATCAGAACTGCGAAAATTTTGAGTTTCTCAAGCGTTTCTTACCTCCAAACTGCCATATCTCGCGAACGGATTGACCAATCCGCAAAATTTCTGTTGCATCTGAAGGTAGAAACTCGCCCGATTACAACGGTATGCGTACGTTTCCCCAAGTCCGTTCTAGTTATTCGTTTCGAGCATTAGAACTGCGAAAATTTTGAGTTTCTCAAGCGTTTCTTACCTCCAAACTGCCATATCTCGCGAACGGATTGACCAATCCGCAAAATTTCTGTTGCATCTGACAGTAGAAACTCGCCCGATTACAACGGTATGCGTACTTTTCCCCTAGGCCGTTCTAGTTATTCGTTTCGAGCATCAGAACTGCGAAAATGTTGAGTTTCTCAAGCGTTTCTTACCTCCAAACTGCCATATCTCGCGAACGGATTGACCAATCCGCAAAATTTCTGTTGCATCTGAAAGTAGAAACTCGCTCGATTACAACGGTATGCGTACGTTTCCCCAAGTCCGTTCTAGTTATTCGTTTCGAGCATTAGAACTGCGAAAATTTTGAGTTTCTCAAGCGTTTCTTACCTCCAAACTGCCATATCTCGCGAACGGATTGACCAATCCGCAAAATTTCTGTTGCATCTGAAAGTAGAAACTCGCCCGATTACAACGGTATGCGTACTTTTCCCCTAGGCCGTTCTAGTTATTCGTTTCGAGCATCAGAACTGCGAAAATGTTGAGTTTCTCAAGCGTTTCTTACCTACAAACTGCCATATCTCGCGAACGGATTGACCAATCCGCAAAATTTCTGTTGCATCTGAAAGTAGAAACTCGCCCGATTGCAGTGCTATGCGTACTTTTCCCCTAGACCGTTCTAGTTATGCTTGTCGAGCATCAGAACTGCGAAAATTTTGAGTTTCTCAAGCGTTTCTTACTTCCAAACTGCCATATCTCGCGAACGGATTGACCAATCCGCAAAATTTCTGTTGCATCTGACAGTAGAAACTCGCCCGATTACAACGGTATGCGTACTTTTCCCCTAGGCCGTTCTAGTTATTCGTTTCGAGCATCAGAACTGCGAAAATGTTGAGTTTCTCAAGCGTTTCTTACCTACAAACTGCCATATCTCGCGAACGGATTGACCAATCCGCAAAATTTCTGTTGCATCTGAAAGTAGAAACTCGCCCGATTACAGCGGTATGCGTACTTTTCCCCTAGACCGTTCTAGTTATGCTTGTCGAGCATCAGAACTGCGAAAATTTTGAGTTTCTTAAGCGTTTCTTACTTCCAAACTGCCATATCTCGCGAACGGATTGACCAATCCGCAAAATTTCTGTTGCATCTGAAAGTAGAAACTCGCCCGATTACAACGGTAGGCGTACTTTTCCCCTACGCCGTTCTAGTTATTCGTTTCGAGCATCAGAACTGCGAAAATGTTGAGTTTCTCAAGCGTTTCTTACCTACAAACTGCCATATCTCGCGAACGGATTGACCAATCCGCAAAATTTCTGTTGCATCTGAAAGTAGAAAGTCGCCCGATTACAACGGTATGCGTACTTTTCCCCTAGACCGTTCTAGTTATGCTTGTCGAGCATCAGAACTGCGAAAATTTTGAGTTTCACAAGCGTTTCTTACCTCCAAACTGCCATATCTCGCGAACGGATTGACTAATCCGCAAAATTTCTGTTGCATCTGAAAGTAGAAACACGCCCGCTTACAACGGTATGCGTACTTTTCCCCTAGGCCGTTCTAGTTATTCGTTTCGAGCATCAGAACTGCGAAAATTTTGAGTTTCTCAAGCGTTTCTTACCTCCAAACTGCCATATCTCGCGAACGGATTGACCAATCCGCAAAATTTCTGTTGCATCTGAAGGTAGAAACTCGCCCGATTACAACGGTATGCGTACGTTTCCCCAAGTCCGTTCTAGTTATTCGTTTCGAGCATTAGAACTGCGAAAATTTTGAGTTTCTCAAGCGTTTCTTACCTCCAAACTGCCATATCTCGCGAACGGATTGACCAATCCGCAAAATTTCTGTTGCATCTGACAGTAGAAACTCGCCCGATTACAACGGTATGCGTACTTTTCCCCTAGGCCGTTCTAGTTATTCGTTTCGAGCATCAGAACTGCGAAAATGTTGAGTTTCTCAAGCGTTTCTTACCTACAAACTGCCATATCTCGCGAACGGATTGACCAATCCGCAAAATTTCTGTTGCATCTGAAAGTAGAAACTCGCCCGATTACAGCGGTATGCGTACTTTTCCCCTAGACCGTTCTAGTTATGCTTGTCGAGCATCAGAACTGCGAAAATTTTGAGTTTCTCAAGCGTTTCTTACTTCCAAACTGCCATATCTCGCGAACGGATTGACCAATCCGCAAAATTTCTGTTGCATCTGAAAGTAGAAACTCGCCCGATTACAACGGTAGGTGTAGTTTTCCCCTAGGCCGTTCTAGTTATTCGTTTCGAGCATCAGAACTGCGAAAATTTTGAGTTTCTCAAGCGTTTCTTACCTCCAAACTGCCATATCTCGCGAACGGATTGAACAATCCGCAAAATTTCTGTTGCATCTGAAAGTAGAAATTCGCCCGATTACAACCGTATGCGTACTTTTCCCCTAGAACGTTCTGGTTATGCTTGTCGAGCATCAGAACGGCTAAAATTTTGAGTTTCTCAAGCGTTTCTTACCTCCAAACTGCCATATCTCGCGAACGGATTGACCAATCCGCAAAATTTCTGTTGCATCTGAAAGTAGAAACTCGCCCGATTACAACGGTAGGCGTACTTTTCCCCTACGCCGTTCTAGTTATTCGTTTCGAGCATCAGAACTGCGAAAATGTTGAGTTTCTCAAGCGTTTCTTACCTACAAACTGCCATATCTCGCGAACGGATTGACCAATCCGCAAAATTTCTGTTGCATCTGAAAGTAGAAATTCGCCCGATTACAGCGGTATGCGTGCTTTTCCCCTAGACCGTTCTAGTTATGCTTGTCGAGCATCAGAACTGCGAAAATTTTGAGTTTCTCAAGCGTTTCTTACTTCCAAACTGCCATACCTCGCGAACGGATTGACCAATCCGCAAAATTTCTGTTGCATCTGAAAGTAGAAACTCGCCCGATTACAACGGTAGGTGTAGTTTTCCCCTAGGCCGTTCTAGTTATTCGTTTCGAGCATCAGAACTGCGAAAATTTTGAGTTTCTCAAGCGTTTCTTACCTCCAAACTGCCATATCTCGCGAAAGGAATGACCAATCCGCAAAATTTCTGTTGCATCTGAAAGTAGAAACTCGCCCGATTACAACGGTATGCGTACTTTTCCCCTAGTCCGTTCTAGTTATTCGTTTCGAGCATCAGAACTGCGAAAATTTTGAGTTTCTCAAGCGTTTCTTACCTCCAAACTGCCATATCTCGCGAACGGATTGACCAATCCGCAAAATTTCTGTTGCATCTGAAAGTAGAAATTCGCCCGATTACAACCGTATGCGTACTTTTCCCCTAGAACGTTCTGGTTATGCTTGTCGAGCATCAGAACGGCTAAAATTTTGAGTTTCTCAAGCGTTTCTTACCTCCAAACTGCCATATCTCGCGAACGGATTGACCAATCCGTAAAATTTCTGTTGCATCTGAAAGTAGAAACTCGCCCGATTACAACGGTATGCGTACTTTTCCCCTAGGCCGTTCTAGTTATTCGTTTCGAGCATCAGAACTGCGAAAATGTTGAGTTTCTCAAGCGTTTCTTACCTACAAACTGCCATATCTCGCGAACGGATTGACCAATCCGCAAAATTTCTGTTGCATCTGAAAGTAGAAATTCGCCCGATTACAACGGTATGCGTACTTTTCCCCTAGACCGTTCTAGTTATGCTTGTTGAGCATCAGAACTGCGAAAATTTTGAGTTTCTCAAGCGTTTCTTACCTCCAAACTGCCATATCTCGCGAACGGATTGACCAATCCGCAAAATTTCTGTTGCATCTGAAGGTAGAAACTCGCCCGATTACAACGGTATGCGTACGTTTCCCCAAGTCCGTTCTAGTTATTCGTTTCGAGCATTAGAACTGCGAAAATTTTGAGTTTCTCAAGCGTTTCTTACCTCCAAACTGCCATATCTCGCGAACGGATTGACCAATCCGCAAAATTTCTGTTGCATCTGAAAGTAGAAACTCGCCCGATTACAACGGTATGCGTACTTTTCCCCTAGGCCGTTCTAGTTATTCGTTTCGAGCATCAGAACTGCGAAAATGTTGAGTTTCTCAAGCGTTTCTTACCTACAAACTGCCATATCTCGCGAACGGATTGACCAATCCGCAAAATTTCTGTTGCATCTGAAAGTAGAAACTCGCCCGATTGCAGCGTTATGCGTACTTTTCCCCTAGACCGTTCTAGTTATGCTTGTCGAGCATCAGAACTGCGAAAATTTTGAGTTTCTCAAGCGTTTCTTACTTCCAAACTGCCATATCTCGCGAACGGATTGACCAATCCGCAAAATTTCTGTTGCATCTGAAAGTAGAAACTCGCCCGATTACAACGGTAGGTGTAGTTTTCCACTAGGCCGTTCTAGTTATTCGTTTCGAGCATCAGAACTGCGAAAATGTTGAGTTTCTCAAGCGTTTCTTACCTCCAAACTGCCATATCTCGCGAACGGATTGACCAATCCGCAAAATTTCTGTTGCATCTGAAAGTAGAAACTCGCCCGATTACAACGGTATGCGTACTTTTACCCTAGGCCGTTCTGGTTATTCGTTTCGAGTATCAGAACTGTGATAATTTTGAATTTCTCGACCGTTTCTTGCCTCCAAACTGCCATATCTCGCGAACGGATTGACCAATCCGCAAAATTTCTGTTGCATCTGAAAGTAGAAACTCGCCCGATTACAACGGTATGCGTACGTTTCCCCAAGTCCGTTCTAGTTATTCGTTTCGAGCATCAGAACTGCGAAAATTTTGAGTTTCTCAAGCGTTTCTTACCTCCAAACTGCCATATCTCGCGAACGGATTGACCAATCCGCAAAATTTCTGTTGCATCTGAAAGTAGAAACTCGCCCGATTACAACGGTAGGTGTAGTCTTCCCCTAGGCCGTTCTAGTTATTCGTTTCGAGCATCAGAACTGCGAAAATTTTGAGTTTCTCAAGCGTTTCTTACCTCCAAACTGCCATATCTCGCGAACGGATTGACCAATCCGCAAAATTTCTGTTGCATCTGAAAGTAGAAAGTCGCCCGATTACAACGGTATGCGTACTTTTCCCCTAGACCGTTCTAGTTATGCTTGTCGAGCATCAGAACTGCGAAAATTTTGAGTTTCACAAGCGTTTCTTACCTCCAAACTGCCATATCTCGCGAACGGATTGACTAATCCGCAAAATTTCTGTTGCATCTGAAAGTAGAAACTCGCCCGCTTACAACGGTATGCGTACTTTTCCCCTAGGCCGTTCTAGTTATTCGTTTCGAGCATCAGAACTGCGAAAATTTTGAGTTTCTCAAGCGTTTCTTACCTCCAAACTGCCATATCTCGCGAACGGATTGACCAATCCGCAAAATTTCTGTTGCATCTGAAGGTAGAAACTCGCCCGATTACAACGGTATGCGTACGTTTCCCCAAGTCCGTTCTAGTTATTCGTTTCGAGCATTAGAACTGCGAAAATTTCGAGTTTCTCAAGCGTTTCTTACCTCCAAACTGCCATATCTCGCGAACGGATTGACCAATCCGCAAAATTTCTGTTGCATCTGACAGTAGAAACTCGCCCGATTACAACGGTATGCGTACTTTTCCCCTAGGCCGTTCTAGTTATTCGTTTCGAGCATCAGAACTGCGAAAATGTTGAGTTTCTCAAGCGTTTCTTACCTACAAACTGCCATATCTCGCGAACGGATTGACCAATCCGCAAAATTTCTGTTGCATCTGAAAGTAGAAACTCGCCCGATTGCAGCGCTATGCGTACTTTTCCCCTAGACCGTTCTAGTTATGCTTGTCGAGCATCAGAACTGCGAAAATTTTGAGTTTCTCAAGCGTTTCTTACTTCCAAACTGCCATATCTCGCGAACGGATTGACCAATCCGCAAAATTTCTGTTGCATCTGAAAGTAGAAAGTCGCCCGATTACAACGGTAGGTGTAGTTTTCCCCTAGGCCGTTCTAGTTATTCGTTTCGAGCATCAGAACTGCGAAAATTTTGAGTTTCTCAAGCGTTTCTTACCTACAAACTGCCATATCTCGCGAACGGATTGACCAATCCGCAAAATTTCTGTTGCATCTGAAAGTAGAATGTCGCCCGATTACAACGGTATGCGTACTTTTCCCCTAGACCGTTCTAGTTATGCTTGTCGAGCATCAGAACTGCGAAAATTTTGAGTTTCTTAAGCGTTTCTTACTTCCAAACTGCCATATCTCGCGAACGGATTGACCAATCCGCAAAATTTCTGTTGCATCTGAAAGTAGAAACTCGCCCGATTACAACGGTATGCGTACTTTTCCCCTAGACCGTTCTAGTTATGCTTGTCGAGCATCAGAACTGCGAAAATTTTGAGTTTCACAAGCGTTTCTTACCTCCAAACTGCCATATCTCGCGAACGGATTGACTAATCCGCAAAATTTCTGTTGCATCTGAAAGTAGAAACACGCCCGCTTACAACGGTATGCGTACTTTTCCCCTAGGCCGTTCTAGTTATTCGTTTCGAGCATCAGAACTGCGAAAATTTTGAGTTTCTCAAGCGTTTCTTACCTCCAAACTGCCATATCTCGCGAACGGATTGACCAATCCGCAAAATTTCTGTTGCATCTGAAGGTAGAAACTCGCCCGATTACAACGGTATGCGTACGTTTCCCCAAGTCCGTTCTAGTTATTCGTTTCGAGCATTAGAACTGCGAAAATTTTGAGTTTCTCAAGCGTTTCTTACCTCCAAACTGCCATATCTCGCGAACGGATTGACCAATCCGCAAAATTTCTGTTGCATCTGAAAGTAGAAATTCGCCCGATTACAACGGTATGCGTACTTTTCCCCTAGACCGTTCTAGTTATGCTTGTTGAGCATCAGAACTGCGAAAATTTTGAGTTTCTCAAGCGTTTCTTACCTCCAAACTGCCATATCTCGCGAACGGATTGACCAATCCGCAAAATTTCTGTTGCATCTGAAAGTAGAAACTCGCTCGATTACAACGGTATGCGTACGTTTCTCCAAGTCCGTTCTAGTTATTCGTTTCGAGCATTAGAACTGCGAAAATTTTGAGTTTCTCAAGCGTTTCTTACTTCCAAACTGCCATATCTCGCGAACGGATTGACCAATCCGCAAAATTTCTGTTGCATCTGAAAGTAGAAACTCGCCCGATTACAACGGTATGCGTACTTTTCCCCTAGGCCGTTCTAGTTATTCGTTTCGAGCATCAGAACTGCGAAAATTTTGAGTTTCTCAAGCGTTTCTTACCTCCAAACTGCCATATCTCGCGAACGGATTGACCAATCCGCAAAATTTCTGTTGCATCTGAAAGTAGAAACTCGCTCGATTACAACGGTATGCGTACGTTTCTCCAAGTCCGTTCTAGTTATTCGTTTCGAGCATTAGAACTGCGAAAATTTTGAGTTTCTCAAGCGTTTCTTACCTCCAAACTGCCATATCTCGCGAACGGATTGACCAATCCGCAAAATTTCTGTTGCATCTGAAAGTAGAAACTCGCCCGATTGCAGCGGTATGCGTACTTTTCCCCTAGACCGTTCTAGTTATGCTTGTCGAGCATCAGAACTGCGAAAATTTTGAGTTTCTCAAGCGTTTCTTACTTCCAAACTGCCATATCTCGCGAACGGATTGACCAATCCGCAAAATTTCTGTTGCATCTGAAAGTAGAAACTCGCCCGATTACAACGGTATGCGTACTTTTCCCCTAGGCCGTTCTGGTAATTCGTTTCGAGTATCAGAACTGTGATAATTTTGAATTTCTCGACCGTTTCTTGCCTCCAAACTGCCATATCTCGCGAACGGATTGACCAATCCGCAAAATTTCTGTTGCATCTGAAAGTAGAAAGTCGCCCGATTACAACGGTATGCGTACTTTTCCCCTAGACCGTTCTAGTTATGCTTGTCGAGCATCAGAACTGCGAAAATTTTGAGTTTCTCAAGCGTTTCTTACCTCCAAACTGCCATATCTCGCGAACGGATTGACTAATCCGCAAAATTTCTGTTGCATCTGAAAGTAGAAACTCGCCCGCTTACAACGTTATGCGTACTTTTCCCCTAGGCCGTTCTAGTTATTCGTTTCGAGCATCAGAACTGCGAAAATTTTGAGTTTCTCAAGCGTTTCTTACCTCCAAACTGCCATATCTCGCGAACGGATTGACCAATCCGCAAAATTTCTGTTGCATCTGAAAGTAGAAAGTCGCCCGATTACAACGGTAGGTGTAGTTTTCCCCTAGGCCGTTCTAGTTATTCGTTTCGAGCATCAGAACTGCGAAAATTTTGAGTTTCTCAAGCGTTTCTTACCTACAAACTGCCATATCTCGCGAACGGATTGACCAATCCGCAAAATTTCTGTTGCATCTGAAAGTAGAATGTCGCCCGATTACAACGGTATGCGTACTTTTCCCCTAGACCGTTCTAGTTATGCTTGTCGAGCATCAGAACTGCGAAAATTTTGAGTTTCTTAAGCGTTTCTTACTTCCAAACTGCCATATCTCGCGAACGGATTGACCAATCCGCAAAATTTCTGTTGCATCTGAAAGTAGAAACTCGCCCGATTACAACGGTAGGTGTAGTCTTCCCCTAGGCCGTTCTAGTTATTCGTTTCGAGCATCAGAACTGCGAAAATTTTGAGTTTCTCAAGCGTTTCTTACCTCCAAACTGCCATATCTCGCGAACGGATTGACCAATCCGCAAAATTTCTGTTGCATCTGAAGGTAGAAACTCGCCCGATTACAACGGTATGCGTACGTTTCCCCAAGTCCGTTCTAGTTATTCGTTTCGAGCATTAGAACTGCGAAAATTTTGAGTTTCTCAAGCGTTTCTTACCTCCAAACTGCCATATCTCGCGAACGGATTGAACAATCCGCAAAATTTCTGTTGCATCTGACAGTAGAAACTCGCCCGATTACAACGGTATGCGTACTTTTCCCCTAGGCCGTTCTAGTTATTCGTTTCGAGCATCAGAACTGCGAAAATGTTGAGTTTCTCAAGCGTTTCTTACCTCCAAACTGCCATATCTCGCGAACGGATTGACCAATCCGCAAAATTTCTGTTGCATCTGAAAGTAGAAACTCGCTCGATTACAACGGTATGCGTACGTTTCCCCAAGTCCGTTCTAGTTATTCGTTTCGAGCATTAGAACTGCGAAAATGTTGAGTTTCTCAAGCGTTTCTTACCTCCAAACTGCCATATCTCGCGAACGGATTGACCAATCCGCAAAATTTCTGTTGCATCTGAAAGTAGAAACTCGCCCGATTACAACGGTATGCGTACTTTTACCCTAGGCCGTTCTGGTTATTCGTTTCGAGTATCAGAACTGTGATAATTTTGAATTTCTCGACCGTTTCTTGCCTCCAAACTGCCATATCTCGCGAACGGATTGACCAATCCGCAAAATTTCTGTTGCATCTGAAAGTAGAAACTCGCCCGATTACAACGGTATGCGTACGTTTCCCCAAGTCCGTTCTAGTTATTCGTTTCGAGCATCAGAACTGCGAAAATTTTGAGTTTCTCAAGCGTTTCTTACCTCCAAACTGCCATATCTCGCGAACGGATTGACCAATCCGCAAAATTTCTGTTGCATCTGAAAGTAGAAACTCGCCCGATTACAACGGTAGGTGTAGTTTTCCCCTAGGCCGTTCTAGTTATTCGTTTCGAGCATCAGAACTGCGAAAATTTTGAGTTTCTCAAGCGTTTCTTACCTCCAAACTGCCATATCTCGCGAACGGATTGACCAATCCGCAAAATTTCTGTTGCATCTGAAAGTAGAATGTCGCCCGATTACAACGGTATGCGTACTTTTCCCCTAGACCGTTCTAGTTATGCTTGTCGAGCATCAGAACTGCGAAAATTTTGAGTTTCTTAAGCGTTTCTTACGTCCAAACTGCCATATCTCGCGAACGGATTGACCAATCCGCAAAATTTCTGTTGCATCTGAAAGTAGAAACTCGCCCGATTACAACGGTAGGTGTAGTCTTCCCCTAGGCCGTTCTAGTTATTCGTTTCGAGCATCAGAACTGCGAAAATTTTGAGTTTCTCAAGCGTTTCTTACCTCCAAACTGCCATATCTCGCGAACGGATTGACCAATCCGCAAAATTTCTGTTGCATCTGAAAGTAGAAAGTCGCCCGATTACAACGGTATGCGTACTTTTCCCCTAGACCGTTCTAGTTATGCTTGTCGAGCATCAGAACTGCGAAAATTTTGAGTTTCACAAGCGTTTCTTACCTCCAAACTGCCATATCTCGCGAACGGATTGACTAATCCGCAAAATTTCTGTTGCATCTGAAAGTAGAAACTCGCCCGCTTACAACGGTATGCGTACTTTTCCCCTAGGCCGTTCTAGTTATTCGTTTCGAGCATCAGAACTGCGAAAATTTTGAGTTTCTCAAGCGTTTCTTACCTCCAAACTGCCATATCTCGCGAACGGATTGACCAATCCGCAAAATTTCTGTTGCATCTGAAGGTAGAAACTCGCCCGATTACAACGGTATGCGTACGTTTCCCCAAGTCCGTTCTAGTTATTCGTTTCGAGCATTAGAACTGCGAAAATTTTGAGTTTCTCAAGCGTTTCTTACCTCCAAACTGCCATATCTCGCGAACGGATTGACCAATCCGCAAAATTTCTGTTGCATCTGAAAGTAGAAATTCGCCCGATTACAACGGTATGCGTACTTTTCCCCTAGACCGTTCTAGTTATGCTTGTTGAGCATCAGAACTGCGAAAATTTTGAGTTTCTCAAGCGTTTCTTACCTCCAAACTGCCATATCTCGCGAACGGATTGACCAATCCGCAAAATTTCTGTTGCATCTGAAAGTAGAAACTCGCCCGATTACAACGGTATGCGTACTTTTCCCCTAGGCCGTTCTAGTTATTCGTTTCGAGCATCAGAACTGCGAAAATTTTGAGTTTCTCAAGCGTTTCTTACCTCCAAACTGCCATATCTCGCGAACGGATTGACCAATCCGCAAAATTTCTGTTGCATCTGAAAGTAGAAACTCGCTCGATTACAACGGTATGCGTACGTTTCTCCAAGTCCGTTCTAGTTATTCGTTTCGAGCATTAGAACTGCGAAAATTTTGAGTTTCTCAAGCGTTTCTTACCTCCAAACTGCCATATCTCGCGAACGGATTGACCAATCCGCAAAATTTCTGTTGCATCTGAAAGTAGAAACTCGCCCGATTGCAGCGGTATGCGTACTTTTCCCCTAGACCGTTCTAGTTATGCTTGTCGAGCATCAGAACTGCGAAAATTTTGAGTTTCTCAAGCGTTTCTTACTTCCAAACTGCCATATCTCGCGAACGGATTGACCAATCCGCAAAATTTCTGTTGCATCTGAAAGTAGAAACTCGCCCGATTACAACGGTATGCGTACTTTTCCCCTAGGCCGTTCTGGTAATTCGTTTCGAGTATCAGAACTGTGATAATTTTGAATTTCTCGACCGTTTCTTGCCTCCAAACTGCCATATCTCGCGAACGGATTGACCAATCCGCAAAATTTCTGTTGCATCTGAAAGTAGAAAGTCGCCCGATTACAACGGTATGCGTACTTTTCCCCTAGACCGTTCTAGTTATGCTTGTCGAGCATCAGAACTGCGAAAATTTTGAGTTTCTCAAGCGTTTCTTACCTCCAAACTGCCATATCTCGCGAACGGATTGACTAATCCGCAAAATTTCTGTTGCATCTGAAAGTAGAAACTCGCCCGCTTACAACGGTATGCGTACTTTTCCCCTAGGCCGTTCTAGTTATTCGTTTCGAGCATCAGAACTGCGAAAATTTTGAGTTTCTCAAGCGTTTCTTACCTCCAAACTGCCATATCTCGCGAACGGATTGACCAATCCGCAAAATTTCTGTTGCATCTGAAAGTAGAAACTCGCTCGATTACAACGGTATGCGTACGTTTCCCCAAGTCCGTTCTAGTTATTCGTTTCGAGCATTAGAACTGCGAAAATTTTGAGTTTCTCAAGCGTTTCTTACCTCCAAACTGCCATATCTCGCGAACGGATTGACCAATCCGCAAAATTTCTGTTGCATCTGAAAGTAGAAACTCGCCCGATTACAACGGTATGCGTACTTTTCCCCTAGGCCGTTCTAGTTATTCGTTTCGAGCATCAGAACTGCGAAAATGTTGAGTTTCTCAAGCGTTTCTTACCTACAAACTGCCATATCTCGCGAACGGATTGACCAATCCGCAAAATTTCTGTTGCATCTGAAAGTAGAAACTCGCCCGATTGCAGCGCTATGCGTACTTTTCCCCTAGACCGTTCTAGTTATGCTTGTCGAGCATCAGAACTGCGAAAATTTTGAGTTTCTCAAGCGTTTCTTACTTCCAAACTGCCATATCTCGCGAACGGATTGACCAATCCGCAAAATTTCTGTTGCATCTGAAAGTAGAAACTCGCCCGATTACAACGGTAGGTGTAGTTTTCCACTAGGCCGTTCTAGTTATTCGTTTCGAGCATCAGAACTGCGAAAATGTTGAGTTTCTCAAGCGTTTCTTACCTCCAAACTGCCATATCTCGCGAACGGATTGACCAATCCGCAAAATTTCTGTTGCATCTGAAAGTAGAAACTCGCCCGATTACAACGGTATGCGTACTTTTACCCTAGGCCGTTCTGGTTATTCGTTTCGAGTATCAGAACTGTGATAATTTTGAATTTCTCGACCGTTTCTTGCCTCCAAACTGCCATATCTCGCGAACGGATTGACCAATCCGCAAAATTTCTGTTGCATCTGAAAGTAGAAACTCGCCCGATTACAACGGTATGCGTACGTTTCCCCAAGTCCGTTCTAGTTATTCGTTTCGAGCATCAGAACTGCGAAAATTTTGAGTTTCTCAAGCGTTTCTTACCTCCAAACTGCCATATCTCGCGAACGGATTGACCAATCCGCAAAATTTCTGTTGCATCTGAAAGTAGAAACTCGCCCGATTACAACGGTAGGTGTAGTTTTCCCCTAGGCCGTTCTAGTTATTCGTTTCGAGCATCAGAACTGCGAAAATTTTGAGTTTCTCAAGCGTTTCTTACATCCAAACTGCCATATCTCGCGAACGGATTGACCAATCCGCAAAATTTCTGTTGCATCTGAAAGTAGAATGTCGCCCGATTACAACGGTATGCGTACTTTTCCCCTAGACCGTTCTAGTTATGCTTGTCGGGCATCAGAACTGCGAAAATTTTGAGTTTCTTAAGCGTTTCTTACGTCCAAACTGCCATATCTCGCGAACGGATTGACCAATCCGCAAAATTTCTGTTGCATCTGAAAGTAGAAACTCGCCCGATTACAACGGTAGGTGTAGTCTTCCCCTAGGCCGTTCTAGTTATTCGTTTCGAGCATCAGAACTGCGAAAATTTTGAGTTTCTCAAGCGTTTCTTACCTCCAAACTGCCATATCTCGCGAACGGATTGACCAATCCGCAAAATTTCTGTTGCATCTGAAAGTAGAAAGTCGCCCGATTACAACGGTATGCGTACTTTTCTCCTAGACCGTTCTAGTTATGCTTGTCGAGCATCAGAACTGCGAAAATTTTGAGTTTCACAAGCGTTTCTTACCTCCAAACTGCCATATCTCGCGAACGGATTGACTAATCCGCAAAATTTCTGTTGCATCTGAAAGTAGAAACTCGCCCGCTTACAACGGTATGCGTACTTTTCCCCTAGGCCGTTCTAGTTATTCGTTTCGAGCATCAGAACTGCGAAAATTTTGAGTTTCTCAAGCGTTTCTTACCTCCAAACTGCCATATCTCGCGAACGGATTGACCAATCCGCAAAATTTCTGTTGCATCTGAAGGTAGAAACTCGCCCGATTACAACGGTATGCGTACGTTTCCCCAAGTCCGTTCTAGTTATTCGTTTCGAGCATTAGAACTGCGAAAATTTTGAGTTTCTCAAGCGTTTCTTACCTCCAAACTGCCATATCTCGCGAACGGATTGAACAATCCGCAAAATTTCTGTTGCATCTGACAGTAGAAACTCGCCCGATTACAACGGTATGCGTACTTTTCCCCTAGGCCGTTCTAGTTATTCGTTTCGAGCATCAGAACTGCGAAAATGTTGAGTTTCTCAAGCGTTTCTTACCTCCAAACTGCCATATCTCGCGAACGGATTGACCAATCCGCAAAATTTCTGTTGCATCTGAAGGTAGAAACTCGCCCGATTACAACGGTATGCGTACGTTTCCCCAAGTCCGTTCTAGTTATTCGTTTCGAGCATTAGAACTGCGAAAATTTTGAGTTTCTCAAGCGTTTCTTACCTCCAAACTGCCATATCTCGCGAACGGATTGACCAATCCGCAAAATTTCTGTTGCATCTGACAGTAGAAACTCGCCCGATTACAACGGTATGCGTACTTTTCCCCTAGGCCGTTCTAGTTATTCGTTTCGAGCATCAGAACTGCGAAAATGTTGAGTTTCTCAAGCGTTTCTTACCTCCAAACTGCCATATCTCGCGAACGGATTGACCAATCCGCAAAATTTCTGTTGCATCTGAAAGTAGAAACTCGCTCGATTACAACGGTATGCGTACGTTTCCCCAAGTCCGTTCTAGTTATTCG
Organism: Ptiloglossa arizonensis; assembly: GCF_051014685.1. NCBI lineage: Eukaryota > Metazoa > Arthropoda > Insecta > Hymenoptera > Colletidae > Ptiloglossa > Ptiloglossa arizonensis. The sequence goes on from NW_027478871.1 coordinate 265,680, forward strand.
TTTCGAGCATTAGAACTGCGAAAATGTTGAGTTTCTCAAGCGTTTCTTACCTCCAAACTGCCATATCTCGCGAACGGATTGACCAATCCGCAAAATTTCTGTTGCATCTGAAAGTAGAAACTCGCCCGATTACAACGGTATGCGTACTTTTACCCTAGGCCGTTCTGGTTATTCGTTTCGAGTATCAGAACTGTGATAATTTTGAATTTCTCGACCGTTTCTTGCCTCCAAACTGCCATATCTCGCGAACGGATCGACCAATCCGCAAAATTTCTGTTGCATCTGAAAGTAGAAACTCGCCCGATTACAACGGTATGCGTACGTTTCCCCAAGTCCGTTCTAGTTATTCGTTTCGAGCATCAGAACTGCGAAAATTTTGAGTTTCTCAAGCGTTTCTTACCTCCAAACTGCCATATCTCGCGAACGGATTGACCAATCCGCAAAATTTCTGTTGCATCTGAAAGTAGAAACTCGCCCGATTACAACGGTAGGTGTAGTTTTCCCTTAGGCCGTTCTAGTTATTCGTTTCGAGCATCAGAACTGCGAAAATTTTGAGTTTCTCAAGCGTTTCTTACCTCCAAACTGCCATATCTCGCGAACGGATTGACCAATCCGCAAAATTTCTGTTGCATCTGAAAGTAGAATGTCGCCCGATTACAACGGTATGCGTACTTTTCCCCTAGACCGTTCTAGTTATGCTTGTCGAGCATCAGAACTGCGAAAATTTTGAGTTTCTTAAGCGTTTCTTACGTCCAAACTGCCATATCTCGCGAACGGATTGACCAATCCGCAAAATTTCTGTTGCATCTGAAAGTAGAAACTCGCCCGATTACAACGGTAGGTGTAGTCTTCCCCTAGGCCATTCTAGTTATTCGTTTCGATCATCAGAACTGCGAAAATTTTGAGTTTCTCAAGCGTTTCTTACCTCCAAACTGCCATATCTCGCGAACGGATTGACCAATCCGCAAAATTTCTGTTGCATCTGAAAGTAGAAAGTCGCCCGATTACAACGGTATGCGTACTTTTCCCCTAGACCGTTCTAGTTATGCTTGTCGAGCATCAGAACTGCGAAAATTTTGAGTTTCACAAGCGTTTCTTACCTCCAAACTGCCATATCTCGCGAACGGATTGACTAATCCGCAAAATTTCTGTTGCATCTGAAAGTAGAAACTCGCCCGCTTACAACGGTATGCGTACTTTTCCCCTAGGCCGTTCTAGTTATTCGTTTCGAGCATCAGAACTGCGAAAATTTTGAGTTTCTCAAGCGTTTCTTACCTCCAAACTGCCATATCTCGCGAACGGATTGACCAATCCGCAAAATTTCTGTTGCATCTGAAGGTAGAAACTCGCCCGATTACAACGGTATGCGTACGTTTCCCCAAGTCCGTTCTAGTTATTCGTTTCGAGCATTAGAACTGCGAAAATTTTGAGTTTCTCAAGCGTTTCTTACCTCCAAACTGCCATATCTCGCGAACGGATTGACCAATCCGCAAAATTTCTGTTGCATCTGACAGTAGAAACTCGCCCGATTACAACGGTATGCGTACTTTTCCCCTAGGCCGTTCTAGTTATTCGTTTCGAGCATCAGAACTGCGAAAATGTTGAGTTTCTCAAGCGTTTCTTACCTCCAAACTGCCATATCTCGCGAACGGATTGACCAATCCGCAAAATTTCTGTTGCATCTGAAAGTAGAAACTCGCTCGATTACAACGGTATGCGTACGTTTCCCCAAGTCCGTTCTAGTTATTCGTTTCGAGCATTAGAACTGCGAAAATTTTGAGTTTCTCAAGCGTTTCTTACCTCCAAACTGCCATATCTCGCGAACGGATTGACCAATCCGCAAAATTTCTGTTGCATCTGAAAGTAGAAACTCGCCCGATTACAACGGTATGCGTACTTTTCCCCTAGGCCGTTCTAGTTATTCGTTTCGAGCATCAGAACTGCGAAAATGTTGAGTTTCTCAAGCGTTTCTTACCTACAAACTGCCATATCTCGCGAACGGATTGACCAATCCGCAAAATTTCTGTTGCATCTGAAAGTAGAAACTCGCCCGATTGCAGTGCTATGCGTACTTTTCCCCTAGACCGTTCTAGTTATGCTTGTCGAGCATCAGAACTGCGAAAATTTTGAGTTTCTCAAGCGTTTCTTACTTCCAAACTGCCATATCTCGCGAACGGATTGACCAATCCGCAAAATTTCTGTTGCATCTGAAAGTAGAAAGTCGCCCGATTACAACGGTAGGTGTAGTTTTCCCCTAGGCCGTTCTAGTTATTCGTTTCGAGCATCAGAACTGCGAAAATTTTGAGTTTCTCAAGCGTTTCTTACCTACAAACTGCCATATCTCGCGAACGGATTGACCAATCCGCAAAATTTCTGTTGCATCTGAAAGTAGAATGTCGCCCGATTACAACGGTATGCGTACTTTTCCCCTAGACCGTTCTAGTTATGCTTGTCGAGCATCAGAACTGCGAAAATTTTGAGTTTCTTAAGCGTTTCTTACTTCCAAACTGCCATATCTCGCGAACGGATTGACCAATCCGCAAAATTTCTGTTGCATCTGAAAGTAGAAACTCGCCCGATTACAACGGTAGGTGTAGTCTTCCCCTAGGCCGTTCTAGTTATTCGTTTCGAGCATCAGAACTGCGAAAATTTTGAGTTTCTCAAGCGTTTCTTACCTCCAAACTGCCATATCTCGCGAACGGATTGACCAATCCGCAAAATTTCTGTTGCATCTGAAAGTAGAAAGTCGCCCGATTACAACGGTATGCGTACTTTTCCCCTAGACCGTTCTAGTTATGCTTGTCGAGCATCAGAACTGCGAAAATTTTGAGTTTCACAAGCGTTTCTTACCTCCAAACTGCCATATCTCGCGAACGGATTGACTAATCCGCAAAATTTCTGTTGCATCTGAAAGTAGAAACACGCCCGCTTACAACGGTATGCGTACTTTTCCCCTAGGCCGTTCTAGTTATTCGTTTCGAGCATCAGAACTGCGAAAATTTTGAGTTTCTCAAGCGTTTCTTACCTCCAAACTGCCATATCTCGCGAACGGATTGACCAATCCGCAAAATTTCTGTTGCATCTGAAGGTAGAAACTCGCCCGATTACAACGGTATGCGTACGTTTCCCCAAGTCCGTTCTAGTTATTCGTTTCGAGCATTAGAACTGCGAAAATTTTGAGTTTCTCAAGCGTTTCTTACCTCCAAACTGCCATATCTCGCGAACGGATTGACCAATCCGCAAAATTTCTGTTGCATCTGACAGTAGAAACTCGCCCGATTACAACGGTATGCGTACTTTTCCCCTAGGCCGTTCTAGTTATTCGTTTCGAGCATCAGAACTGCGAAAATGTTGAGTTTCTCAAGCGTTTCTTACCTACAAACTGCCATATCTCGCGAACGGATTGACCAATCCGCAAAATTTCTGTTGCATCTGAAAGTAGAAACTCGCCCGATTACAGCGGTATGCGTACTTTTCCCCTAGACCGTTCTAGTTATGCTTGTCGAGCATCAGAACTGCGAAAATTTTGAGTTTCTTAAGCGTTTCTTACTTCCAAACTGCCATATCTCGCGAACGGATTGACCAATCCGCAAAATTTCTGTTGCATCTGAAAGTAGAAACTCGCCCGATTACAACGGTAGGCGTACTTTTCCCCTACGCCGTTCTAGTTATTCGTTTCGAGCATCAGAACTGCGAAAATGTTGAGTTTCTCAAGCGTTTCTTACCTACAAACTGCCATATCTCGCGAACGGATTGACCAATCCGCAAAATTTCTGTTGCATCTGAAAGTAGAAAGTCGCCCGATTACAACGGTATGCGTACTTTTCCCCTAGACCGTTCTAGTTATGCTTGTCGAGCATCAGAACTGCGAAAATTTTGAGTTTCACAAGCGTTTCTTACCTCCAAACTGCCATATCTCGCGAACGGATTGACTAATCCGCAAAATTTCTGTTGCATCTGAAAGTAGAAACACGCCCGCTTACAACGGTATGCGTACTTTTCCCCTAGGCCGTTCTAGTTATTCGTTTCGAGCATCAGAACTGCGAAAATTTTGAGTTTCTCAAGCGTTTCTTACCTCCAAACTGCCATATCTCGCGAACGGATTGACCAATCCGCAAAATTTCTGTTGCATCTGAAGGTAGAAACTCGCCCGATTACAACGGTATGCGTACGTTTCCCCAAGTCCGTTCTAGTTATTCGTTTCGAGCATTAGAACTGCGAAAATTTTGAGTTTCTCAAGCGTTTCTTACCTCCAAACTGCCATATCTCGCGAACGGATTGACCAATCCGCAAAATTTCTGTTGCATCTGACAGTAGAAACTCGCCCGATTACAACGGTATGCGTACTTTTCCCCTAGGCCGTTCTAGTTATTCGTTTCGAGCATCAGAACTGCGAAAATGTTGAGTTTCTCAAGCGTTTCTTACCTACAAACTGCCATATCTCGCGAACGGATTGACCAATCCGCAAAATTTCTGTTGCATCTGAAAGTAGAAACTCGCCCGATTACAGCGGTATGCGTACTTTTCCCCTAGACCGTTCTAGTTATGCTTGTCGAGCATCAGAACTGCGAAAATTTTGAGTTTCTCAAGCGTTTCTTACTTCCAAACTGCCATATCTCGCGAACGGATTGACCAATCCGCAAAATTTCTGTTGCATCTGAAAGTAGAAACTCGCCCGATTACAACGGTAGGTGTAGTTTTCCCCTAGGCCGTTCTAGTTATTCGTTTCGAGCATCAGAACTGCGAAAATTTTGAGTTTCTCAAGCGTTTCTTACCTCCAAACTGCCATATCTCGCGAACGGATTGACCAATCCGCAAAATTTCTGTTGCATCTGAAAGTAGAAATTCGCCCGATTACAACCGTATGCGTACTTTTCCCCTAGAACGTTCTGGTTATGCTTGTCGAGCATCAGAACGGCTAAAATTTTGAGTTTCTCAAGCGTTTCTTACCTCCAAACTGCCATATCTCGCGAACGGATTGACCAATCCGCAAAATTTCTGTTGCATCTGAAAGTAGAAACTCGCCCGCTTACAACGGTAGGCGTACTTTTCCCCTAGGCCGTTCTAGTTATTCGTTTCGAGCATCAGAACTGCGAAAATGTTGAGTTTCTCAAGCGTTTCTTACCTCCAAACTGCCATATCTCGCGAACGGATTGACCAATCCGCAAAATTTCTGTTGCATCTGAAGGTAGAAACTCGCCCGATTACAACGGTATGCGTACGTTTCCCCAAGTCCGTTCTAGTTATTCGTTTCGAGCATTAGAACTGCGAAAATTTTGAGTTTCTCAAGCGTTTCTTACCTCCAAACTGCCATATCTCGCGAACGGATTGACCAATCCGCAAAATTTCTGTTGCATCTGACAGTAGAAACTCGCCCGATTACAACGGTATGCGTACTTTTCCCCTAGGCCGTTCTAGTTATTCGTTTCGAGCATCAGAACTGCGAAAATGTTGAGTTTCTCAAGCGTTTCTTACCTCCAAACTGCCATATCTCGCGAACGGATTGACCAATCCGCAAAATTTCTGTTGCATCTGAAAGTAGAAACTCGCTCGATTACAACGGTATGCGTACGTTTCCCCAAGTCCGTTCTAGTTATTCGTTTCGAGCATTAGAACTGCGAAAATTTTGAGTTTCTCAAGCGTTTCTTACCTCCAAACTGCCATATCTCGCGAACGGATTGACCAATCCGCAAAATTTCTGTTGCATCTGAAAGTAGAAACTCGCCCGATTACAACGGTATGCGTACTTTTCCCCTAGGCCGTTCTAGTTATTCGTTTCGAGCATCAGAACTGCGAAAATGTTGAGTTTCTCAAGCGTTTCTTACCTACAAACTGCCATATCTCGCGAACGGATTGACCAATCCGCAAAATTTCTGTTGCATCTGAAAGTAGAAACTCGCCCGATTGCAGTGCTATGCGTACTTTTCCCCTAGACCGTTCTAGTTATGCTTGTCGAGCATCAGAACTGCGAAAATTTTGAGTTTCTCAAGCGTTTCTTACTTCCAAACTGCCATATCTCGCGAACGGATTGACCAATCCGCAAAATTTCTGTTGCATCTGAAAGTAGAAAGTCGCCCGATTACAACGGTAGGTGTAGTTTTCCCCTAGGCCGTTCTAGTTATTCGTTTCGAGCATCAGAACTGCGAAAATTTTGAGTTTCTCAAGCGTTTCTTACCTACAAACTGCCATATCTCGCGAACGGATTGACCAATCCGCAAAATTTCTGTTGCATCTGAAAGTAGAATGTCGCCCGATTACAACGGTATGCGTACTTTTCCCCTAGACCGTTCTAGTTATGCTTGTCGAGCATCAGAACTGCGAAAATTTTGAGTTTCACAAGCGTTTCTTACCTCCAAACTGCCATATCTCGCGAACGGATTGACTAATCCGCAAAATTTCTGTTGCATCTGAAAGTAGAAACACGCCCGCTTACAACGGTATGCGTACTTTTCCCCTAGGCCGTTCTAGTTATTCGTTTCGAGCATCAGAACTGCGAAAATTTTGAGTTTCTCAAGCGTTTCTTACCTCCAAACTGCCATATCTCGCGAACGGATTGACCAATCCGCAAAATTTCTGTTGCATCTGAAGGTAGAAACTCGCCCGATTACAACGGTATGCGTACGTTTCCCCAAGTCCGTTCTAGTTATTCGTTTCGAGCATTAGAACTGCGAAAATTTTGAGTTTCTCAAGCGTTTCTTACCTCCAAACTGCCATATCTCGCGAACGGATTGACCAATCCGCAAAATTTCTGTTGCATCTGACAGTAGAAACTCGCCCGATTACAACGGTATGCGTACTTTTCCCCTAGGCCGTTCTAGTTATTCGTTTCGAGCATCAGAACTGCGAAAATGTTGAGTTTCTCAAGCGTTTCTTACCTACAAACTGCCATATCTCGCGAACGGATTGACCAATCCGCAAAATTTCTGTTGCATCTGAAAGTAGAAACTCGCCCGATTACAGCGGTATGCGTACTTTTCCCCTAGACCGTTCTAGTTATGCTTGTCGAGCATCAGAACTGCGAAAATTTTGAGTTTCTTAAGCGTTTCTTACTTCCAAACTGCCATATCTCGCGAACGGATTGACCAATCCGCAAAATTTCTGTTGCATCTGAAAGTAGAAACTCGCCCGATTACAACGGTAGGCGTACTTTTCCCCTACGCCGTTCTAGTTATTCGTTTCGAGCATCAGAACTGCGAAAATGTTGAGTTTCTCAAGCGTTTCTTACCTACAAACTGCCATATCTCGCGAACGGATTGACCAATCCGCAAAATTTCTGTTGCATCTGAAAGTAGAAAGTCGCCCGATTACAACGGTATGCGTACTTTTCCCCTAGACCGTTCTAGTTATGCTTGTCGAGCATCAGAACTGCGAAAATTTTGAGTTTCACAAGCGTTTCTTACCTCCAAACTGCCATATCTCGCGAACGGATTGACTAATCCGCAAAATTTCTGTTGCATCTGAAAGTAGAAACACGCCCGCTTACAACGGTATGCGTACTTTTCCCCTAGGCCGTTCTAGTTATTCGTTTCGAGCATCAGAACTGCGAAAATTTTGAGTTTCTCAAGCGTTTCTTACCTCCAAACTGCCATATCTCGCGAACGGATTGACCAATCCGCAAAATTTCTGTTGCATCTGAAGGTAGAAACTCGCCCGATTACAACGGTATGCGTACGTTTCCCCAAGTCCGTTCTAGTTATTCGTTTCGAGCATTAGAACTGCGAAAATTTTGAGTTTCTCAAGCGTTTCTTACCTCCAAACTGCCATATCTCGCGAACGGATTGACCAATCCGCAAAATTTCTGTTGCATCTGACAGTAGAAACTCGCCCGATTACAACGGTATGCGTACTTTTCCCCTAGGCCGTTCTAGTTATTCGTTTCGAGCATCAGAACTGCGAAAATGTTGAGTTTCTCAAGCGTTTCTTACCTACAAACTGCCATATCTCGCGAACGGATTGACCAATCCGCAAAATTTCTGTTGCATCTGAAAGTAGAAACTCGCCCGATTACAGCGGTATGCGTACTTTTCCCCTAGACCGTTCTAGTTATGCTTGTCGAGCATCAGAACTGCGAAAATTTTGAGTTTCTCAAGCGTTTCTTACTTCCAAACTGCCATATCTCGCGAACGGATTGACCAATCCGCAAAATTTCTGTTGCATCTGAAAGTAGAAACTCGCCCGATTACAACGGTAGGTGTAGTTTTCCCCTAGGCCGTTCTAGTTATTCGTTTCGAGCATCAGAACTGCGAAAATTTTGAGTTTCTCAAGCGTTTCTTACCTCCAAACTGCCATATCTCGCGAACGGATTGACCAATCCGCAAAATTTCTGTTGCATCTGAAAGTAGAAATTCGCCCGATTACAACCGTATGCGTACTTTTCCCCTAGAACGTTCTGGTTATGCTTGTCGAGCATCAGAACGGCTAAAATTTTGAGTTTCTCAAGCGTTTCTTACCTCCAAACTGCCATATCTCGCGAACGGATTGACCAATCCGCAAAATTTCTGTTGCATCTGAAAGTAGAAACTCGCCCGATTACAACGGTAGGCGTACTTTTCCCCTACGCCGTTCTAGTTATTCGTTTCGAGCATCAGAACTGCGAAAATGTTGAGTTTCTCAAGCGTTTCTTACCTACAAACTGCCATATCTCGCGAACGGATTGACCAATCCGCAAAATTTCTGTTGCATCTGAAAGTAGAAATTCGCCCGATTACAGCGGTATGCGTACTTTTCCCCTAGACCGTTCTAGTTATGCTTGTCGAGCATCAGAACTGCGAAAATTTTGAGTTTCTCAAGCGTTTCTTACTTCCAAACTGCCATATCTCGCGAACGGATTGACCAATCCGCAAAATTTCTGTTGCATCTGAAAGTAGAAACTCGCCCGATTACAACGGTAGGTGTAGTTTTCCCCTAGGCCGTTCTAGTTATTCGTTTCGAGCATCAGAACTGCGAAAATTTTGAGTTTCTCAAGCGTTTCTTACCTCCAAACTGCCATATCTCGCGAAAGGAATGACCAATCCGCAAAATTTCTGTTGCATCTGAAAGTAGAAACTCGCCCGATTACAACGGTATGCGTACTTTTCCCCTAGTCCGTTCTAGTTATTCGTTTCGAGCATCAGAACTGCGAAAATTTTGAGTTTCTCAAGCGTTTCTTACCTCCAAACTGCCATATCTCGCGAACGGATTGACCAATCCGCAAAATTTCTGTTGCATCTGAAAGTAGAAATTCGCCCGATTACAACCGTATGCGTACTTTTCCCCTAGAACGTTCTGGTTATGCTTGTCGAGCATCAGAACGGCTAAAATTTTGAGTTTCTCAAGCGTTTCTTACCTCCAAACTGCCATATCTCGCGAACGGATTGACCAATCCGTAAAATTTCTGTTGCATCTGAAAGTAGAAACTCGCCCGATTACAACGGTATGCGTACTTTTCCCCTAGGCCGTTCTAGTTATTCGTTTCGAGCATCAGAACTGCGAAAATGTTGAGTTTCTCAAGCGTTTCTTACCTACAAACTGCCATATCTCGCGAACGGATTGACCAATCCGCAAAATTTCTGTTGCATCTGAAAGTAGAAATTCGCCCGATTACAACGGTATGCGTACTTTTCCCCTAGACCGTTCTAGTTATGCTTGTTGAGCATCAGAACTGCGAAAATTTTGAGTTTCTCAAGCGTTTCTTACCTCCAAACTGCCATATCTCGCGAACGGATTGACCAATCCGCAAAATTTCTGTTGCATCTGAAAGTAGAAACTCGCTCGATTACAACGGTATGCGTACGTTTCCCCAAGTCAGTTCTAGTTATTCGTTTCGAGCATTAGAACTGCGAAAATTTTGAGTTTCTCAAGCGTTTCTTACCTCCAAACTGCCATATCTCGCGAACGGATTGACCAATCCGCAAAATTTCTGTTGCATCTGAAAGTAGAAACTCGCCCGATTACAACGGTATGCGTACTTTTCCCCTAGGCCGTTCTAGTTATTCGTTTCGAGCATCAGAACTGCGAAAATGTTGAGTTTCTCAAGCGTTTCTTACCTACAAACTGCCATATCTCGCGAACGGATTGACCAATCCGCAAAATTTCTGTTGCATCTGAAAGTAGAAACTCGCCCGATTGCAGCGCTATGCGTACTTTTCCCCTAGACCGTTATAGTTATGCTTGTCGAGCATCAGAACTGCGAAAATTTTGAGTTTCTCAAGCGTTTCTTACTTCCAAACTGCCATATCTCGCGAACGGATTGACCAATCCGCAAAATTTCTGTTGCATCTGAAAGTAGAAAGTCGCCCGATTACAACGGTAGGTGTAGTTTTCCCCTAGGCCGTTCTAGTTATTCGTTTCGAGCATCAGAACTGCGAAAATTTTGAGTTTCTCAAGCGTTTCTTACCTACAAACTGCCATATCTCGCGAACGGATTGACCAATCCGCAAAATTTCTGTTGCATCTGAAAGTAGAATGTCGCCCGATTACAACGGTATGCGTACTTTTCCCCTAGACCGTTCTAGTTATGCTTGTCGAGCATCAGAACTGCGAAAATTTTGAGTTTCTTAAGCGTTTCTTACTTCCAAACTGCCATATCTCGCGAACGGATTGACCAATCCGCAAAATTTCTGTTGCATCTGAAAGTAGAAACTCGCCCGATTACAACGGTAGGTGTAGTCTTCCCCTAGGCCGTTCTAGTTATTCGTTTCGAGTATCAGAACTGCGAAAATTTTGAGTTTCTCAAGCGTTTCTTACCTCCAAACTGCCATATCTCGCGAACGGATTGACCAATCCGCAAAATTTCTGTTGCATCTGAAAGTAGAAAGTCGCCCGATTACAACGGTATGCGTACTTTTCCCCTAGACCGTTCTAGTTATGCTTGTCGAGCATCAGAACTGCGAAAATTTTGAGTTTCACAAGCGTTTCTTACCTCCAAACTGCCATATCTCGCGAACGGATTGACTAATCCGCAAAATTTCTGTTGCATCTGAAAGTAGAAACACGCCCGCTTACAACGGTATGCGTACTTTTCCCCTAGGCCGTTCTAGTTATTCGTTTCGAGCATCAGAACTGCGAAAATTTTGAGTTTCTCAAGCGTTTCTTACCTCCAAACTGCCATATCTCGCGAACGGATTGACCAATCCGCAAAATTTCTGTTGCATCTGAAGGTAGAAACTCGCCCGATTACAACGGTATGCGGACGTTTCCCCAAGTCCGTTCTAGTTATTCGTTTCGAGCATTAGAACTGCGAAAATTTTGAGTTTCTCAAGCGTTTCTTACCTCCAAACTGCCATATCTCGCGAACGGATTGACCAATCCGCAAAATTTCTGTTGCATCTGACAGTAGAAACTCGCCCGATTACAACGGTATGCGTACTTTTCCCCTAGGCCGTTCTAGTTATTCGTTTCGAGCATCAGAACTGCGAAAATGTTGAGTTTCTCAAGCGTTTCTTACCTACAAACTGCCATATCTCGCGAACGGATTGACCAATCCGCAAAATTTCTGTTGCATCTGAAAGTAGAAACTCGCCCGATTACAGCGGTATGCGTACTTTTCCCCTAGACCGTTCTAGTTATGCTTGTCGAGCATCAGAACTGCGAAAATTTTGAGTTTCTTAAGCGTTTCTTACTTCCAAACTGCCATATCTCGCGAACGCATTGACCAATCCGCAAAATTTCTGTTGCATCTGAAAGTAGAAACTCGCCCGATTACAACGGTAGGCGTACTTTTCCCCTACGCCGTTCTAGTTATTCGTTTCGAGCATCAGAACTGCGAAAATGTTGAGTTTCTCAAGCGTTTCTTACCTACAAACTGCCATATCTCGCGAACGGATTGACCAATCCGCAAAATTTCTGTTGCATCTGAAAGTAGAAACTCGCCCGATTACAGCGGTATGCGTACTTTTCCCCTAGACCGTTCTAGTTATGCTTGTCGAGCATCAGAACTGCGAAAATTTTGAGTTTCTCAAGCGTTTCTTACTTCCAAACTGCCATATCTCGCGAACGGATTGACCAATCCGCAAAATTTCTGTTGCATCTGAAAGTAGAAACTCGCCCGATTACAACGGTAGGTGTAGTTTTCCCCTAGGCCGTTCTAGTTATTCGTTTCGAGCATCAGAACTGCGAAAATTTTGAGTTTCTCAAGCGTTTCTTACCTCCAAACTGCCATATCTCGCGAAAGGAATGACCAATCCGCAAAATTTCTGTTGCATCTGAAAGTAGAAACTCGCACGATTACAACGGTATGCGTACTTTTCCCCTAGTCCGTTCTAGTTATTCGTTTCGAGCATCAGAACTGCGAAAATTTTGAGTTTCTCAAGCGTTTCTTACCTCCAAACTGCCATATCTCGCGAACGGATTGACCAATCCGCAAAATTTCTGTTGCATCTGAAAGTAGAAATTCGCCCGATTACAACCGTATGCGTACTTTTCCCCTAGAACGTTCTGGTTATGCTTGTCGAGCATCAGAACGGCTAAAATTTTGAGTTTCTCAAGCGTTTCTTACCTCCAAACTGCCATATCTCGCGAACGGATTGACCAATCCGCAAAATTTCTGTTGCATCTGAAAGTAGAAACTCGCCCGATTACAACGGTAGGCGTACTTTTCCCCTACGCCGTTCTAGTTATTCGTTTCGAGCATCAGAACTGCGAAAATGTTGAGTTTCTCAAGCGTTTCTTACCTACAAACTGCCATATCTCGCGAACGGATTGACCAATCCGCAAAATTTCTGTTGCATCTGAAAGTAGAAACTCGCCCGATTACAGCGGTATGCGTACTTTTCCCCTAGACCGTTCTAGTTATGCTTGTCGAGCATCAGAACTGCGAAAATTTTGAGTTTCTCAAGCGTTTCTTACTTCCAAACTGCCATATCTCGCGAACGGATTGACCAATCCGCAAAATTTCTGTTGCATCTGAAAGTAGAAACTCGCCCGATTACAACGGTAGGTGTAGTTTTCCCCTAGGCCGTTCTAGTTATTCGTTTCGAGCATCAGAACTGCGAAAATTTTGAGTTTCTCAAGCGTTTCTTACCTCCAAACTGCCATATCTCGCGAAAGGAATGACCAATCCGCAAAATTTCTGTTGCATCTGAAAGTAGAAACTCGCCCGATTACAACGGTATGCGTACTTTTCCCCTAGTCCGTTCTAGTTATTCGTTTCGAGCATCAGAACTGCGAAAATTTTGAGTTTCTCAAGCGTTTCTTACCTCCAAACTGCCATATCTCGCGAACGGATTGACCAATCCGCAAAATTTCTGTTGCATCTGAAAGTAGAAATTCGCCCGATTACAACCGTATGCGTACTTTTCCCCTAGAACGTTCTGGTTATGCTTGTCGAGCATCAGAACGGCTAAAATTTTGAGTTTCTCAAGCGTTTCTTACCTCCAAACTGCCATATCTCGCGAACGGATTGACCAATCCGTAAAATTTCTGTTGCATCTGAAAGTAGAAACTCGCCCGATTACAACGGTATGCGTACTTTTCCCCTAGGCCGTTCTAGTTATTCGTTTCGAGCATCAGAACTGCGAAAATGTTGAGTTTCTCAAGCGTTTCTTACCTACAAACTGCCATATCTCGCGAACGGATTGACCAATCCGCAAAATTTCTGTTGCATCTGAAAGTAGAAATTCGCCCGATTACAACGGTATGCGTACTTTTCCCCTAGACCGTTCTAGTTATGCTTGTTGAGCATCAGAACTGCGAAAATTTTGAGTTTCTCAAGCGTTTCTTACCTCCAAACTGCCATATCTCGCGAACGGATTGACCAATCCGCAAAATTTCTGTTGCATCTGAAAGTAGAAACTCGCCCGATTACAACGGTATGCGTACTTTTCCCCTAGGCCGTTCTAGTTATTCGTTTCGAGCATCAGAACTGCGAAAATTTTGAGTTTCTCAAGCGTTTCTTACCTCCAAACTGCCATATCTCGCCAACGGATTGACCAATCCGCAAAATTTCTGTTGCATCTGAAAGTAGAAACTCGCCCGATTACAACGGTATGCGTACTTTTCCCCTAGACCGTTCTAGTTATGCTTGTCGAGCATCAGAACTGCGAAAATTTTGAGTTTCTCAAGCGTTTCTTACTTCCAAACTGCCATATCTCGCGAACGGATTGACCAATCCGCAAAATTTCTGTTGCATCTGAAAGTAGAAACTCGCCCGATTACAACGGTAGGTGTAGTTTTCCCCTAGGCCGTTCTAGTTATTCGTTTCGAGCATCAGAACTGCGAAAATGTTGAGTTTCTCAAGCGTTTCTTACCTCCAAACTGCCATATCTCGCGAACGGATTGACCAATCCGCAAAATTTCTGTTGCATCTGAAAGTAGAAACTCGCCCGATTACAACGGTATGCGTACTTTTCCCCTAGGCCGTTCTGGTTATTCGTTTCGAGTATCAGAACTGTGATAATTTTGAATTTCTCGACCGTTTCTTGCCTCCAAACTGCCATATCTCGCGAACGGATTGACCAATCCGCAAAATTTCTGTTGCATCTGAAAGTAGAAACTCGCCCGATTACAACGGTATGCGTACTTTTCCCCTAGACCGTTCTAGTTATGCTTGTCGAGCATCAGAACTGCGAAAATTTTGAGTTTCTTAAGCGTTTCTTACTTCCAAACTGCCATATCTCGCGAACGGATTGACCAATCCGCAAAATTTCTGTTGCATCTGAAAGTAGAAACTCGCCCGATTACAACGGTAGGTGTAGTTTTCCCCAAGTCCGTTCTAGTTATTCGTTTCGAGCATCAAAACTGCGAAAATTTTGAGTTTCTCAAGCGTTTCTTACCTCCAAACTGCCATATCTCGCGAAAGGAATGACCAATCCGCAAAATTTCTGTTGCATCTGAAAGTAGAAACTCGCCCGATTACAACGGTATGCGTACTTTTCCCCTAGTCCGTTCTAGTTATTCGTTTCGAGCATCAGAACTGCGAAAATTTTGAGTTTCTCAAGCGTTTCTTACCTCCAAACTGCCATATCTCGCGAACGGATTGACCAATCCGCAAAATTTCTGTTGCATCTGAAAGTAGAAATTCGCCCGATTACAACCGTATGCGTACTTTTCCCCTAGAACGTTCTGGTTATGCTTGTCGAGCATCAGAACGGCTAAAATTTTGAGTTTCTCAAGCGTTTCTTACCTCCAAACTGCCATATCTCGCGAACGGATTGACCAATCCGTAAAATTTCTGTTGCATCTGGAAGTAGAAACTCGCCCGATTACAACGGTATGCGTACTTTTCCCCTAGGCCGTTCTAGTTATTCGTTTCGAGCATCAGAACTGCGAAAATGTTGAGTTTCTCAAGCGTTTCTTACCTACAAACTGCCATATCTCGCGAACGGATTGACCAATCCGCAAAATTTCTGTTGCATCTGAAAGTAGAAATTCGCCCGATTACAACGGTATGCGTACTTTTCCCCTAGACCGTTCTAGTTATGCTTGTTGAGCATCAGAACTGCGAAAATTTTGAGTTCCTCAAGCGTTTCTTACCTCCAAACTGCCATATCTCGCGAACGGATTGACCAATCCGCAAAATTTCTGTTGCATCTGAAAGTAGAAACTCGCCCGATTACAACGGTATGCGTACTTTTCCCCTAGGCCGTTCTAGTTATTCGTTTCGAGCATCAGAACTGCGAAAATTTTGAGTTTCTCAAGCGTTTCTTACCTCCAAACTGCCATATCTCGCCAACGGATTGACCAATCCGCAAAATTTCTGTTGCATCTGAAAGTAGAAACTCGCCCGATTACAACGGTATGCGTACTTTTCCCCTAGACCGTTCTAGTTATGCTTGTCGAGCATCAGAACTGCGAAAATTTTGAGTTTCTCAAGCGTTTCTTACTTCCAAACTGCCATATCTCGCGAACGGATTGACCAATCCGCAAAATTTCTGTTGCATCTGAAAGTAGAAACTCGCCCGATTACAACGGTAGGTGTAGTTTTCCCCTAGGCCGTTCTAGTTATTCGTTTCGAGCATCAGAACTGCGAAAATGTTGAGTTTCTCAAGCGTTTCTTACCTCCAAACTGCCATATCTCGCGAACGGATTGACCAATCCGCAAAATTTCTGTTGCATCTGAAAGTAGAAACTCGCCCGATTACAACGGTATGCGTACTTTTCCCCTAGGCCGTTCTGGTTATTCGTTTCGAGTATCAGAACTGTGATAATTTTGAATTTCTCGACCGTTTCTTGCCTCCAAACTGCCATATCTCGCGAACGGATTGACCAATCCGCAAAATTTCTGTTGCATCTGAAAGTAGAAACTCGCCCGATTACAACGGTATGCGTACTTTTCCCCTAGACCGTTCTAGTTATGCTTGTCGAGCATCAGAACTGCGAAAATTTTGAGTTTCTTAAGCGTTTCTTACTTCCAAACTGCCATATCTCGCGAACGGATTGACCAATCCGCAAAATTTCTGTTGCATCTGAAAGTAGAAACTCGCCCGATTACAACGGTAGGTGTAGTTTTCCCCAAGTCCGTTCTAGTTATTCGTTTCGAGCATCAGAACTGCGAAAATTTTGAGTTTCTCAAGCGTTTCTTACCTCCAAACTGCCATATCTCGCGAACGGATTGACCAATCCGCAAAATTTCTGTTGCATCTGAAAGTAGAAACTCGCCCGATTACAACGGTATGCGTAGTTTTCCCCTAGGCCGTTCTAGTTATTCGTTTCGAGCATCAGAACTGCGAAAATGTTGAGTTTCTCAAGCGTTTCTTACCTACAAACTGCCATATCTCGCGAACGGATTGACCAATCCGCAAAATTTCTGTTGCATCTGAAAGTAGAAACTCGCCCGATTACAGCGGTATGCGTACTTTTCCCCTACAGCGTTCTAGTTATGCTTGTCGAGCATCAGAACTGCGAAAATTTTGAGTTTCACAAGCGTTTCTTACCTCCAAACTGCCATATCTCGCGAACGGATTGACTAATCCGCAAAATTTCTGTTGCATCTGAAAGTAGAAACTCGCCCGCTTACAACGGTATGCGTACTTTTCCCCTAGGCCGTTCTAGTTATTCGTTTCGAGCATCAGAACTGCGAAAATTTTGAGTTTCTCAAGCGTTTCTTACCTCCAAACTGCCATATCTCGCGAACGGATTGACCAATCCGCAAAATTTCTGTTGCATCTGAAGGTAGAAACTCGCCCGATTACAACGGTATGCGTACGTTTCCCCAAGTCCGTTCTAGTTATTCGTTTCGAGCATTAGAACTGCGAAAATTTTGAGTTTCTCAAGCGTTTCTTACCTCCAAACTGCCATATCTCGCGAACGGATTGACCAATCCGCAAAATTTCTGTTGCATCTGACAGTAGAAACTCGCCCGATTACAACGGTATGCGTACTTTTCCCCTAGGCCGTTCTAGTTATTCGTTTCGAGCATCAGAACTGCGAAAATGTTGAGTTTCTCAAGCGTTTCTTACCTACAAACTGCCATATCTCGCGAACGGATTGACCAATCCGCAAAATTTCTGTTGCATCTGAAAGTAGAAACTCGCCCGATTACAGCGGTCTGCGTACTTTTCCCTAGACCGTTCTAGTTATGCTTGTCGAGCATCAGAACTGCGAAAATTTTGAGTTTCTTAAGCGTTTCTTACTTCCAAACTGCCATATCTCGCGAACGGATTGACCAATCCGCAAAATTTCTGTTGCATCTGAAAGTAGAAACTCGCCCGATTACAACGGTAGGCGTACTTTTCCCCTACGCCGTTCTAGTTATTCGTTTCGAGCA
The DNA here is from genome assembly GCF_051014685.1 of Ptiloglossa arizonensis. Taxonomy (NCBI): domain Eukaryota; kingdom Metazoa; phylum Arthropoda; class Insecta; order Hymenoptera; family Colletidae; genus Ptiloglossa; species Ptiloglossa arizonensis. The sequence continues at coordinate 283,363 of NW_027478871.1, forward strand.
TCAGAACTGCGAAAATGTTGAGTTTCTCAAGCGTTTCTTACCTACAAACTGCCATATCTCGCGAACGGATTGACCAATCCGCAAAATTTCTGTTGCATCTGAAAGTAGAAACTCGCCCGATTACAGCGGTATGCGTACTTTTTCCCTAGACCGTTCTAGTTATGCTTGTCGAGCATCAGAACTGCGAAAATTTTGAGTTTCTCAAGCGTTTCTTACTTCCAAACTGCCATATCTCGCGAACGGATTGACCAATCCGCAAAATTTCTGTTGCATCTGAAAGTAGAAACTCGCCCGATTACAACGGTAGGTGTAGTTTTCCCCTAGGCCGTTCTAGTTATTCGTTTCGAGCATCAGAACTGCGAAAATTTTGAGTTTCTCAAGCGTTTCTTACCTCCAAACTGCCATATCTCGCGAAAGGAATGACTAATCCGCAAAATTTCTGTTGCATCTGAAAGTAGAAACTCGCCCGATTACAACGGTATGCGTACTTTTCCCCTAGTCCGTTCTAGTTATTCGTTTCGAGCATCAGAACTGCGAAAATTTTGAGTTTCTCAAGCGTTTCTTACCTCCAAACTGCCATATCTCGCGAACGGATTGACCAATCCGCAAAATTTCTGTTGCATCTGAAAGTAGAAATTCGCCCGATTACAACGGTATGCGTACTTTTCCCCTAGAACGTTCTGGTTATGCTTGTCGAGCATCAGAACGGCTAAAATTTTGAGTTTCTCAAGCGTTTCTTACCTCCAAACTGCCATATCTCGCGAACGGATTGACCAATCCGTAAAATTTCTGTTGCATCTGAAAGTAGAAACTCGCCCGATTACAACGGTATGCGTACTTTTCCCCTAGGCCGTTCTAGTTATGCTTGTCGAGCATCAGAACTGCGAAAATTTTGAGTTTCTCAAGCGTTTCTTACCTCCAAACTGCCATATCTCGCGAACGGATTGACCAATCCGCAAAATTTCTGTTGCATCTGAAAGTAGAAACTCGCCCGATTACAACGGTAGGTGTAGTGTTCCCCTAGGCCGTTCTAGTTATTCGTTTCGAGCATCAGAACTGCGAAAATTTTGAGTTTCTCAAGCGTTTCTTACCTCCAAACTGCCATATCTCGCGAACGGATTGACTAATCCGCAAAATTTCTGTTGCATCTGAAAGTAGAAATTCGCCCGATTACAACGGTATGCGTACTTTTCCCCTAGACCGTTCTAGTTATGCTTGTCGAGCACCAGAACTGCGAAAATTTTGAGTTTCTCAAGAGTTTCTTACCTCCAAACTGCCATATCTCGCGAACGGATTGACCAATCCGCAAAATTTCTGTTGCATCTGAAAGTAGAAACTCGCCCGATTACAACGGTATGCGTACTTTTCCCCTAGGCCGTTCTAGTTATTCGTTTCGAGCATCAGAACTGCGAAAATGTTGAGTTTCTCAAGCGTTTCTTACATCCAAACTGCCATATCTCGCGAACGGATTGACCAATCCGCAAAATTTCTGTTGCATCTGAAAGTAGAAACTCGCCCGATTACAACGGTATGCGTACTTTTCCCCTAGTCCGTTCTGGTTATTCGTTTCGAGTATCAGAACTGTGATAATTTTGAATTTCTCGACCGTTTCTTGCCTCCAAACTGCCATATCTCGCGAACGGATTGACCAATCCGCAAAATTTCTGGTGCATCTGAAAGTAGAAACTCGCCCGATTACAACGGTATGCGTACGTTTCCCCAAGTCCGTTCTAGTTATTCGTTTCGAGCATCAGAACTGCGAAAATTTTGAGTTTCTCAAGCGTTTCTTACCTCCAAACTGCCATATCTCGCGAACGGATTGACCAATCCGCAAAATTTCTGTTGCATCTGAAAGTAGAAAGTCGCCCGATTACAACGGTATGCGTACTTTTCCCCTAGACCGTTCTAGTTATGCTTGTCGAGCATCAGAACTGCGAAAATTTTGAGTTTCTCAAGCGTTTCTTACCTCCAAACTGCCATATCTCGCGAACGGATTGACCAATCCGCAAAATATCTGTTGCATCTGAAGGTAGAAACTCGCCCGATTACAACGGTATGCGTACGTTTCCCCAAGTCCGTTCTAGTTATTCGTTTCGAGCATTAGAACTGCGAAAATTTTGAGTTTCTCAAGCCTTTCTTACCTCCAAACTGCCATATCTCGCGAACGGATTGACCAATCCGCAAAATTTCTGTTGCATCTGAAAGTAGAAACTCGCCCGATTACAACGGTATGCGTACTTTTCCCCTAGGCCGTTCTAGTTATTCGTTTCGAGCATCAGAACTGCGAAAATGTTGAGTTTCTCAAGCGTTTCTTACCTACAAACTGCCATATCTCGCGAACGGATTGACCAATCCGCAAAATTTCTGTTGCATCTGAAAGTAGAAACTCGCTCGATTACAGCGGTATGCGTACTTTTCCCCTAGACCGTTCTAGTTATGCTTGTCGAGCATCAGAACTGCGAACATTTTGAGTTTCTCAAGCGTTTCTTACTTCCAAACTGCCATATCTCGCGAACGGATTGACCAATCCGCAAAATTTCTGTTGCATCTGAAAGTAGAAACTCGCCCGATTACAACGGTAGGTGTAGTTTTCCCCTAGGCCGTTCTAGTTATTCGTTTCGAGCATCAGAACTGCGAAAATTTTGAGTTTCTCAAGCGTTTCTTACCTCCAAACTGCCATATCTCGCGAAAGGAATGACCAATCCGCAAAATTTCTGTTGCATCTGAAAGTAGAAACTCGCCCGATTACAACGGTATGCGTACTTTTCCCCTAGTCAGTTCTAGTTATTCGTTTCGAGCATCAGAACTGCGAAAATTTTGAGTTTCTCAAGCGTTTCTTACCTCCAAACAGCCATATCTCGCGACCGGATTGACCAATCCGCAAAATTTCTGTTGCATCTGAAAGTAGAAATTCGCCCGATTACAACGGTATGTGTACTTTTCCCCTAGAACGTTCTGGTTATGCTTGTCGAGCATCAGAACTGCTAAAATTTTGAGTTTCTCAAGCGTTTCTTACCTCCAAACTGCCATATTTCGCGAACGGATTGACCAATCCGTAAAATTTCTGTTGCATCTGAAAGTAGAAACTCGCCCGCTTACAACGGTATGCGTACTTTTCCCCTGGGCCGTTCTAGTTATTCGTTTCGAGCATCAGAACTGCGAAAATTTTGAGTTTCTCAAGCGTTTCTTACCTCCAAACTGCCATATCTCGCGAACGGATTGACCAATCCGCAAAATTTCTGTTGCATCTGAAAGTAGAAACTCGCCCGATTACAACGGTAGGTGTAGTGTTCCCCTAGGCCGTTCTAGTTATTCGTTTCGAGCATCAGAACTGCGAAAATTTTGAGTTTCTCAAGCGTTTCTTACCTCCAAACTGCCATATCTCGCGAACGGATTGACTAATCCGCAAAATTTCTGTTGCATCTGAAAGTAGAAATTCGCCCGATTACAACGGTATGCGTACTTTTCCCCTAGACCGTTCTAGTTATGCTTGTCGAGCACCAGAACTGCGAAAATTTTGAGTTTCTCAAGAGTTTCTTACCTCCAAACTGCCATATCTCGCGAACGGATTGACCAATCCGCAAAATTTCTGTTGCATCTGAAAGTAGAAACTCGCCCGATTACAACGGTATGCGTACTTTTCCCCTAGGCCGTTCTAGTTATTCGTTTCGAGCATCAGAACTGCGAAAATGTTGAGTTTCTCAAGCGTTTCTTACATCCAAACTGCCATATCTCGCGAACGGATTGACCAATCCGCAAAATTTCTGTTGCATCTGAAAGTAGAAACTCGCCCGATTACAACGGTATGCGTACTTTTCCCCTAGGCCGTTCTGGTTATTCGTTTCGAGTATCAGAACTGTGATAATTTTGAATTTCTCGACCGTTTCTTGCCTCCAAACTGCCATATCTCGCGAACGGATTGACCAATCCGCAAAATTTCTGGTGCATCTGAAAGTAGAAACTCGCCCGATTACAACGGTATGCGTACGTTTCCCCAAGTCCGTTCTAGTTATTCGTTTCGAGCATCAGAACTGCGAAAATTTTGAGTTTCTCAAGCGTTTCTTACCTCCAAACTGCCATATCTCGCGAACGGATTGACCAATCCGCAAAATTTCTGTTGCATCTGAAAGTAGAAAGTCGCCCGATTACAACGGTATGCGTACTTTTCCCCTAGACCGTTCTAGTTATGCTTGTCGAGCATCAGAACTGCGAAAATTTTGAGTTTCTCAAGCGTTTCTTACCTCCAAACTGCCATATCTCGCGAACGGATTGACCAATCCGCAAAATATCTGTTGCATCTGAAGGTAGAAACTCGCCCGATTACAACGGTATGCGTACGTTTCCCCAAGTCCGTTCTAGTTATTCGTTTCGAGCATTAGAACTGCGAAAATTTTGAGTTTCTCAAGCCTTTCTTACCTCCAAACTGCCATATCTCGCGAACGGATTGACCAATCCGCAAAATTTCTGTTGCATCTGAAAGTAGAAACTCGCCCGATTACAACGGTATGCGTACTTTTCCCCTAGGCCGTTCTAGTTATTCGTTTCGAGCATCAGAACTGCGAAAATGTTGAGTTTCTCAAGCGTTTCTTACCTACAAACTGCCATATCTCGCGAACGGATTGACCAATCCGCAAAATTTCTGTTGCATCTGAAAGTAGAAACTCGCCCGATTACAGCGGTATGCGTACTTTTCCCCTAGACCGTTCTAGTTATGCTTGTCGAGCATCAGAACTGCGAACATTTTGAGTTTCTCAAGCGTTTCTTACTTCCAAACTGCCATATCTCGCGAACGGATTGACCAATCCGCAAAATTTCTGTTGCATCTGAAAGTAGAAACTCGCCCGATTACAACGGTAGGTGTAGTTTTCCCCTAGGCCGTTCTAGTTATTCGTTTCGAGCATCAGAACTGCGAAAATTTTGAGTTTCTCAAGCGTTTCTTACCTCCAAACTGCCATATCTCGCGAAAGGAATGACCAATCCGCAAAATTTCTGTTGCATCTGAAAGTAGAAACTCGCCCGATTACAACGGTATGCGTACTTTTCCCCTAGTCAGTTCTAGTTATTCGTTTCGAGCATCAGAACTGCGAAAATTTTGAGTTTCTCAAGCGTTTCTTACCTCCAAACTGCCATATCTCGCGACCGGATTGACCAATCCGCAAAATTTCTGTTGCATCTGAAAGTAGAAATTCGCCCGATTACAACGGTATGTGTACTTTTCCCCTAGAACGTTCTGGTTATGCTTGTCGAGCATCAGAACTGCTAAAATTTTGAGTTTCTCAAGCGTTTCTTACCTCCAAACTGCCATATTTCGCGAACGGATTGACCAATCCGTAAAATTTCTGTTGCATCTGAAAGTAGAAACTCGCCCGCTTACAACGGTATGCGTACTTTTCCCCTGGGCCGTTCTAGTTATTCGTTTCGAGCATCAGAACTGCGAAAATTTTGAGTTTCTCAAGCGTTTCTTACCTCCAAACTGCCATATCTCGCGAACGGATTGACCAATCCGCAAAATTTCTGTTGCATCTGAAAGTAGAAACTCGCCCGATTACAACGGTATGCGTACTTTTCCCCTAGGCCGTTCTGGTTATTCGTTTCGAGTCAAGAACTGTGATAATTTTGAGTTTCTCGACCGTTTCTTGCCTCCAAACTGCCATATCTCGCGAACGGATTGACCAATCCGCAAAATTTCTGTTGCATCTGAAAGTAGAAACTCGCCCGATTACAACGGTATGCGTACTTTTACCCTAGGCCGTTCTAGTTAATCGTTTCGAGCATCAGAACTGCGAAAATTTTGAGTTTCTCAAGCGTCTCTTACTTCCAAACTGCCATATCTCGCGAACGGATTGACCAATCCGCAAAATTTCTGATGCATCTGAAAGTAGAATCTCGCCCGATTACAACGGTATGCGTACTTTTCCCCTAGGCCGTTCTGGTTATTCGTTTCGAGTATCAGAACTGTGATAATTTTGAATTTCTCGACCGTTTCTTGCCTCCAAACTGCCATATCTCGCGAACGGATTGACCAATCCGCAAAATTTCTGTTGCATCTGAAAGTAGAAACTCGCCCGATTACAACGGTATGCGTACGTTTCCCCAAGTCCGTTCTAGTTATTCGTTTCGAGCATCAGAACTGCGAAAATTTTGAGTTTCTCAAGCGTTTCTTACCTCCAAACTGCCATATCTCGCGAACGGATTGACCAATCCGCAAAATTTCTGTTGCATCTGAAAGTAGAAAGTCGCCCGATTACAACGGTATGCGTACTTTTCCCCTAGACCGTTCTAGTTATGCTTGTCGAGCATCAGAACTGCGAAAATTTTGAGTTTCTCAAGCGTTTCTTACCTCCAAACTGCCATATCTCGCGAACGGATTGACCAATCCGCAAAATTTCTGTTGCATCTGAAAGTAGAAAGTCGCCCGATTACAACGGTATGCGTACTTTTCCCCTAGACCGTTCTAGTTATGCTTGTCGAGCATCAGAACTGCGAAAATTTTGAGTTTCTCAAGCGTTTCTTACCGACAAACTGCCATATCTCGCGAACGGATTGACCAATCCGCAAAATTTCTGTTGCATCTGAAAGTAGAAACTCGCCCGATTACAACGGTATGCGTACTTCTCCCCTAGTCCGTTTTAGGTATTCGTTTCGAGCATCAGAACTGCGAAAATGTTGAGTTTCTCAAGCGTTTCTTACCTACAAACTGCCATATCTCGCGAACGGATTGACCAATCCGCAAAATTTCTGTTGCATCTGAAAGTAGAAACTCGCCCGATTACAACGGTATGCGTACTTTTCCCCTAGGCCGTTCTGGTTATTCGTTTCGAGTCAAGAACTGTGATAATTTTGAGTTTCTCGACCGTTTCTTGCCTCCAAACTGCCATATCTCGCGAACGGATTGACCAATCCGCAAAATTTCTGTTGCATCTGAAAGTAGAAACTCGCCCGATTACAACGGTATGCGTACTTTTACCCTAGGCCGTTCTAGTTATGCTTGTCGAGCATCAGAACTGCGAAAATTTTGAGTTTCTCAAGCGTTTCTTACCTCCAAACTGCCATATCTCGCGAACGGATTGACCAATCCGCAAAATTTCTGTTGCATCTGAAAGTAGAAAGTCGCCCGATTACAACGGTATGCGTACTTTTCCCCTAGACCGTTCTAGTTATGCTTGTCGAGCATCAGAACTGCGAAAATTTTGAGTTTCTCAAGCGTTTCTTACCGACAAACTGCCATATCTCGCGAACGGATTGACCAATCCGCAAAATTTCTGTTGCATCTGAAAGTAGAAACTCGCCCGATTACAACGGTATGCGTACTTCTCCCCTAGTCCGTTTTAGGTATTCGTTTCGAGCATCAGAACTGCGAAAATGTTGAGTTTCTCAAGCGTTTCTTACCTACAAACTGCCATATCTCGCGAACGGATTGACCAATCCGCAAAATTTCTGTTGCATCTGAAAGTAGAAACTCGCCCGATTACAGCGGTATGCGTACTTTTCCCCTAGACCGTTCTAGTTATGCTTGTCGAGCATCAGAACTGCGAAAATTTTGGGTTTCTCAAGCGTTTCTTACTTCCAAACTGCCATATCTCGCGAACGGATTGACCAATCCGCAAAATTTCTGTTGCATCTGAAAGTAGAAACTCGCCCGATTACAACGGTATGCGTACTTTTCCCGTAGGCCGTTGTAGTTATTCGTTTCGAGCATGAGAACTGCGAATATTTTGGGTTTCTCAAGCGTTGCTTACCTCCAAACTGCCATATCTCGTGAACGGATTGACCAATCCGCAAAATTTCTGTTGCATCTGAAAGTAGAAACTCGCCCGATTACAACGGTAGGTGTAGTTTTCCCCTAGGCCGTTCTAGTTATTCGTTTCGAGCATCAGAACTGCGAAAATGTTGAGTTTCTCAAGCGTTTCTTACCTCCAAACTGCCATATCTCGCGAACGGACTGACCAATCCGCAAAATTTCTGTTGCATCTGAAAGTAGAAACTCGCCCAATTACAACGGTATGCGTACTTTTCCCCTAGGCCGTTCTGGTTATTCGTTTCGAGTATCAGAACTGTGATAATTTTGAATTTCTCGACCGTTTCTTGCCTCCAAACTGCCATATCTCGCGAACGGATTGACCAATCCGCAAAATTTCTGTTGCATCTGAAAGTAGAAACTCGCCGGATTACAACGGTATGCGTACTTTTCCCGTAGGCCGTTGTAGTTATTCGTTTCGAGCATGAGAACTGCGAAAATTTTGGGTTTCTCAAGCGTTGCTTACCTCCAAACTGCCATATCTCGCGAACGGATTGACCAATCCGCAAAATTTCTGTTGCATCTGAAAGTAGAAACTCGCCCGATTACAACGGTATGCGTACTTTTCCCCTGGGCCGTTCTGGTTATTCGTTTCGAGTATCAGAACTGCGAAAATTTTGAGTTTCTCAAGCGTTTCTTACCTCCAAACTGCCATATCTCGCGAAAGGAATGACCAATCCGCAAAATTTCTGTTGCATCTGAAAGTAGAAACTCGCCCGATTACAAAGGTATGCGTACTTCTCCCCTAGTCCGTTCTAGTTGTTCGTTTCGAGCATCAGAACTGCGAAAATTTTGAGTTTCTCAAGCGTTTCTTACCTCCAAACTGCCATATCTCGCGAACGGTTTGACCAATCCGCAAAATTTCTGTTGCATCTGAAAGTAGAAACTCGCCCGATTACAACGGTAGGCGTACTTTTCCCCTGCGCCGTTCTAGTTATTCGTTTCGAGCATCAGAACTGCGAAAATTTTGAGTTTCTCAAGCGTTTCTTACCTCCAAACTGCCATATCTCGCGAAAGGAATGACCAATCCGCAAAATTTCTGTTGCATCTGAAAGTAGAAACTCGCCCGATTACAAAGGTATGCGTACTTCTCCCCTAGTCCGTTCTAGTTATTCGTTTCGAGCATCAGAACTGCGAAAATTTTGAGTTTCTCAAGCGTTTCTTACCTCCAAACTGCCATATCTCGCGAAAGGAATGACCAATCCGCAAAATTTCTGTTGCATCTGAAAGTAGAAACTCGCCCGATTACAAAGGTATGCGTACTTCTCCCCTAGTCCGTTCTAGTTATTCGTTTCGAGCATCAGAACTGCGAAAATTTTGAGTTTCTCAAGCGTTTCTTGCATCCAAACTGCCATATCTCGCGAACGGATTGACCAATCCGCAAAATTTCTGTTGCATCTGAAAGTAGAAACTCGCCAGATTACAACGGTATGCGTACTTTTCCCGTAGGCCGTTGTAGTTATTCGTTTCGAGCATGAGAACTGCGAAAATTTTGGGTTTCTCAAGCGTTGCTTACCTCCAAACTGCCATATCTCGCGAACGGATTGACCAATCCGCAAAATTTCTGTTGCATCTGAAAGTAGAATCTCGCCCGATTACAACGGTATGCGTACTTTTCCCCTGGGCCGTTCTGGTTATTCGTTTCGAGTATCAGAACTGTGATAATTTTGAGTTTCTCGACCGTTTCTTACTTCCAAACTGCCATATCTCGCGAACGGATTGACCAATCCGCAAAATTTCTGTTGCATCTGAAAGTAGAAAGTCGCCCGATTACAACGGTATGCGTACTTTTCCCCTAGACCGTTCTAGTTATGCTTGTCGAGCATCAGAACTGCGAAAATTTTGAGTTTCTCAAGCGTTTCTTACCTCCAAACTGCCATATCTCGCGAACGGAATGACTAATCCGCAAAATTTCTGTTGCATCTGAAAGTAGAAACTCGCCCGATTACAACGGTATGCGTACTTTTCCCCTAGGCCGTTCTAGTTATTCGTTTCGAGCATCAGAACTGCGAAAATTTTGAGTTTCTCAAGCGTTTCTTACCTACAAACTGCCATATCTCGCGAACGGATTGACCAATCCGCAAAATTTCTGTTGCATCTGAAAGTAGAAACTCGCCCGATTACAACGGTCTGCGTACTTTTCCCCTAGTCCGTTCTAGTTATTCGTTTCGAGCATCAGAACTGCGAAAATTTTGAGTTTCTCAAGCGTTTCTTACCTCCAAACTGCCATATCTCGCGAACGGATTGACCAATCCGCAAAATTTCTGTTGCATCTGAAAGTAGAAACTCGCCCGATTACAACGGTAGGCGTACTTTTCCCCTACGCCGTTCTAGTTATTCGTTTCGAGCATCAGAACTGCGAAAATTTTGAGTTTCTCAAGCGTTTCTTACCTCCAAACTGCCATATCTCGCGAAAGGAATGACCAATCCGCAAAATTTCTGTTGCATCTGAAAGTAGAAACTCGCCCGATTACAAAGGTATGCGTACTTCTCCCCTAGTCCGTTCTAGTTATTCGTTTCGAGCATCAGAACTGCGAAAATTTTGAGTTTCTCAAGCGTTTCTTACCTCCAAACTGCCATATCTCGCGAACGGTTTGACCAATCCGCAAAATTTCTGTTGCATCTGAAAGTAGAAACTCGCCCGATTACAACGGTTGGCGTACTTTTCCCCTGCGCCGTTCTAGTTATTCGTTTCGAGCATCAGAACTGCGAAAATTTTGAGTTTCTCAAGCGTTTCTTACCTCCAAACTGCCATATCTCGCGAAAGGAATGACCAATCCGCAAAATTTCAGTTGCATCTGAAAGTAGAAACTCGCCCGATTACAAAGGTATGCGTACTTCTCCCCTAGTCCGTTCTAGTTATTCGTTTCGAGCATCAGAACTGCGAAAATTTTGAGTTTCTCAAGCGTTTCTTACCTCCAAACTGCCATATCTCGCGAACGGATTGACCAATCCGCAAAATTTCTGTTGCATCTGAAAGTAGAAAGTCGCCCGATTACAACGGTATGCGTACTTTTCCCCTAGACCGTTCTAGTTATGCTTGTCGAGCATCAGAACTGCGAAAATTTTGAGTTTCTCAAGCGTTTCTTACCTCCAAACTGCCATATCTCGCGAACGGATTGACCAATCCGCAAAATTTCTGTTGCATCTGAAAGTAGAAAGTCGCCCGATTACAACGGTATGCGTACTTTTCCCGTAGGCCGTTGTAGTTATTCGTTTCGAGTATCAGAACTGTGATAATTTTGAATTTCTCGACCGTTTCTTGCCTCCAAACTGCCATATCTCGCGAACGGATTGACCAATCCGCAAAATTTCTGTTGCATCTGAAAGTAGAAACTCGCCCGATTACAACGGTATGCGTACGTTTCCCCAAGTCCGTTCTAGTTATTCGTTTCGAGCATCAGAACTGCGAAAATTTTGAGTTTCTCAAGCGTTTCTTACCTCCAAACTGCCATATCTCGCGAACGGATTGACCAATCCGCAAAATTTCTGTTGCATCTGAAAGTAGAAAGTCGCCCGATTACAACGGTATGCGTACTTTTCCCCTAGACCGTTCTAGTTATGCTTGTCGAGCATCAGAACTGCGAAAATTTTGAGTTTCTCAAGCGTTTCTTACCTCCAAACTGCCATATCTCGCGAACGGATTGACCAATCCGCAAAATTTCTGTTGCATCTGAAAGTAGAAAGTCGCCCGATTACAACGGTATGCGTACTTTTCCCCTAGACCGTTCTAGTTATGCTTGTCGAGCATCAGAACTGCGAAAATTTTGAGTTTCTCAAGCGTTTCTTACCGACAAACTGCCATATCTCGCGAACGGATTGACCAATCCGCAAAATTTCTGTTGCATCTGAAAGTAGAAACTCGCCCGATTACAACGGTATGCGTACTTCTCCCCTAGTCCGTTTTAGGTATTCGTTTCGAGCATCAGAACTGCGAAAATTTTGAGTTTCTCAAGCGTTTCTTACCTCCAAACTGCCATATCTCGCGAATGGTTCGACCAATCCGTAAAATTTCTGTTGCATCTGAAAGTAGAAACTCGCCCGATTACAACGGTATGCGTACTTTTCCCCTAGGCCGTTCTAGTTATTCGTTTCGAGCATCAGAACTGCGAAAATGTTGAGTTTCTCAAGCGTTTCTTACCTACAAACTGCCATATCTCGCGAACGGATTGACCAATCCGCAAAATTTCTGTTGCATCTGAAAGTAGAAACTCGCCCGATTACAGCGGTATGCGTACTTTTCCCCTAGACCGTTCTAGTTATGCTTGTCGAGCATCAGAACTGCGAAAATTTTGGGTTTCTCAAGCGTTTCTTACTTCCAAACTGCCATATCTCGCGAACGGATTGACCAATCCGCAAAATTTCTGTTGCATCTGAAAGTAGAAACTCGCCCGATTACAACGGTATGCGTACTTTTCCCGTAGGCCGTTGTAGTTATTCGTTTCGAGCATGAGAACTGCGAATATTTTGGGTTTCTCAAGCGTTGCTTACCTCCAAACTGCCATATCTCGTGAACGGATTGACCAATCCGCAAAATTTCTGTTGCATCTGAAAGTAGAAACTCGCCCGATTACAACGGTAGGTGTAGTTTTCCCCTAGGCCGTTCTAGTTATTCGTTTCGAGCATCAGAACTGCGAAAATGTTGAGTTTCTCAAGCGTTTCTTACCTCCAAACTGCCATATCTCGCGAACGGACTGACCAATCCGCAAAATTTCTGTTGCATCTGAAAGTAGAAACTCGCCCAATTACAACGGTATGCGTACTTTTCCCCTAGGCCGTTCTGGTTATTCGTTTCGAGTATCAGAACTGTGATAATTTTGAATTTCTCGACCGTTTCTTGCCTCCAAACTGCCATATCTCGCGAACGGATTGACCAATCCGCAAAATTTCTGTTGCATCTGAAAGTAGAAACTCGCCGGATTACAACGGTATGCGTACTTTTCCCGTAGGCCGTTGTAGTTATTCGTTTCGAGCATGAGAACTGCGAAAATTTTGGGTTTCTCAAGCGTTGCTTACCTCCAAACTGCCATATCTCGCGAACGGATTGACCAATCCGCAAAATTTCTGTTGCATCTGAAAGTAGAAACTCGCCCGATTACAACGGTATGCGTACTTTTCCCCTGGGCCGTTCTGGTTATTCGTTTCGAGTATCAGAACTGCGAAAATTTTGAGTTTCTCAAGCGTTTCTTACCTCCAAACTGCCATATCTCGCGAAAGGAATGACCAATCCGCAAAATTTCTGTTGCATCTGAAAGTAGAAACTCGCCCGATTACAAAGGTATGCGTACTTCTCCCCTAGTCCGTTCTAGTTGTTCGTTTCGAGCATCAGAACTGCGAAAATTTTGAGTTTCTCAAGCGTTTCTTACCTCCAAACTGCCATATCTCGCGAACGGTTTGACCAATCCGCAAAATTTCTGTTGCATCTGAAAGTAGAAACTCGCCCGATTACAACGGTAGGCGTACTTTTCCCCTGCGCCGTTCTAGTTATTCGTTTCGAGCATCAGAACTGCGAAAATTTTGAGTTTCTCAAGCGTTTCTTACCTCCAAACTGCCATATCTCGCGAAAGGAATGACCAATCCGCAAAATTTCTGTTGCATCTGAAAGTAGAAACTCGCCCGATTACAAAGGTATGCGTACTTCTCCCCTAGTCCGTTCTAGTTATTCGTTTCGAGCATCAGAACTGCGAAAATTTTGAGTTTCTCAAGCGTTTCTTACCTCCAAACTGCCATATCTCGCGAAAGGAATGACCAATCCGCAAAATTTCTGTTGCATCTGAAAGTAGAAACTCGCCCGATTACAAAGGTATGCGTACTTCTCCCCTAGTCCGTTCTAGTTATTCGTTTCGAGCATCAGAACTGCGAAAATTTTGAGTTTCTCAAGCGTTTCTTGCTTCCAAACTGCCATATCTCGCGAACGGATTGACCAATCCGCAAAATTTCTGTTGCATCTGAAAGTAGAAACTCGCCAGATTACAACGGTATGCGTACTTTTCCCGTAGGCCGTTGTAGTTATTCGTTTCGAGCATGAGAACTGCGAAAATTTTGGGTTTCTCAAGCGTTGCTTACCTCCAAACTGCCATATCTCGCGAACGGATTGACCAATCCGCAAAATTTCTGTTGCATCTGAAAGTAGAAACTCGCCCGATTACAACGGTATGCGTACTTTTCCCCTGGGCCGTTCTGGTTATTCGTTTCGAGTATCAGAACTGTGATAATTTTGAGTTTCTCGACCGTTTCTTACTTCCAAACTGCCATATCTCGCGAACGGATTGACCAATCCGCAAAATTTCTGTTGCATCTGAAAGTAGAAAGTCGCCCGATTACAACGGTATGCGTACTTTTCCCCTAGACCGTTCTAGTTATGCTTGTCGAGCATCAGAACTGCGAAAATTTTGAGTTTCTCAAGCGTTTCTTACCTCCAAACTGCCATATCTCGCGAACGGAATGACTAATCCGCAAAATTTCTGTTGCATCTGAAAGTAGAAACTCGCCCGATTACAACGGTATGCGTACTTTTCCCCTAGGCCGTTCTAGTTATTCGTTTCGAGCATCAGAACTGCGAAAATTTTGAGTTTCTCAAGCGTTTCTTACCTACAAACTGCCATATCTCGCGAACGGATTGACCAATCCGCAAAATTTCTGTTGCATCTGAAAGTAGAAACTCGCCCGATTACAACGGTCTGCGTACTTTTCCCCTAGTCCGTTCTAGTTATTCGTTTCGAGCATCAGAACTGCGAAAATTTTGAGTTTCTCAAGCGTTTCTTACCTCCAAACTGCCATATCTCGCGAACGGATTGACCAATCCGCAAAATTTCTGTTGCATCTGAAAGTAGAAACTCGCCCGATTACAACGGTAGGCGTACTTTTCCCCTACGCCGTTCTAGTTATTCGTTTCGAGCATCAGAACTGCGAAAATTTTGAGTTTCTCAAGCGTTTCTTACCTCCAAACTGCCATATCTCGCGAAAGGAATGACCAATCCGCAAAATTTCTGTTGCATCTGAAAGTAGAAACTCGCCCGATTACAAAGGTATGCGTACTTCTCCCCTAGTCCGTTCTAGTTATTCGTTTCGAGCATCAGAACTGCGAAAATTTTGAGTTTCTCAAGCGTTTCTTACCTCCAAACTGCCATATCTCGCGAACGGTTTGACCAATCCGCAAAATTTCTGTTGCATCTGAAAGTAGAAACTCGCCCGATTACAACGGTTGGCGTACTTTTCCCCTGCGCCGTTCTAGTTATTCGTTTCGAGCATCAGAACTGCGAAAATTTTGAGTTTCTCAAGCGTTTCTTACCTCCAAACTGCCATATCTCGCGAAAGGAATGACCAATCCGCAAAATTTCAGTTGCATCTGAAAGTAGAAACTCGCCCGATTACAAAGGTATGCGTACTTCTCCCCTAGTCCGTTCTAGTTATTCGTTTCGAGCATCAGAACTGCGAAAATTTTGAGTTTCTCAAGCGTTTCTTACCTCCAAACTGCCATATCTCGCGAACGGTTTGACCAATCCGCAAAATTTCTGTTGCATCTGAAAGTAGAAACTCGCCCGAGTACAACGGTATGCGTACTTTTCCCCTAGGCCGTTCTAGTTATTCGTTTCGAGCATCAGAACTGCGAAAATGTTGAGTTTCTCAAGCGTTTCTTACCTACAAACTGCCATATCTCGCGAACGGATTGACCAATCCGCAAAATTTCTGTTGCATCTGAAAGTAGAAACTCGCCCGATTACAACGGTGTGCGTACTTTTCCCCTAGGCCGTTCTAGTTATTCGTTTCGAGCATCAGAACTGCGAAAATTTTGAGTTTCTCAAGCGTTTCTTACCTCCAAACTGCCATATCTCGCGAACGGATTGACCAATCCGCAAAATTTCTGTTGCATCTGAAAGTACAAACTCGCCCGATTACAACGGTAGGCGTACTTTTCCCCTACGCCGTTCTAGTTATTCGTTTCGAGCATCAGAACTGTGAAAATTTTGAGTTTCTCAAGCGTTTCTTACCTCCAAACTGCCATATCTCGCGAAAGGAATGACCAATCCGCAAAATTTCTGTTGCATCTGAAAGTAGAAACTCGCCCGATTACAAAGGTATGCGTACTTCTCCCCTAGTCCGTTCTAGTTATTCGTTGCGAGCATCAGAACTGCGAAAATTTTGAGTTTCTCAAGCGTTTCTTACCTCCAAACTGCCATATCTCGCGAAAGGAATGACCAATCCGCAAAATTTCTGTTGCATCTGAAAGTAGAAAGTCGCCCGATTACAACGGTATGCGTACTTTTCCCCTAGACCGTTCTAGTTATGCTTGTCGAGCATCAGAACTGCGAAAATTTTGAGTTTCTCAAGCGTTTCTTACCTCCAAACTGCCATATCTCGCGAACGGAATGACTAATCCGCAAAATTTCTGTTGCATCTGAAAGTAGAAACTCGCCCGATTACAACGGTATGCGTACTTTTCCCCTAGGCCGTTCTAGTTATTCGTTTCGAGCATCAGAACTGCGAAAATTTTGAGTTTCTCAAGCGTTTCTTACCTACAAACTGCCATATCTCGCGAACGGATTGACCAATCCGCAAAATTTCTGTTGCATCTGAAAGTAGAAACTCGCCCGATTACAACGGTCTGCGTACTTTTCCCCTAGTCCGTTCTAGTTATTCGTTTCGAGCATCAGAACTGCGAAAATTTTGAGTTTCTCAAGCGTTTCTTACCTCCAAACTGCCATATCTCGCGAACGGAATGACTAATCCGCAAAATTTCTGTTGCATCTGAAAGTAGAAACTCGCCCGATTACAACGGTATGCGTACTTTTCCCCTAGGCCGTTCTAGTTATTCGTTTCGAGCATCAGAACTGCGAAAA